>NW_019154119.1:9258104-9273637 GCF_002288905.1 Enhydra lutris kenyoni
ACCTGGCGATTCACAGACCTGTACCCCTGGGGATAAAAATGTATGATTCACTTTTAAATGTATATCTTACTATATGAAAATGTTATGAACAAGGAAGGAAGGGAGAAAGAAAAGGAAGGAAAGTGGGAGGGGCTAAGGGCAGGAGGAAAGGAGCTGGACAGATTTCATGGATGCAAATATCAGATCCCACCCACCCCTCTAGCTGTTATACAAGCTTTTGGGATGTGCTTATTGTTTGGATGATTGGGTATGTCATGATTATCCCGGGTACCTTCCTCTGGAACGCTCAAGAGCCATCACCGCACGTTGCCAGTGCAATGAGATTTTCAAATGCCATATTCCATACAGACCTTAACCTTTCACCTCGATCTAGATAAACTCCAAGCCAGCGGCACCTTGGATTACAAGAACCTGAGGCCGCACTCTGTTTCTGTGAGGAACTGCCAATGTTTTGCCCTCAGGCAGAAAGGAAACCTGATTTCTTTCTCCGGACCACATCTCAGAATGTCCAGATCCAGCAGTTAAAATCTCTCCCCTGCTGCAGTTTCTAATTAAGACCATATTCAGTCACCTCTCCATCTTTGTTTCTGTCTGTGTGTCTCTCTCTTTCCTTCTCTCCTTTCCTTTTCCATTGATTCATGCCCGATTGTCCTATTCTGTGATACTGTTCAGTGAGAGTGACCCTTGTTTCAGATGTGAAATGTCACAACGATTTTACTGCTTTGGTCATGTCTTTACCGTCAGCACAAGGAGAGAAATACCATTATCTTCCAGAATTTAAGTCGTATGGGGATTTATTTTTTCAGTGGCTCCCTGAGAACTGAAATAAATTTATACATACTTTGATATAACTTTATGGGGGCACCTGGGTAGCTCAGTTACTTAAGCGCCCAACTCTTGATTTTGGCTCAGATCATGATCTCAGGGTCCTGAGATCGAGCTCTGTGGAGGTCTGCTCACTCAGCGGGGAGTCTGCTTAGGATTCTCTCTATTCCTCTGTCCCTCCCATACCCACTTGTGCACGCATGCTTGCTCTCTCCCTCTCTAAACAAAACAAAACAAAACAAAACAAACAAACAAAATCCCTTAACTTTAAGAGAACTACTTTCTTACTAATATAATTTAGAAATGAACTGACGTCAGGTGAATGTGAGAATGTGGGGACAATTCTTTGTTTCTCTGGAGCTTCCAGCATTGAGAGGTAACAGTGGACCAACTAGTACTCAACTCTCAACAGACCATATTTTTTTGTAAGTACCTCTACACTCAACACGCACCTTGAACTCACAAACCTGAGATCAAGAGAGGCGTTTTCTACCGACTGAGCCAAGCCAGGCACCCCCAACGGACTGTATTAATGGAGTGAGCATCCATGTTTTGAACACACAGGTAATGTAAAAATAATTTAAGGACATTCTGATTTATTCACAGATATGTTTTATTAGGATTTACTCCAGCTAAAATGAAAATTATGATAATAATTCTATTCATTATTAAGCCCATACTATACATCAGTACTAGTTGCCTGATACAGACGATTCAACTGAGCTGACAATGGTTCTTCAGGGATGTGTGGTGTCTTTGCAGAGGAAGAAACTGGGCTCCAAGCACTGAAGTAAATTGAGTTGATGGTGCAGGTGCGATTGGTCCTTCCAAAATCAGCTCAGGTTTCTCTCTTCTCTCAGTTCCAGGCGATTCTCTGGCGGAGCTGGCCCATAGGGCTCTCTGCTCTCTGAAAAGAACCTTCTCACTATCCACACCACACCAAAATAGACTTTTAGTCTATTTTGCCTCACAATGCCTCCTGTTTTTATTACTCACATTGTCACGGATACTTAACAGATTCCCCGACCTGAGTGGACAAAACATCCTGTGACACATTTCCAACTTCTGTTTCTTCTCAACACTGAACTCAGAGATGGCCCACAACATGGAGAAGCAGGAGAATGGAATGTATGAGTGAAAAATGGTGACACAAAGCACCAGATCCTTTCCTTTGTGTCCATCAGCAGATGTGGAGGAAGATGGGGTGGTCTGGGAAATACGTCCAGATAGCTTCATCTGGACCCACTTCATATGTGGCCCCTTGGAAACTGTTGCAAGGCCATTCTGAACTGTCCTCCATGGGGCAAACATCAGCAGGATCTTTTCCCTCAAATAGGGAACTTTATCACTGTGTCATGGAGGTTTGATTGAGTCTGAAATATTATTCTGAACAAAAATAAAAAATGTAAATTAGTGATAGAGTTGTACAAATTGTAAGGATGTTGACGATAGGGTAGTAGAAGCAGTGGGCTTGGAGATAAAATCCCTAGAATCACCACATGGTACCCTAAGAAACCACCAGCTGTTCTAACACCTTCTTTCACTTGTCAGCTGAAATCCAAAGATGGGTCTGTTGCTTCAAGTCCATGTTGGTGAGGATGCGTGTCAGTGGTGTTTCTCATTTGCTTTAAAATTCTGTCATTTTTTCCAAAATCCCTTCAGAGCATCTCCCAAACCAAAAATTAAACTCAAGGAAAGTTTCTTTTTTTGCAATTTAGCAGTTTGGAGTTTTTCGTGCATGGATGCCACTCCACCCCATCCCACTCCATCCTAAATTGAGTTGGAGGCTTTTTTGTTTTCACTCTTGCATAACATGAAAACGAGTGAACACATTTTACTCAAAATTTCCATCTCCAAATCTCCTAAGTGGTGTGAAAAATCCTGGAAAATCTCAGAGCAAAAGAGGACGCTAGGAAAAATCAGGACAAGTGGAAACAGCAGTGAAGGATGTAACCTAACATCTGTGTCGACATGACCAACATTCCCCAAAGATGTCTTCCTTCCAGTGAGCCTGGGCTGCTAGAATAAAACCACGATCTCACCACCACTTAACAGTGATGGTCATGAATCAATCCTACCCAATCCAGCAGCTGATACACATCTGCTTTGTCCCCTTAGGGCACTCTAGGCCCAGTGCCTGCAGCCTACAATATGGTCAAGATTCCATGAAAATCATGTCCCCAGACAAGTACTGGTTCTAAAATAAAAAAAGAAAGCTGGAGAATTGAAAAAAACATGGTCAATGAAATATCTATGAAACAGAACATTGTGCTATCTAGTATATAGAACTCAATTTATGTATGTATGATGTATGAACATACACACACATACAGAAACGTGCATACATATGCATATGTATGTACACATGTGGGGTTTTCCAAATATAAATAAGCACATATACACAAAATCTAATTGAGATACAAGTACATTTTAGTATAGCTGACATAATGTGGCTCAGGTCTTAAAGTATACCCTTAACAGCCCTGTCCAGCATGCAAACTTCGTACTTCATGACCCTGCATTCAGATGAATAAATGTGCTAAGTATGCTATTTCTAGAAACTATATCCCCTGACTTCAAAGAACACAAAAATATACTTGATATAGCCAATTATTTCAGAACAAGATAAAGTATGGTATAATTTAAAAAGGTAGCTGGCAAATGAGTGATTTCAACAATTAGGAGAGAGAGAAGGGCTGATTCTCGGACTACCACAGGAAAGGCTTCATGAAAAAGCTAAGCTTTGGGTTAGGTCTCCTAGTAGGGCTGAAGAGGTGGGTAAAGGTTGGGATATGTGCAAGAACCGAAAGAAGGATGTGGAAGGCAAAGGTAGAGTCTTGAGGACAGGGGCCATGGCCTAAATCTCTTCAATGAACTTGGGTAAATGCTTTCATAGAGGAGGTTGTAAAGGAGTCAGTGCTCTTTGTATGGAATCCAGAAAAAGCATTCAGTAATGGGCCTCTGACAAGAGAGCTGTTAGTATTTGGAACTTTTTCTTTCTTCCACAACTAAAATACTAATGCATTCAAGGTCCAAACTAACTACTTCTTTATTCCATTCTGGAAAGTTTTCAGAAATCCTTTTTCAAATGATTTCCAATAGATGGCATCATTTCAGGCACCATGATATCAAGACAGAAATATATATTTGAGGGACTTGTCAAAATGAACTTCTCTTGGTTAAGACTTCCCCTCGTGATCCGTTTCTGTCAGTGATTATCCTATCTTCAGAAGACAGAGGAAGGGGATCAATTACTCTTCTAAGCTTCCACTCCATTTTCTCTATATTATTACATAATGGATACTTCAATCCTTGTGTTAGAGTTATTTCAGCACATGTGAATCCCCCAGTGGACTGTGAATCCTGTATGTAAGGTGGGGATGGTGAAAGTGTCTTATCTGTCTTGATGTTCGCAGTACCAAACACAGTGTCCAGCCATTAGCAGGTGCTCTGTGAGAAGAATAAAGGTAAAAAAACAAAACAAAACAAAAAAAAAACCACACTTGAATAAGTGAAGAAACTAAAAATATAACTTCTACAAATGATGTCACGTGTACATACATACATTCATGGAGAAAAAGACAAACAGAAAGAGAGAGAGAGAACTTGAGGTTGATGTGATTTCCAGAAGTCAGAGGGACAATTTCCTTAATTCTTACAAAAATAATAATTCTGGAAGCTTTACATGGCAGAAATTGTTATTGTGAACCACTGTTCACAGATATCCACCCTGGGTATAATAATGAAGCTTTGGTTCCAATAGCAGGAATGAGTTTATATTCCTTGATCTCTGATTAGAAATAATGAGCTTAGTGCTGTGCAGAAGGAGAACTGGATTGGGGAACAAAACTGGGTCCAAATCTAGCACCCTAAGCAGGTGGTTCTGTAACCTCAAGAAGTCACTCATTCTGTTGAAGGATTAATTTCTCCTCTGTAGAGTGAAAACACTAGTGCTATCTCTATTCTTTGGAGTTACTGTAAGGTTGATACACACATGGCACCCTACTAATTGCTAAGTTTTATTAAAATAGAAGAGAAAAATATTATCTTTGCTTCAGATTCTGAATTCTTTCCTCCTACAACTTTCTCCAAAGCATTATATGGAAAGGAAATAAACACTTCCTGTAGATTGAAAATCACGTAAAGGACTCATGTGACCCAGAGGTTACGCTTCCTCTCCAGATGGTTTCACCTCAAACTTAGCCCATGTCTTGGGTGAGATGTTCAATCAGCAGATGTTGCTGTTTCATTACAAAAATATGATGAAAGGGTTTCAAGCCATGGTTAATCCACGATTCTCTGCTTTATCTAATCATGGGATAGTTAATTCTTGGAATAGATAGAAAAACATAAAAGATGATTAGAGGGACCCTGGGGTGACTCAGTTGGTTAAGTATCTGCCTTTGGCTCAGGTCATGATCTTGGGGTCCTCTAATTGAGTTCCACATCAGGCTTGTGCTCTTTCTCACTATCTCAGTCTTTTCCTTCTCAAATAGAGAAATAAAATAAAATTAAACAATTTTTAAAAAGAAGACGATTAGATATCTTCTAAGTATTCAGTCTACTTTGGCTAATTCCTAAAATTTTTGATGCATTTTTTTTAAGGCTGACCACTGAATGCTCTTATGACTATACAAAAACATTGAAAAGAATATTTTCAATTAATAAATGCTTGTCAATAAGCTAGAATTTAAAAAAAAAAGATACATCCACGATTGTAAATGTAACTATGGTTAAAAAAAATTCTACAGAACTGTGAGGAAAATTCAAAATTTGAATATGTGAGAACAAACTGAAGGTTACTGGAGGAGGATTGGGGGATGGGCTAAATGGGTGATGAGGATTAAGGAGGGCACTTGTGATGAGCACTGGATGTCATATATAAGTGATGAATCCTTAAAGTCTACACCAGAAACTAGTATTACACTGTACGTTAACTAACTGGAATTTAAATAAAAATTTGGAGAAAGAAAAAAAAAAGAAACTAAACTGGAACAAATTAAAAAAAACAAAATTTGTACAAACAAAATAATATTCTACTCACATACAGGACAAGAAATGTATAAGACACATGTTCAGGATGATCAACTTTGGGTTAAACCACCCAGAGATGAAGAAGGAGAGTTCTTTAAGCACCTGGACAGTTGTTCCCAGAAAGCACAAGGAACCACAATTCACCAGAGAGCCCACAATGTCACCTGTTAACATGAAACATTGTTACACACTCATTGTTGTGGATTCCAAGTGACATGTCATGCATAGCCAGAGCAGAGGACTTTTTATCCTGCCCTTGCATTAGTTAGAATACAAGCAACAGATTCAGCTATGGCCTTGACACTTTGCATGTAGGAGAAGAGTTGTTGTTCAGAGACGAGAAACAGATGAATGAAGGGAACATGAATGACCCATATGGAGTCAGGTATAAGCTTAGGTTTGTAGCACCTGCATTGAAGAACTGAAGTATTTCTTTCTAGGGCCCTTGCTTGAAATATTTTTCAATTAAGATTTTATTCTTTAGAGCTGTTTTAGATTCACAGCAAAACTGAAGGGAAGGTACAGAGACTTCCCATATATCCTCCACTCCACACATGCATAACCTCCCCTATCATTCACATCCTCACCAGAGTGATATAATTCTTATAATTGATGAATTTACATAGATACATCATAATCACCCAAAGCCCATAGTTTACAGTAGTGTCCACAGTTGGTGTCCATTCTGTGGGTTTGGACAGATGTATAATGACATGTATCCATCATGATCACATCATGTGTAGTAATGTTACTGCCCTAAAAATCCTCTGGGCTTTGCCTATTCATCTCTTTCCCCACAGTCCCTGGCAACCACTGATCTTTTTAATGTCTCCAGAGCTTTGCTTTTTCCACAACGTCATGCTGTTGGAATCCTACAGTATGTGGCCTTTTCAGATTGGCTTCTCTCACTTAACAATATGCATTTAAGGGACTCCACATCTTTTCATGGTGTTATAGCTCAAATCTTTTCAGTGCTGAATAGTATTCCATTGTTTGGTTGGACCAAAGTTTCTTTAACCATTCAGCTACTAGAGGACATCTTGGTTGCTTCCAGGGTTTAGCAATTATGAATAAAGCTGTATAAGCATAGTGCAGGTTTTTTGTGTCAATATAAATTTTCAATTCCTTTGGGTAACCTTGCTTGAAATTTAAAAAAATGCACATAACAATACTTCACTTTCCCTAGTGCGCTAAGAATAAATTTGGTTGCATATAACAACAACAACAAAGCATTCAGAAGCTTTGGCAAGGCACACATTTTGGTGTTTTTATTTATTACACAAAAAAGTTAATAGTTGGGGGGGTCACTAATGAGAGCTCTGAGGTCATCAGAGACTTAGTCTTATTTTATTCTTATTTTCCATTTTTCTTAGCATACAGAGTTCATCCTCAAGTTTACATCAAGGTTGTAAGATGTCACCTGCCATCCCATTCACATTGCAAGCTGCAAGAAAGAAAGGGAAAAACATAGATTTCCATAGATCTTGCTGAGTCAGCCCCAGAATCTTCTGGGAAGATCTGCCCACCCCTTCAATGCCTCGACTCACCTTGATTTATACCTCGTTGACCCATTAAAACTGCAAAACAGGCTGACAAAGGTAATCCTTTAGCTGTGTGACTGCTGCACTGAATAAAATCAGGTGTCTGTTATTAAAACCAAGGAGAGAAAGAACAAGACCCAGGCAACTAGGTCTCTCCTACAGCTCACATTCAAACCATAACTCAACTGGTAGATTTGATTTCCTGATGTCAGAGATACATTTTTTTTTTCTATTTTGACAAAAATATAATATTTCTGGCTAATAATTTTATATTAATTTATGGTTTATAAAAGTCATCTTTAAGTGATTCTATAAAAATCTTCTTTACAAAATACATCACCTGTATGATCTATTTGATTCTCACAGTGATCCTGAGAAGTAAATATTTTGTGTACGTTATCAAGAAATGAAATGAGCTTAGAAAATCTTCATACCTTGCCGAGGGCTAACCTGTTAGTAAGAGGATGTGACAACAGTTTAACCAGATCTGACAAACTCCAGAGCCCTTGTCTTTTTATCTGAAAATTGATCAACAAACTGTCAATCCTCCTTAATTATTTTTTGACTAATGAGTTATAATTTTCTATTTACTCCATCTCTTCATTGTAGCTCACTATTTCTTTTCAAAGGAGTTTAAAAAAAATCATAATTATTTAATCCAGGCTTGAGAAAGGTGTGAAAAGAAAGGAAACCTACTCTCAAGCATTATCCACAAAGTTCTTTTGAAATGCATGACCATTGTACCTTCACAGTAGCTCAGTTGAACAGGTACTACTATCCTGAAGATGAGGGGACTGGGGTCAGAGAGGTTATGACACTCCTGTAAGCTCACCCTGTGAGGAGGTGACAGATGGGATTTGAAGGCAACTCTTTCCAACTCCCTACTCCCTTCTGACTCCCTTTGACTTTCTTCTTGTCTCAAAATATTTGTAAGGTTGTTTCCTGATTATTTATCCAAGTAGCCTCACAGGTGTGAGGAATAACAAAGGAACACAGTAAAGGAAATGCGAGGTCATGCGACTTTCAGACCTGGTGACTAATGAAGGAAAGATCAACAAAGAAGAAGAAGCTGTGAAAGATGGGAAGTGTTTGTAGCTAGTTCTTTGGGAAGATCCCAACTAGGTCTTTTGTCTGGCTCTGGTTAAACATCCATTTGCTTTAAAGACAGGGACTGCATGTGGTTTCCTCTACTGCCTCTCTCTAGTACTAAGTTCACAGTAATAATAGTTAACTTTGAACACTTATACTATATGACTAAGGTTACTTCCTATTGCATGGGACACACTTAAACAATTGTTGTAATTTCTAAATGGAAAGATTTAGAATTTACCTTAAGTTTATTTAAAGTGATTTTAAATGCTGATTTAACTGAATGGACTGTGTTTTTATCTGCTAATTCTAGCAATATGTCTTCAAAGGTTAAAGTGTTGCATATCCAGAGAGCTTAACTTCAAGACCACACAGTTGAAAGGGTGGTCTCAGGACTCACAGTCCTATATGGCTACAGCATGGTCCTTGGTCACAGCATCTTTTTCTCAACCTCTGCAAATAAAAACAACCTTAACATTCTCTAACAAAGAAAGAATTTAACTATTAATCGATTATCCTAACAGAGGGATCACATGAAAACTATAAAGAATCCAAAATCTGTCTCCTGAACAATGGCTAAAACATGTGATATTTTTAATGTCTTCCAGATCATTAAGAGAAAGAAAAAAAAAATCAAAGAAGTGTCCTTTCAGTGGTTTTCAACAGGGAGTGATTCTTTACACGATGGGAACTTGATAATGTCTGGAGACATTTTTAGTCGTCCCAACTGGGGGTGCTACTGGAATCTCGTGGGCAGAAGCCAGATATGCTAATTATCCTTCATGGCACAGGACAGCCCTCACAACTAAGAATGATCTATTTCCACGTGTCAGTAGTCCTGAGGTTGAGAAACACCAAATTAAAATAATCTGTTGGGGTTTTAATGTTTTTCTTTTCATTTTAAGTTGCTATACTGAGAGAGCTTCAATGTTTGGGAGCATCCATGAAAGGGTGAATTCTACCTTCCAAAGAGTCACACAACCAAATCCCTTCATGGCATTTTCCGGAGCCTGCAGAAGTCTGTGAGGGGTGGGAAGAGGAGCCTTTTGGAAACTAGCCCCTTGTAACAGCTCCCCCACATCTTAGTCTGAGCTGTAAGTCTACCCCATCTGCATTTGTGCCCCATATTCTCAGCCCCATACCACCTCTCTAGATGGCCCTGGCTATTTAAATCTAGGGGAAAGGGAGATTGTAGCTAAAGCACACTGGATCAGTAGAAAATGCATGAAGCTTGGACTCAGACCACCCTAAATGTCATCTCATTCCCTTCTACCGTCTGGCTGTGTAAACTTGGACAGTTTCAAAACTCTTCTGAAGAGCTTAGTTATCACTTGTAAGATGTAGATAATTTTACCCACCTCACCAAATTGTGATAAGAATTAAAGGAGGCAAACCATCTTAAAAATTGTTTTATAGTTTACAAAGCATGATCAGAACAGATTAAAGTCCTCACGGACTATTCGCAAAGAGCGTTTGAAAGCATATGTGTTAGGTTAAAGCTGTGTTTGTCTATGTTTGTAGCTTCTTCATTTTATTGACCAAGACAGTTTTATGTATCATTGTATAGATGTCCTGTCCTCCCTCAACCGGAGGAAGAGGGCTATTTTGTGAAATTTGTTTGTTTAAACACTTTCTCCCTTTTTGCAGGGCGGGTAGTTAGAGCAAAAGAACTTTTTCCTCAAGCAAACAAAAGCAAGAAATACCCAATTCTAGTTGACAGAACTTGGTAAACAATGGCTGGTTTTTAAATGTTGATAGCCTTAGGGTACATTTGACTGTGAGTGGTGCCTTAGCAGCTCTTGACAGATGAGAATTTCTAAAGTGAGAAACACCAGACTGACCTTGGCTCTGTATTACCAAACTCAAGTAGCACATCACTGAGAATGGGAGAGTGGTCTTCTTCCAGGGGTCGGAGAAGGTTTCCAGGGGCTAGTTTCCAACCTCCTCCAGTCCTAGCCATGTTGATGCAAAAGTTGAGTATTCATCCTTTCTGAAGGTTGAGTCTTCCATTGTATATATGGACCATGTCTTCTTTATCCATTCATCTTTTGAAGGGCATCTCGGCTCTTTCCACAATTTGGCTATTGTGGGCATTGCTGCTTTGAACATTAGGGTATATATGGTCCTTCTTTTCACTACATCTGTATCTTTGGGGTAAATACCCGGTAGTGCAATTGTTGGGTCATAGGGTGGCTCTATTTTTAAATTTTTGAGTAAATTCCACACTGTTTGCCAAAGTGGCTGCACCAACTTGCATTCCCACCAACAGTGGAAGAGGGTTCCCCTTTCTCCACATCCTCTCCAACTTTTGTTATTTCCTGTCTTGTTAATCTTTGCCATTCTAACTGGTATAAGGTGGTATCTCAATGTGGTTTTGATTTGAATTTCCCTGATGGCTAAAGATGATGAACATTTTCTTATGTGTCTGCTAGCCATTTGTATGTCTTCATTGGAGAAGTGTCTGTTTATGCCCTCTGCCCATTTTTTTTTTGACATAATTATCTGGTTTTGGGTGTTGAGTTTGAGAGGTTCTTTATAGATCTTGCATATCATTTGTGAATATCTTCTCCCATTCCATGAGTTGCCTCTTTGTTTTGTTGACTGTTTCCTTTGCTGTGCAGAGGCTTTTTATCTTGATGAAGTCCCAAAAGTCCTTTTTCACTTTTGTTTCCCTTGCCTTTGGAGACATGTCTTGAAAGAAGTTGCTGTGGCCAACGTCGAAGAGGTTACTGCTGAGCGCAAAACTTCAAGCCCAGAACCTCCCTTTTATCAATCAGAGTCCCACTACTGAACAGCCACTTTTATTGTGTCTTGCAAACTTTCAAAAAATGCATTACAAAATCCAAGTCCACCTGAAGGGAGTAATAAAGCATGAATTTGTCGTGTAGATTAGGCTGAGGGAACAAAAAAATTCCATATATGTATCATTCAACATAAGAGCACTTTATTTCTAAATCACTTAACATCCTGGGATGGATCCAGGTCTGTGGCTGGTGAGGGAGCTCTGCTCCACATGACTGGTCAAGAAACTTCAGAATGACAGCAGCTATCCAACTGTGAACATGGTGGTTACAAAACTGAAGGGAGACAAAGTCCCGACTCCATTCAGCCTTAACTGTAGAAATGCATGAAAGAGCAAAAGTGAGAAATTTAATGGGCCATTCCTGAAAGGGCACTCATAATTTCATTGGCTAGAGCTCAATCATATGGTCACAGCTAAAGCAAGGGAATCTGGGAAATGTAGTCTATCTCTGTGCTCAGGAAAAATGGGGAGAATAAATGTTGGCACACAGCTAGTGAATCCACCACAATAAGCAAATTTCTACTAAAGGTGAAAGAGACTTTGCATTTTTGCCATCTTTTCATACATCTGATCATCAGCTGGAAAGTTAGCACAGACTCTAGGGTTCTCATCATTGTCCCAAAGCTGTGAATGCAACTGTTCTCTTTCTCTCTGAGGGTCATATAGTGTGGGGTTTCCCTTGCAATAAATTAGAAAACAGAGTTGCTTTTGCCATCTAGGTAATCTTCATCATGGGACCCATAAGAGAAGACATATCCAGGGTATTTCCAGGAATGGTGGTGGTTTGTAATTTAGCATGAGAGACTGGCACTGTACAAATTAGTCCTTAAAAATATAAGGTCTAGCACTCTGAAAAATAAGATTCCTACTTTGCAACTCATTTACAAATGTCAGAGAGGTCAAATCCAAGTTCAAAAGGAAAAATTTGATTTAGTAACTAAAAAACAGTCAAGTGAAAAGTGGTAATCACCATGATTACACAAATCCTTAATGTGTTCAAAAGCAGTGAGCTTTAAAAAATCTGCATGCAATTGCATATTTTTTGCCTTTTTCTACTATTTATTCTAAAACAAAGGCGTAGGTGGAAAATTTTATTAGCATCTGGGAAAGGCCCTCTGCCAGTCTAGAAAATCTTCATTAATCATTGAGATGCTCACCCCCATTTTTTAAAGAACAATGACTCACCAGGACTTACACAGCAATCAGGGCAAAGCTAACAGAATGTTGAATTTTATTTTCAAACTTTCCTTTCTTAAGAATTTCTTCACTTCTGGAATGTAAGACTGCTTTAACCGAATATGCACGTGTTAATGAGAGAGAAGTAGGGAGAGGAAAATAAACTATAATTGAGAGGTGATATTTATGTTAGGATTTCCTCTCCTTTTCAGTTTTAGGTTTAGTCTTCAGCACCTTTGCCCCAAGGGAAGAAAGAGGTCCAGAGAGCTGCAGCAGGCCCATCTAATCGCTTGCACCTCACCACTTAGTTGGAAGTACACCGGGTCACACACTCTCCTGTACCCTTCCTCCATCACGTTCTGAAGAAGATACAGTTAGAAGAGGGAGCAGGTGAAATCCCTGGGGGTCAAGACAGAGACAATATGACCATCTCTCCTTTCAAAGGAGATGCATTGCAATTGCAGTCTTTGTCACAGCCCACGTACAGCAAATTTGGTTTTAATTCACCTCATATGGCACAAGTTACTCTTTGAAGGAAAGAACAGTCAACAAAATACCTGAAAAAGAAGAGATGTTGCAGAACGCTTCAATGTCTGGTCCAAAGCTTTGAAAGAACTGTGAAATACATTGGTAAATAGGGAAAAATTGGCAAATCGAGAAAGAGCATATATTACTGGCTTATCAGTAAATGGGTTCACTTCCCCGTACTTGCATAGAAGTAGACAATTGTGTAGCCTAATATCCGTACACACAAGAAGACAGGTCATCTGTTTTCTTCAGGCGGCCCTAGTGGAAGAAGGCATCCTGGTCTCTTTTACTCAGGTGAGTGGGGGAGTTAATCTGTTTAACCTCCAGGGCTCACTCTGCTTCCTCTCCTGTGATGAGGTGCAGGGTTTGGCTTTGCTCTCTTGGGTCAGCAGCTGCAGGAGGAAGAAATGGAAACTCTTCATTGTCATCGAGCCTCTTTCTTTGCCAAAGAACAATTGATCCCTGAAACTGCTAGCAGAGGGAAGAGGCTTTCCAAGGACAGCAGAAGAAAGAGACAAACTAACTCAAATGATCAGCCTCCCTGGGGACAGGGTGTAGTCTACAAGCAAGCAATAACTGGAGAGTGTGGAGGGTGGTGGAGACTGCCAGGGAAGTGGAATGTCCTGTTCCAGCCCTGTGGGGGCAGGAACACAGGAGAGATCTGGGAATCATGCTGAGATCATGTAAGATCCTACAAGATGCACTTAGTAGGATTCTTTCTGTAATGTAATGTGATTGTATTCCTTTTTAAATGTGTTGCATAAAATGTTATTCAAATCAAAGGAGATCTAATTCCAAACAAGTCATAAATCCTTAAGACAATACTGGGAGAAACAACTTTGGGAATAATTAATCATCACTTGCCTTCAGTGAGTGGTATTCCAACTTTGGGGCTCATGCAAGAGCAGTTGTAGAAAATGAACATGCGAGAGGTCAGATACATGCGCTGACCTCACCCAGATGAAAGTGTCAAAGAACTAAATGGTTAAAAGGAACCCTGGAAGTAAGAACAAGGTTGCTGCTCACCAATTCTCTCTGAAGAAATATTAAATCATGTACTTAAAGCAAGAAGAAAAATAAACCCAAAAGGAAAGAATGGGACTGAACAAGACGTAATAGGAGAAGAGTTGATGGTAAAAATATGGCGGCATATCAAGATTTTATCAGTCACAAATATCAGTAATATTTGGGGAAGTTAACATCAGAATGTGGTGTAATTTTTTTAACTTTTTAAATTTGTTTTCAGCATAACAGTATTCATTGTTTTTGCACCACACCCAGTGCTCCATGCAATCCGTGCCCTCTCCAATACCCACCACCTGGTTCCCCCAACCTCCCACCCCCTGCCCCTTCAAAACTCTCAGATTGTTTTTCAGAGTCCATAGTCTCTCACAGTTCACCTCCCCTTCCAATTTCCCTCAACTCCTTTCTCCTAACTCCCCTTGTCCTCCATGCTATTTGTTATGCTCCACAAATAAGTGAAACCATATGATAATTGACTCTCTCTGCTTGACATATTTCACTCAGCATAATCTCTTCCAGTCCCATCCATGTTGCTACAAAAGTTGGGTATTCATCCTTTCTGATGGAGGCATAATACTCCATATTATGGAGTGTATATGGAGTGTATATGGACCACATCTTCCTTATCCATTCGTCCGTTGAAGGGCATCTTGATTCTTTCCACAGTTTGGCGACCTTGGCCATTGCTGCTATATACATTGGGGTACAGATGGCCCTTCTTTTCACTACATCTGTATCTTTGGGGTAAATACCTAGTAGTGCAATTGCAGGGTCATAGGGAAGCTCTATTTTTAATTTCTTGAGGAATCTCCACACTGTTCTCCAAAGTGGCTGCACCAACTTGCATTCCCACCAACAGTGTAAGAGGGTTCCCCTTTCTCCACATGCCCTCCAACACATGTTGTTTCCTGTCTTGCTAATTTTGGCCATTCTAAGTGGTATAAGGTGGTATCTCAATGTGGTTTTAATTTGAATCTCCCTGATGGCTAGTGATGATGAACATTTTTCATGTGTCTGATAACCATTTGTATGTCTTCATTGGAGAAGTGTCTGTTCATATCTTCTGCCCATTTTTTGATATGATTGTCTGTTTTGTATGTGTTGAGTTTGAGGAGTTCTTTATAGATCCTGGATATCAACCTTTTGTCTGTACTGTCATTTGCAAATATCTTCTCCCATTCCATGGGTTGCCTCTTTGTTTTGTTGACTATTTCCTTTGCTGCGCAGAAGCTTTTGATTTTGATGAAGTCCCAAAAGTTCATTTTCGCTTTTGTTTCCTTTGCCTTTGGAGACATATCTTGAAAGAAGTTGCTGTGGCTGATATCGAAGAGGTTACTGCCTATATTCTCCTCTAGCATTCTGATGGATTCCTGTCTCATTTTGAGTTTATTTTTGTGTACGGTGTAAGAGAATGGTAGAGTTTCATTCTTCTACATATAGCTGTCCAGTTTTCCCAGCACCATTTATTGAAGAGACTGTCTTTTTTTCCACTGTATATTTTTTCCTGTTTTGTC
>NW_019154119.1:9273737-9402068 GCF_002288905.1 Enhydra lutris kenyoni
AAGTTCATTTTCACTTTTGTTTCCTTTGCCTTTGGAGACATATCTTGAAAGAAGTTGCTGTGGCTGATATCGAAGAGGTTACTGCCTATATTCTCCTCTAGCATTCTGATGGATTCCTGTCTCATTTTGAGTTTATTTTTGTGTACGGTGTAAGAGAATGGTAGAGTTTCATTCTTCTACATATAGCTGTCCAGTTTTCCCAGCACCATTTATTGAAGAGACTGTCTTTTTTCCACTGTATATTTTTTCCTGTTTTGTCAAAGATTATTTGACCATAGAGTTGAGGGTCCATATCTGGGCTCTCTACTCTGTTCCACTGGTCTATGTGTCTGTTTTTATGCCAGTACCATGCTGTCTTGGTGATCACAGCTTTGTAGTAAAGCTTGAAATCAGGTAACATGATGCCCCAGTTTTATTTTTGTTTTTCAACATTTCCTTAGCGATTGGGGTCTCTTCTGATTCCATATAAATTTTTGGATTATTTGCTCCAGCTCTTTGAAAAATACTGGTGGAATTTTGATCGGAATGGCATTAAAAGTATAGATTGCTCTAGACAGTAGAGACATTTTAACAATGTTTATTCTTCCAATCCAAGAGCATGGAATGGTCTTCCATCTTTTTGTGTCTTCTTCAATTTCTTTCATAAGTGTTCTGTAGTTCCTCGAGTACAGATCCTTTACCTCTTTGGTTAGGTTTATTTCCAGGTATCTTATGGTTCTTGGTGCTATAGTAAATGGAATCGATTCTCTAATTTCCCTTTCTGTATTTTCATTGTTAGTGTATAAGAAAGCCACTGATTTCTGTACATTGACTTTGTATCCTGTCACGTTACTGAATTGTTGTATGAGTTCTAGTAGTTTGGGGGTGGAGTCTTTTGGGTTTTCCATATAAAGAATCATGTCATCTGCGAAGAGAGAGAGTTTGACTTCTTCATTGCCAATTTGGATACCTTTTATTTCTCTTTGTTGTCTGATTGCTGTTGCTAGGACTTCTAATACTATGTTGAACAAGAGTGGTGAGAGTGGGCATCCTTGTCGTGTTCCTGATCTCAACGGGAAGGCTGCAAGCTTTTTCCCATTGAGGATGATATTTGCTGTGGGTCTTTCATAGATAGATTTTATGAAGTTCAGGAATGTTCCCTCTATCCCTATACTTTGAAGCGTTTTAATCAGGAATGGATGTTGGATTTTGTCAAATGCTTTTTCTGCATCAATTGAGAGGACCATGTGGTTCTTCTCTCTTCTCTTATTAATTTGTTCTATCACATTGATTGATTTGCAAATGTTGAGCCATCTTTGTAGCCCAGGAATGAATCCCACCTGGTCATGGTGGATAATCTTCTTAATGTGCTGTTGGATCCTGTTTGCTAGGATCTTGTTTAGAATCTTAGCTTCCATATTCATCAGTGATATTGGTCTGAAATTCTCCTTTTTGGTAGGGTCTTTGCCTGGTTTGTGGATCAAGGTAATGCTGTCTTCATAGAAAGAGTCTGAAAATTTTCCTTCTGCTTCAATTTTTTGAAACAGCTTCAGGAGAATAGGTGTTATTTCTTCTTTGAAAGTTTGGTAGAATTCCCCAGGGAATCCGTCAGGTCCTGGGCTCTTGTTTTTTGGGAGGTTTTTGATCACTGCTTCAATCTTGTTACTAGATATCAGTCTATTCAGGTTGTCAATTTCTTCCTGGTTCAATTTTGGGAGTTTATAGTTTTCCAGGAATGCATCCATTTCATCTAGGTTGCTTAGCTTATTGGCATATAACTGTTGATAATAACTTCTGATGATTGTTTCTACTTCCTTGGTGTTAGTTGTGATCTCTCCCTTTTCATTCATAATTTTATTAATTTGGGCTTTCTCTCTTTTCTTTTGGATTAGTGTGGCCAATGGTTTATCAATCTTATTGATTCTTTCAAAAAACCAGCTTCTAGTTTCATTGATACGTTCTACTGTATCTCTGGTTTCTACCTCATTGATCTCAGCTCTAATCTTGATTATTTCGCTTTTTTTGTGTGTGGAGTTGGTTTCATTTGTTGTTGATTCTCCAGTTCTTTAAGGTGTGGAGACAGCTGGTGTGTTCTGGATTTTTCAATTTTTTTGAGGGAGGCTTGGATGGCTATGTATTTCCTCCCTATGTATTTCCCGCCTTTGCTGTATCCCATAGGTTTTGGACCAAAGTGTCTTCATTCTCATTAGTTTCCATGAATTGTTTTAGTTCTTCTTTGATCTCCTGGTTGATCCAAGCATTCTTAAACAAGGTGGTTTTTAGCTTCCAGGTGTTTGAGTTCCTTCCGAATATTTCCTTGTGATTGAGCTCAAGTTTCAAAGCATTGTGATCTGAGAATGTGCAGGGAACAATCTCAGTCTTTTGGTATCTGTTGAGTCCTGATTTGTGACCCAGTATGTGGTCTATTCTTGAGAAGGTTCCATGTGCACTTGAGAAGAATGAGTATTCTGTTGTTTTAGGGTGGAATGTTCTGTATATATCTATGAGGTCCATCTAGTCTAATGTGTCATTCAATGCTCTTGTTTCTTTATTGATTTTCTGCTTCGATGATCTGTCTATTTCTGAGAGAGGCGTGTTAAGATCTCCTACTATTAATGTATTCATATCAATATGACTCTTTATCTTGATTAACAGTTTTCTTATGTAATTGGCTGCTCCCATATTGGCGGCATAGATATTTACAATTGTTAGATCATCTTGGTGGGTAGTCCCTTTAAGAATGATGTAGTGTCCTTCTGTATCTCTGACTATGGTCTTTAGTTTAAAATCTAATTTGTCTGATATGAGAATCGCTACCCTGGTCTTCTTTTGAGGCCCATTGGCATGAAAGATGCTTCTCCATCCCTTCACTTTCAGTCTGGGTGTATCTTTAGGTTCAAAATGGGTCTCTTGTAGACAACATATGGATGGGTCCTGTAATTTTATCCAATCTGCAACCCTGTGCCATTTTATAGGTGCATTTAGACCATTCACATTGAGAGTGATTATTGATAGATACATTTTTATTGACATCGTGTTACCTTTGAAGTCTTTCTTTCTGTAGATTGTTTCTATATTTCTGTTCAATGTTATTCTTAGGATTTTTCCTCTTTTATAGAACCCCCCTTAATATTTCCTGCAGTGTCGACTTGGTGGTTGCATAGTCTTTTAAGCCTTGCCGGTCTTGGAAACTCTTTATCTCTCCATCCATTTTGAATGTCAGTCTTGCTGGATAAAGTATTCTTGGCTGCATGTTCTTCTCATTTAGTGCCCTGAATATATCTTGCCAGCCCTTTCTGGCTTGCCAGGTCTCTGTGGACACGTCTGACGTTATTCTGATGGGCTTTTCTCTGTAAGTAAGGAGCCTCTTTGTCCTAGCGGCTTTCAAGAGATTATATCTACAAGTATGATTCCTCAATTTGACTATCAGGTGCCTTGATGTTTTTCTGGAATCTATAATCTTGGGTGGAGACCGTTCAGCCTCTAGTACATGAACGCTGGTTCCATTCACGAGATTGGGAAAATTTTCATGACGAACTTGTTCCACTATATCTTCTAGACTTCATTCTTTCTCCTCCCCTTCAGGGATTCCTATAATTCTGAAGTTGGAATGTTTCATGGCATCATTTATTTCCCTGATTCTGTTTTCGTGGGTTCTAAGCTGTTTGTTCCAGGCTTCCTCCTGATCCTTTCTCTCTATCTGTTTTTCCTCCAGATCACTAATTCTATCTTCTGTCTCAGTTACCCTAGCTTTGAGAGAATTTATATTAGATTGGAACTCATTGAGAGCATTGTGAACCTCATCCCTGGTAGCTTTCAGCTCTGCCCTAACATTGTGAACATCAACTCTGGTCGCTTTCAGCTCGGCCCTAATCAATTCCATTTGGTCATCCATGGCTTTCTCCAACCTAGCTATTGCCTGGATAATTGTTAGCCTGAATTCTCTTTCCGACATATTGTCTATGTTGATAGCCATTAGCTCTGTTGCAGAAGGCCCATCCTCTGTATTTTTCTTCTGTTGGGCAGTCCTCCTCCTAGTCATTTTGGTGAGAGATGGCTGAATGGATGTAGCTGGATGTATCGACCGTGGTGCAGTCAAGGTGCACCCTGGAACGCTTTTGAGCAATCAGGATTCCCCACCCAAATGAGAGAAAAAAGAAAAGAAAAAGAAAAAAAGAGAGAGAGAGAGAGACAGGAAAGAAAGGGAAGATAAAAGAGAAGGTTCAGCCCATATGGGTCCCCAGGTAAGATTTATGAAGTATACAAACAAAAACAAACAAAAAGACTGATAAAAGTATATGACAAGAGAAAAAAAATAATATATATTATATATATAAGCAAATAATTATATATATATATATATATATATATATATATATATATATGCAAATAAAGGAAGAGCCTTGTCAAAAAGAACCCCAAGTGTAAGATTTATATACTATCAGGACAAACACAAAAACACAGAAACACTGCCCACTGGCGTCTTCTGCTCCTATAGAGATCCAGACGTCTGTAATTCTGATCTCAGGCTGATTTCATGGGTGATCGGAGTTCTTTGGAAGGTAATCAGCTCACTTTAGGGTACAGGTTGAAAGGGCGCCTCCTCCTACTTCCCCACTGTCTTGTCTCCCCCGAATGTGGTGTAATTATAAGAAAGTGAACACACAGAAGCCAAAAGAAGGATATTGAGAGGGAAACTGAACCTTTCTAAGGTTCCTTTTTTACTTAGGAGAATTAGATATTAGTTCTAGGGTTTGCTAGAAGGATGTAAATTTAAGTTTTCATATTACCTCCTAGTATTTTTTCTTTTATTAAAATTTTTTTAAAAACTAAAAAATTAAAAAATTAATAATTTCAAAGGAAATATAATATCTGCCCTGCTTAATTCTGAGTCCTGAGTATATCAGTGACTTTTCTATTATTTTCTGTATCTTAAAATCATTTACCAAATTTAAAAGGGACAGAAAATGTGAAGAATACAAGGGAGGAGAGGAAGAGAAAGAGTGAGAAAGGGAACCCAGTTATGGAGCAAAATGGTCAGATTTGAGAGAGAATTACAGAACCAAGTAAATAAAAGAAGGCCATGCTGAGACTAAACCAAAAAAGAGGGCAGTGTGGACCTATGGAAATCAGTGAAGAAAGACAGTTCTTTGGGTGGGGAGAATGAATAAAAAATTAAGATTTTCTGCAAGCAATAACAAAGAAATGATAAAATAACATCACAGAGAGCAGAAAACCTAGGATAAACAAGAGGGATCCAAGCAGATAAGTCCCAGTTCCTCCAACTCTCCGACAAGGGGTTTCCCCAAGAATTGCAATAAGCAGTATCTTAGAGCTCATACTAGAATTCCTGATGTTTTACTCCATAAGTGATGCATGCGTTGTCCCTGTTTGTGAGTCTTATCCCATCCCATTTATGGCAAGTGCTCAGTTCTTCACAATGCTCTTGTCATCTTCACTGTATCCCACGTTAAAGAAACTTTCCAGTGTTCTTTTAGAATCTAGATGGATGGTAGGCCAGGTGGTCATGGGGGCTCACAGTGAGTAACATTTTAGCCATTCTCACCCAGGGAAGGCCTTGGGTGTTATCCTACTAAGCACCATCATCCATCACATAGACACTAGTTTTGGAATTACCACTCAACCTGGCCACAGAGCGGGCAAGTCCTAGAGAAAGATTGCTCTGTCCAGTTGGACTCCCTCCAGCTGTCCCAAGTGGTCCCAAGCTGAACCCAGCTTGGAGATGTTGTTTTTACAAATGGAACCTTGGAGTGAAAGAACCCAGGTACAGATCTAAGTGAAGTGAGAAGCTAAGAAAATGGGCCTGGGAATCATGGCTGGGCATCATCACACTGAAGGAAATGCCCCACAGATGTGGTTCAGACTATACAAGTGTGACCACACTTTGAATGAAACAAACACAGTGTGTGTGTGTGTGTGTGTGTGTGTGTGTGTGTGTGTGTGTGTACCAGGCACATGTTTAGGGCCTTCTTACTCAATATTTCATTAACTTCTCACAAATCCAGGAAGTAGATATTACCAGCGCACTTTAGGTAGAAGGAAACTGGACCCAGGAAGGTTAAGTGTCTTATCAAAAAAACACACAACCTGTGAATGATAGAATGGTCCTTAGAGACCAGGTCTGTCTCAATGTGAAGCTCATGGGCAGCTGATTCATTTGGAGCTGAATGTGAGGCAATATAGAGTAATGGTTAGGGTTGTGGTGAGGATAGACCTAGCATCTCTATTGAGAGAATGTTTTCATCTGAACATAATATTTTAGGCTTAGTGGGGCCTATGTGGAGCTGAAGGAGATGGAAAAATTGAATATGAGGGTGAGGATATCCAAGAAAATGGCTAAAATGGTTATTTTATAGTGATATCAAAAGTAATTTGCACTGGTATTTATTTCACTGCTTAATAGCACACTTCTCAGCAAATTGTTAAACATTATCCTGTTAGAGCCAACGAGTCACCCCATAAGAATGAAATTGTGTACATTTTGTTGTTCTTATAAGTTATGAGGAAGTTTAAAAATTGTCCATTACTCATGGTAAATTGCAAAAAGGAAAAGTGTGGAACAATTTTTCATTTGGAAATCAGCTTGTAACTAAACTGCATAAACAATGAAATACATTTATTTTAGATGAACTTTGGGATGCTGGCGCTAGGAAATAGGTGGGAGGCTGTTGGGCCCAATCCTGTCCTCTGGAAAGACCTCCAGTTAAACAGATACAGATCTCCTTTCCTGCAGTGGTTCTTGACTGGGGGTCATTTTGCTCCAGCCCCCAACCTCCAGAGAATATTTGGCAAGGAAGGTAGGAAGACATTTTTAGTTGTCACAACTGGAGCATGTTCTGTCATCTGGTGGGTGGAGCTCAGAGATGCCACTAACCATCTGACCATACATAGGACAGTCTCCACAACAAAGAATTATCTGGCTCAAAATACCAAGTGCCCAGGCTGAGACAGCCTGCCTCATTGAAAGAAAACACAGGAGGCCTCCCTTGAAGTAGATGAGTAGGATGCAGACACCCAATGACCGCAAAGCTAGCCCCTATTACTTCCCAGATTTAATAGAGTCAGCTGAGGAAGTGACCAAGCTAATACTTAACCTAAACCACTATGTGCATGTTACCCTGTGTGCCTCAGCCTGACCTCTGATCAATCTCCACGTGTTTCTGGAACACAATAAAATCTAACTCCACTAAATCACTCCTCTTCAACGTGGCCCACAGTTAAGCACTCTCACTTGCAATGCATTTGAGTTCCTAGGCAATATTTCTGTGCATAATGCACATCTTAAAAAATAATGACATTCTGGCCAGTGAGTACCTGATCACAGCTCACTGCAGGAAATGAATAATTTCTCTGAGCAGCTGTTCTAACCACTGACTTCAAGAAATGATATTGTAATATTAAATTGAAGATCACTATCTTTGGGGGAAATAATCTCTTTAAAATTATCCATTCTCTGCTTTTAATGAGAAAATCGGCCATTTGGAGGTTGATACCAAAAAAATTCATTCATTATTCTTCAGAGTCTCCATTCCAGTTTAGAAGGATGTTTCAGGGTTTACAATAGATCTAACTCAATTCACATTCCATCCCAAGATTGAGGGAAATTGAAGCACAATGACTTATGAACAGCAGAACAAAGGGTTAACGTAGAAGCCTGGCAGGCAGGCCTCTGGACCCTTCTGGGTCCTATCCTTTGAGGACTACTTGCTGCCTCATCTGCTGCTTCAAGACAGCCTCAGGGAGAAAGCTGGGGCCACTCTACTCTAATTCTGTCTCTACCTAGTCTCCTTCTACCTGGTGACTTAAAGAACATTTAAGGCATTCCACATGGCTTTTAACAGAAACTTAAGTAGACCTGAACAAATGTTCTCCCAGTGCCAACAAGGAAGACCACTAATTAGCAATAGAAACTGAGCTCATCCCCAGAGTCTGCCCCACTGTCAGGGCATATTGCCTTCTGCCCTTTGTTCTTACTTCTTCTGGTGGCCAGCAGCTTTAAGGGTGGGGGACAGAGCCCCATGCTGGTCTCAACATCTAGCACCTCCAGCCCATCTTCCCACCACTGCCCCTGACTTGGACACATTTCCTGCTTGCCCATTTCCTCATGGTTCAGGAAACCAGCTCTTGCTGGGGGCTCCTGAATGGCCCAGCCTGCACACTCCATGAGTCCATGAGGCAACATGGGGTCACAGGTCTACAGCCATGGACTGGGTCTCCCTCCTGTCTCGGGAGGGTCTGGGAGGCAGGGCTGCCTGTTTAGGCACTCTGTGGGGCTCTGGCACCCCTTTGTAAGAGGCAGACTTGAAGCTGGCCTGGAGGGTGAGTGGTGGTGTACAAAGGAGAGGTGGTAGGGATGGGCTGGGACTATGGTGAATGCATGAGCCTTCAGAGAATGCACAAGCAAAGGCCTGGTTTGCTTAGGGGATGGTCAACAGTTCAGGCAGGTGCCATACTTTGTGTGCGGTGGTGAGAAATGAGTGGATTGGTTGAAATAGTGGGTTGAAGTCAGCTTGTAGACAGTGTTTACTGCCCAGCAAAGGAGTTTGGAGTCCACACTGACTTGCCAAGACTTACTGTTCATATCTCCAGTACTATCTCCGTCTCTTTAGCAAGCGAGGTCCTTGAAGTCAGAGATGTTGTGTCTCATCCTCTTCCCAGGCCTCGGGTGTGGCCAAGGTGGAAGTGGAATGGAGACCCCGGTCTGTTATTTTTTGGTAAGTTGTTCTAGGAGATACCACCCTCCTGGGCCAGCCACAAGCCACCTTATCATCTGCCTTCCATGTTTCTATATGGAGTAAAAATGACCATGGTGCTAGGTACCTTGGTCAAGAAGCAGGTACAATGAACATGGGACATTTGCCTTCATTTCAGTTCTGTGGCTCTGAGTCTGTTTTCCTGATTCTCTTCTGAGAAAACAATACCAAATGTGAAACCAAGGATAGTAAAACTATTGGACTGGCCCATACCTCAGCTAGGCTCATCTTTTCTGTCTTACTAGAGTAGTAGTGCCCAGAGTTATCAGGGGTGAGACAGAATTGGCCCCCAGTGTCCTTCCCAAGGCAGAATCACTGGGAAATCTTTTGGCCTCCAGTGGGGGAGCCAGGATGGATGAAGATAAAGGACCTGGAGACAACAGGTCAGCAAAAAGTGAAGCGACTGGGAAATGTTTCTCTCTGTGTAACCAGAAACAGGTTGCTCTACTTCTCTGAGCCACCTGATTCTCAACTTTAGACAGGGATTATGAAGCTACTTTGCAAGGATGTTTGTAAAAATTAAATAAGGTCACATAGGCAAACCACTCATCACAGAGCCTGCTGCCATAGTCATGACATGGAAGCCATGATGACATGGGAAGGGCATCTGTAAGCCTTCATTCAATCCATTCAATTCAACACTTAGTAACCAAATAGGATATCCAGCCAAATCTGACTCTGGTCCTCTAAATTCTCACTGGTTTTATGGTCCATCAAGTACAAGGTTTTCTTCCCCATTAGCTTGGGGCCCCTCAAAGCCTTAGGTGTCTCTGAGTCTATAGCTTCTAGCACATATGCAGGAAAATAGAAAATTATAATCCCAACCAGGACTTTTAAAAAACTAAATACTTTTCTTTTATAAGAGAGGTTTTTCTCAGTATTTGCTATTGACCACCTGTCCTGACTTTAAAATCTAAGGAGGAAATGATCTGTGACTCTGTGACTGCCCATTTCACTGGGGCCCTGGTAGGCTTCCAGAGTCATATGTATATATGTATATTACATAAGTATTAATATATATAAATTGGTATATATATAACATATTTATTATCAGGTATGATTTATATTATAATTTATTATTATATTAACTGTATTTATATTTGTAAAAACAAGATCTTGCTTTATATACACCATACATTCTGTTTTGGAAACCTTTATTTTCCAGTAAATTATTTACCGCCCCCCCCCTTTTTTTTTTTCAGTAAGCTTTCAGCAAATCTAATATCCAGACCATATTCAAACCCAACTCACCAAAAAATTATCATTTATAGGTAGTTGGGACAAACCAGCTTTTTCATCCAGAATCTTAATTCACTTTGAAGAGTTATTTTGAGATGGCTAAAGTTTGCTTTAATGTTTCACACCAGGAGATCACAGCTTGTTTCCTTTTGGGGAAATCCTTTCTTACAACAAATGTTATTATACAGCAAGGGAGCAGTTTATCACAAGGATAATGAGCTTTCTGTTTATTAGCTCACTCAGATTGAGCCACCTGCTGGGAGAGATAACATCCTATTGAGTTGATTTTGGTACTACATAAGAATGCTTTAAATAGGAGCATCCAGAGCTGTTTATTTGTGGTAATTCTAGAGTTCAGTTTACCCCCAAATAGATTAAATCTGAGTTATGAGTACCTGGAAAAAGGTTTCAGAATTAAGTATGGTAAATTTTATATTGATTGATCTTTTAAGTGTTCCAACACACTTTTTCAATGCTTCTAGACTGGAGTATGACTTCTGTCACCCACGAGAAAGCCAGGTCTGTGGACACAGGACTCTCACCTAAGACTACCTGCCTTTTTAGGTAGCAGGGAGGGACAATCTAATATCCATTCTAATATTCCGAAATCCTGTTGGTTTCCAAAACCACCCAAACAAATTCACTTGTCTTGTTTTCTTTTTCTTTTCTTTCCTTTTCTTCTCTTCTCTTTTCTTTTCCCTTTCCTTTCCTTTTCTTTTTCCCTTTCCTTTTTCCTTTTTCCTTTCCTTTCTCCCTTTCCTTTTCCCCTTTCCTTTTTCCTTTTTCCTTTCCTTTCTCCCTTTCCTTTTCCCCTTTCCTTTTTCCTTTTTCCTTTCCTTTCCTTTCCTTTCCTTTCCTTTCCTTTCCTTTCCTTTCCTTTCTTTTCTTCTCCTTTCCTTTCCTCTTCTCTCTCTCCTCTCCTCTCCTCTCCTCTTCTTTCCTCTTCTTTTCCATTTCTTCTTTTCTTTTGTTTTGTCATTACTCAGTGCTCATCACAATAAATGTACTCTCAATCCTCTTTATTTACTTCAGCCATCCCCCCACCCACCTTTCCTTTGATAATCACCAGTTTGTTCTACAAGTCTGTTCTATTTGTTTGTCTCTTTTATTTTTTGTTCATTTCGTTTCTTAAAATTCCACAAATAAGTGAAATCATATGGTATTTGTTCCTCTCTTTCCATCTTATTTCATTTAGCATTGGATCTGCTAGGTCTATCCATGTTTTTGCAAATGGCAAGAACACATTCTTTTATATGACTGAGTAATATTTGATCATATATATGTGTATATATATCTCATCTTTTCTTTATCCATTCATCTATGGATGGAGACACTGAAATAGATTTTTACCAATGAAATTGAGTCAATAATCAAAAACTCCTAAGAAACAAAAATCCAGGACCAGATGACTTCACAGGAAGATTCTACCAAATATTTAAAGAAGAAATAATGTCTATTCTTCTCAAACCAGTCCAAAAAAATAAAAGGAAAGAAAGCCACCAAATTCATTCTACGAGGCCAGCATTACCTTAATACCAAAACCAGATAAAGACACTACAAAGAAGAAAACTATAGTCAATATCTCTGATGAAAATAGATGCAAAAAAATCCCTATTTGTTCATTTAGTCATCAACTACTTTACTCATTCCTTTCTTTTTTTTTTTAAGATTTTATTTATTTATTTGACAGACAGAGATCACAAGTAGGCAGAGAGGCAGGCAGAGAGAGAGGAAGGGAAGCAGTCTCGCTGTTGAGCAGAGAGCCCGATGCGGGGCTAGATCCCAGGACACTAGGATCATGACCTGAGCCGAAGGCAGAGGCTTTAACCCACTGAGCCACCCAGGCACCCCATACTCACTCATTTCTTTAGCACATATTTACTGAACACAGATCACATGTCACTTACTGGGGACACATCAGTGAAGAAGGTGGGCATGGTCCTTGCCTCCTGAAGCTCAAGGTGCACCTAGCATCAACTGGACCACAAGGTGGGTCTGAGGGCAATGGAGTCTTTCTCCATTTTTCCTAATTCCTGGCTGGGAAAAGAAGGTCTTCAGTTCCTGGCAGGTGAAGGTGAAGACAGAGAATTAGTGGGAATTAATTTATTTTTGAGGTTCTCACTCTGCAAACACTGTCTCCAGTGGAAGCCAGATCTCGTCTGATTTCTGGAGTTCTATGGGGTTGGTGGAGGAGTCCAGAAAGAGACTGGATATTTTAGGTGTCAGAGGTTTCTCATCCCTGACCCATCCTTAAGAAGAAGCCCTGTCTTCTTTTCTCCCTTAAGGTGACAGTCTAATGGTCAGGACCTAAAGAAACCCAAAGCAATCATGTTAGAAGAGGAACCCCTTATTTAAGCCCGGAACTGGCAATATGACCAGCTATGTGGCAAAGAAAATTCCTTCTACCATCTAAAGTGTCAAATCCATCTTTCTTATGCTCTAACTTCTATCTATTCTTAACCACCCATTCACATTCCTTCCTCCAAAGGGAAGCCCTTTGCCACACCCAGCTCATGCCCAGTTCTCTACTCTTAGGACTCCTATAGCCTTTGCCTGGGGTCCTCATTAGGATCTGTCACACACTGCTTGTTTCTTCAGTTAGAATGCCAGATGGTTGTCTCAGGGGTCTTATCCCTTGTGCAAGTAAAGTACAAGCCTGCCAAAAATTCTTTGTGACTTATAAGTGAAGCCAACTGACTGATTTCTTTGGGGCAGGCAAGTTAGTATAAGGCTTAAGCAGATGACTTCTAAAATCAGATCACCTGGGTTTAAATTCTCTTACTAGCTGTATGGGTTTTCACAAGTCGCTCAAACGTTCTGCACTTCTTTTTTTTTCTCATCTGCAAAAGAAAAAAAATAGTGCCAATCTCTAGCATATTTGCAATAGTTAAATTATTCAATGAATGAAAAGTATGTAGAATAGTACCTGACACTTCAGTGAGGATTAATAAAGTTACTATTGCCTTACTTTTAAGAATGAGGCACCTACTAACAATACCCCATAAGATTCCAGACAAGTAGTTGCTTTTTTCTTTTCAGTTTTATTTAAATTCCAGTTAGTTTACATACAGTGTAATATTAGTTTCAGATGTACAATATAGTGATTCAACACTTCCATACAACAGCCAGTACTCATCACAACAAGTGCACTCCTTAATCCCCATCACCTATTTAATTCACACCCCCAAACTTCCCCTCTGGTAACCATCAGTTTTTCTCTATAGTTAAGAGTCTTTTTCTTGGTTTGCCTCTCTCCCTTTTCCCCCCTCTTCATTCATTTGTTTTGTTTCTTAAATTCTGCATATGAGTGAAATCATATGGTGTTTTTCTCTGAATGACTTATTTCATGTAGCATAATACACTCTAGCTCCATCCATGTCATTGCAAAGGCAAGATATCATTCTTTTTTATGGCTTAGTAATATTCCATCATGTGTGTGTATCTCACACCTTCATCCATTCATCAATCAATGGACACTTGAGCTGTTTCCATAGTTTGGGTATTGTAGATAATACTACTCTAAATATCAGGGAGCATGTATCTTTGTGAATTAATATTTTTGTATTCTTTGGGTAAATACCTACTAGTGCAATTACCAGATCATAGTTTATTTCTATTTTTACCTTTTTGAGGAAACTCTATGCAGTTTTCCTGAGTGACTTCACCCAGTTTGCATTCCCACCAATAATGCAAGAGGGTTCCCCTTTTCACATCCTTGCCAATACCTGTTGTTTCTTATGTTGTTGATTTTAGCCACTCTGTACTCTGAAAAGTATAAAACACCAATGAAAGAAATTGAAGATGACACAAAGAAATGGAAAGAATTTCCATGCTCATGGATTGGAAGAATAAATATTGTTAAAATGTCTATACTACCCAAAGCAATCTAAACATTTAGTGCAATCCCTATCAAAGTACCAACAGCATTTTTCACAAAGATAGAAAAAAAAATCCTAAAATATATATGGAACCACAAGAGACCCCAAATAACCAGAGCAACTTTGAAAAAGAAAAGTAAAACCAGAGGGATCACAATTCTAGACTTCAAGTTATACTACAAAGCTGTAGTAATTAAAACACTATGGTACTGGCACAAAAATAGACACATAGATCAATACAACAGAATAGAAAACCCAGAAATGAACCCACCCCAAATGAATTATATGGTCAATTAATCTTTGACAAAGCAGGAGAAAATATCCAATGGGAAAAAGAATGTCTCTTCAACAAATAGTGTTGGGATAAACAGACAGCTACATGCAAAAGAATGAAACTGAACCCCTTTCTTACATCATACACAAAAATAAATTCAAAATGGATGAAAGACCTCAATGTGAGACCTGAAACCATAAAAATCCTAGAAGAGAGCACAGGCAATGACTTCTTTGACATTTGCTCTCTGGTAGCTTCTTTCTAGCTATGACTCTTGAAACAAGGGAAGCAAAAATAAACTATTGGGACCGTATCAAAAGCAAAAGCTTCTGCACAATGAAGGAAACAATCAATAAAACTAAAAGGCAACCTGCTGAATGGGAGAAGATATTCACAAATGACATATATGATAAAGAGCTAGTATCCAAAATCTATAAAGAACTTACAAAACTCAACATTCAAAAAATGAATAATCCATTTAAAAAATGAGCAGAAGACATGAATAGACATTTTTCCAAAGAAGACATACAGATGGCCAACAGGCACATAAGAAGATGCTCAATGTCATTTAACAGCAGGGAAATGCAAATTAAAACTACAATGAGATATTACTTCAGACCTGTCAGAAAAGCTAAAATCAACAACAGTAGACAAATAGATTTGAAGAGGAACATAGAAGTAATTTGGTCCAATTTCCTACCAGATCTTTATGAGTGGTTAGTAAAAGGATAAGGAAGTAATTCTAAGCCATTAAAAATAATCTTGAAGGCCTCTGTGCATCTTCAAACACAAGTATACTAAAAAGAGCACAGCACTCAGACCCACCCAAGTACACAGCCTTCAGTCACCATGTAAGCACTTTGACTTCCCGGAGACTCTCATGCTATGAGCCCCAAATTATCCCAGGTGGAAAGACCACATTGAAAATCCTTGAGACCATATGATGAGGGAGAGGGAGAGGTAAAGAGAGGGGGAAAGGGATGCCCCCAACAAGCCCCCATTGGATTTTCTTCAGCTTTTCTAGCTCCTGACGACAACTACATGTGATACCTCATGCCAGAACTGTCTGGCCCATCTTCTCCAAAATTTCTGGCTCTTAAACACTGTGAGATATAATAAAATGAATGTGATTTTATGCCACCAGGTTTTGTAATGATTTGTCAAATATGAACAGATGATCAGAACAGATTTTTCTTTCTCAACTGAAATTTTTTCCCTCCCTCACCCTTCCCTTCCTTCCTTCGTCCCTTCCTTCCCCCCTCCCTTCTTCCCTTCCTTTCTCTCTCTCTTTCTTTCCATCTTTCTTCCTGAATGCAGCAATGAGTTCATGAAGGAGAGGGTTTAGAGTCTTGTCAAAATTACCACATCTTTCTAGATCCTTTGCATACTAGAGGAAAGGGAAAAAGGTAAAATTATTTTTAAAAAATCAAATAATGGGCATTCCCTCCAACAGAAAACTGAGAACACATATAGGAAATTCTGCTTGATTTATTTATTTTTTTAAGTTTTTTAAAATTTAAATTCAATTAGGCAACATATGCTTGCTTTAAATATAATGCCATTGCACCATGGTTTATCGCTCGGGGAAGCGAGATGGTGCCTCATGACCCTGGGAAACGTCAGGCTTGTGGGCCCGGCCCCGGGAACAGTGGACCAGTGGGTCTTCTCTTGGCCTTCTGCTCAGTGGATGGGGCCTGCTCCTCATGGGCTTATGTTCCACCGGCTTTGTCCAAGGGTCCCAGTGAAGGTTCTGATGGTGGATGTGTACTACATTCCTCCTCGGACCCCTTCCCAGTTTGACAAGCTCCAAGAAGCCAGCACATAAAGCAGCACAGGAAATGCAAGACATCTGTACTGGGGCCTGGGAACACACTTTCCTCAGTCCCCTTGCTAGTGTGGTCCTGGCATGGAGCGGGCCTCTGGAGAAATGAATTAAAGAAACAAGTCCAGTGGAGAACATGGGATTCCACTTCCATTCATCTTCCTTATTTTGCAAACACCACATTCTGCAAATCCCATGCCAGTAAAGCTCTTGGATCAGCCCTCAAATTCTTCTGGATCCTTAAGGGAGGAGATGTCAGGGCTGGCCAAGAATCTAAGTGGAAACTGATGACAGAAGCTGACATTAATCAGCTACACAGTATGTTCTTCCCAGCAGGTTTCTTCCAATAAATCAAAGGCCAGCAAATCCGAGGGGTGTTTAGCCATGAGAGAGCAACTGTTTGCTGTTCTCTTTCCTTGCTAAAGATGATGAATTTAATGTTTAATTGAATCCAACACTGGTGGCCGTGGGAGTGTTTGCTGTAGGTGTTGGGTGCACATACCATGAACAGTCACATTTCCTCATAGGCCAGGGGCTGTGTCCAAGCATCCCCTGCCACACATGGTTCATCGTTGATGTTAAAGTTTCCTGGCCAAATGGAGCCACCACCCTATCGAGTGATCTGAAACAGACTCTGTCTTTTGAGTTGGAATCCTCAGGCTGTTTTCGTTGACCAAATAATTTCTTTTCCTTCCTGAAAGACCTAATTAAGATACTTAAAGATATTAATGTAATGATGTCTGTTTAAAATCCAGCCTGGGCCAAGCTCTTTCAATATGAGTATGTATGGGGTTAGGGGGATAGACTCAGAGAATAGGTAGCCTTTTGTCTGACGCCATGTTCCCCCCATTCAAGCTGTGCTACCCTAACTCCATCACTTTACATCTCTGAACTTCCTTCTGCTATCTTGAAAATGAGAATTAAAACCTCCATTATCTTTGTGATAAAGATAAACAAAGAAAATGTACATGAATGACAGTTTCTCTGCTGCAAGAGAACTTGAACATGAAAAAGTCAGATCATTATCATTTGTACTATTAGTAATAAGATATCTACTAAGGAGCATGAAAAAATGGGACTGGCTCTTATGGTAGAAAGTTCTGAGTGAGGGCCATTAGAAAAGCAAATGTCATGACCTCAGCCAACACTAAACTCTCTTCTAGGATGAAAATCTTAATGGAGATAAGATCTTTATTTCCAAGACAAGACTCATAACAGAGCTACACTTGGCCAATTAATGGGGAACTTACTTAAAAAATTAAGCTACTGGGGCACCTGGGTGGCTCAGTGGGTTAAGACTTTGTCTTTGGCTCAGGTCATGATCTCCGGGTCCTGAGGTCGAGCCTGCTTCCCCCTTTCTCTGCCTACTTGTGATCTCTGTCTGTCAAACGAATAAATAAAATCTTTAAAAAAAATAGATAAGAATTTCATCCTAGGTATGTCACAAAAATGTATCAAATCACCCAGCGTGTAGACCAGTACCATACATCTAGAAAGATGCTCATAAAAATGACTATAGATGCATAAGATCCTTGCTCCACTCACTTTTTCTTTTCCAAGTGACAAACTCTTGTGGGCCCACTTACTCCTTTGTATAACTTAAAGCAAAAATCTTTCTGGGGCTGGTCTTTTCCCATACAATCTTTTCCTAACAAGATATATATATAGATATATAGATATAGATATATAGATATAGATATATCTATATATATATCTTGTTGTGTGGATGAAACAGCTAATATATGCCTGCCTCTGCCTATTGATCTGTCTCAACTCCAAGTTTCCCTCTGCAAAAGAGGTCTTTTCAGACTCTAGTAGACACATAGTCTGCCCCTCCTCCATTGCTATTGTTGCCATCATCCCGTTTTCTTTCTTGGAGCACTTCTCATTATTTGAATTTATATGATTTATTTATTTGTTGTTGCTTTTTTTTTTAAGACTTTATTTATTTATTTGACAGACAGAGATCACAAGTAGGCAGAGAGGCAGGCAGAGAGAGAGAGAGGAGGAAGCAGGATCCCCACTGAGCAGGGAGCCCGATACGAGGCTCGATCCCAGGACCCTGGGATCATGAAGGCAGAGGCTTTAACCCACTGAGCCACCCAAGCGCCCCTATTTATTTGTTAATGAGTTTATCATTTGCCTTTTTAAAAAATTACAGGTTCCAAAAGAGTAGGAACTTGACTCATGTCTTGACTGTTTCTCATGGAAACTACAATATAGTTAGATACCAATTATGGGAACACTCTTCCCAATGCATTGAATGTTAATAGCCTCTCCTTACACTGTATGATGCAGTCTTTCCAGTGACATATATGACAGCCTTGTTGTTCCACAATGAATGCTTAGTAAGTTCTTTGTGCACAGAGTAAGTGTGTAACAATAATGTGAAGCACTTATCTCTTGCCAGGTCCTAGAATAAGGGCTAGAAATGTAAAAAAATGAATAAAAGAGTCTCTGCTCACCATAAGCAAGTCCATACTCCGGCACTGAAAAGTTTTATTACCTTAACATGGTTTTAAGGTCAAATACAGCTACCTTTACATAACCATCAATATATAGAAGCCATTTGAAAAACATTTTACTATTTTAAATTATTTCTTTTCATCATGATCATGATCATTAAAACTAACACATGATTTCCTGAGTTACTGCTTCCTACAAAAATCTGTACTAGTCACTGCTGAGGCACAGACATGACTAAAAGATTGTTTGATATTTACTGTATTCCAAATGTGGTTATATTTTCAATTTTCAGGGGTGCCTGGGTGGCTCAGTGGGTTAAAGCCCCTGCCTTCAGCTCGGGTCATGATCTCAGGGTCCTGCGATCTAGCCCCTTGTCGGACTCTTTGCTCAGCGGGGCGCCTGCTTCCTCCCCTCTCTCTCTCTCTCTGCCTGCTTCTCTGCCTACTTGTGATCTCTGTCAAATAAATAAATAAAATCTTTTTAAAAATTTTCAATTTTCCTATTTTTACATGACAATTTAAGTGACACCTGAAAGCCACTGTTAGTGTGGTATTTTGGTTCATACCTAGGGTACAAACCTGGATACAAATGTTCCCAGTAATACAAGCTGTGGCACCTATTCTATCCCGTGTGTGTGATGAGATGGAGAAGGAGGGTGAAGGGGTAGATGGTTAGCTGATGACCTAGTATAAAAAGGTAAATTTTGCCCCTTTAATCACAAATTTACATCAGATGATCCAACATGAACATCAGAGGTTTCCAGATCAATGGGTAAGGCTGAAGGAAAGCATAGGGTATCTAGAGTCTAGCTTTGGAGTTCTGTAGTCTTCTTTTAATGAGGGAAGGAAGGCTGTTATTAGCAGAGAAGAGTGTACTTTTTCCTCTTCATCTGCCAATACTGCGAAGTCAGTACCCTGCCTCTCACCAAATACTTCTTTAACTTCAGAGACGCTAGATCATCAAAAGCTATTGAAGCCAAATTCCAGTGGAATTAATGCCATGACCAAAAACAAGGGCTGTTGTCAAGACATATGCTAACCCCCAGTGCTGGTACTGTAGCTGCTCCCACCGTGCAATGTACATTAAATAGCACAGGACATATCATATTAGATGCCAAGGACACATTCAAGGTCATTGAGTTGGAGAGGGCACAGATTGCATGGAGCACTGGGTGTGGTGCAAAAACAATAATACTGTTACGCTGAAAAGAAATAAAAAATTAAAAAAAAAAAAAGGTCATTGAGGAAAGGAGAGACAGTAGTGTCTTAAGACATATTTTAATGCCTTGCCTAAGAGTCTAATCCTCTTTCTCTATGCTCTGATGTTTCCTCCCCTAAACCATCTATGACTCTATCATGAATGCCTGTTAGAGCTTAATTTCTCTTTGATCTTCCCTTTCACTACTCTGTTAATGAACTACAATCTCATTTAGTCTTTCACAGTCTCATACAGGAGACCTCAGAGACCATCACATGCAATACTTCAACTTACTAATGAGGATTTGACGGAAGAGTGGATGCCCAGAACTAACCTAAAGATAGGACGTCTCTCACCAGGAATGTGAGAAACCTCTACTTTATGAAAAGATAAAAGGAAAAGGAGAAGGAAGATCTTGAGGAAGAATCTGGAGGCTGCATAAATGTCCAAAACATAGCAACTCATAGATTTACTTATGATTCATGTAAATTTATGCAGTAGTGAGTATGCCAAATGAATGAACAGGGCCACATGTATTCCTAGGTTGAAAGGACAGAACAAGTTCCCTTCTGTCTCTCTCTCTCTTCCTTCCACCCCCCTCTCTTCTCTCTCTCTACCCCCACTCCACCTCCTCACCATCATTATCATCCTCATAATCCTAACACATAAACTTTTAGAAAACTATCAGAAGAAGAGTTAAGATACCAGTAGAGACAAGTTGAAAAATGTAATGATGTAAGCCGAGAGGGCTAAGAGGGAACATTCAGGGATGATGTCAGATTAGGGAAATAGAAAGATAGTAGAGTTGTCAGAGGAAATCAAAGATATTTCTAGAAACAAGGTCTGGTGAGCCAAAGGGAAATTAAATGAATATGCTGATGTTTACTCTCCCAGCTCTTCATAGGAAATTGAAGATGGTTCTGTGGAAGGCAAGTGGGGAAAAGGTGAGTCTATAAACCATTATCCACTCAAAGCCTTGATTTAAAACATTTGCTTTCAAACACACTAAGGATTCAATATTTAGTTGTTAAAATTTGCAAAGTTATTTTTTTCTCACAATTTATTTGAAGAAAATACCTTGAGGAATTGGAAACATGCCAAATAGGAAAAAAGATGTCCAGCATAAAGGCATACTGTTGGACTTTTAGGGGCTATAAGCCAGGGGTTTCCCTACCGAAGAGTTTTCTTCCCCTTACCCTAGCTCCTAGCCTTTGTGGTCTAAGATGGAAGGGCAGCTTGGCTTTCAGGGACCATAAGAAAAAGCTGGCTTTTTGGCTTCAGAATATCTTGGATATATCTCCAGCCATAGGTCACTGTTTCATTGGTGGAAAAGTGAGGACAGGAAGGTTGTAGACAAAGTTCTGTCCTACCTTGAATGTCCTTGAAGGACAAGACTGAATGGTGTGTTCCCCAGTGTGGGGCCTCTGTGAGTAATTGGAAGTAGTCAGGTATTCTGAAAAGCTAGATCAGACTGGGAAAGAGAAATAACATGATTGAAGGCTAGCTTGGCTCATAGGAGGGATTTGTTCCCCACTTGCTTCCCTCCAACGCCATCACCTAATGATATTAGTTTCCCCTGATGGATCAAAATCCACCTTCAAAAACGGTCCCAAATCCACTCTGCCATGGAGCCATGGCTGGACAAAGCAAAGGACCCAGAGGGCACAACTGAATGGAGCCTATGGTCATTCCCTCAGTCTCTGTTGGGCGCAGGTCAGGAGACTCCTCTGTAAGCCACAAAGGAAAGGGAGAAAATTAAGGATCAGCAGATTGTCTAGGAAAAACAAAATGGAGCCATCAGATTACTGCAGCTAGAAGAATTCAGAGGTCAGTAGTTCATTGCACTGCCTGTGGTTGGCTTCTACCTCTGGAGTGACAATAGTCCTCAGGGTCATTGCAATGTGTGGGGGAAGTGAGGTTGAGATGGGAGGCTACTCCAGGTCTCTGGATCTCACTGGGGACTGCAGACAGGACTGGCCTGTGGAAGAGAAGAGACTAGTACAGCACACCCAGGGCAGAACACGCAAGGTCAGCCCTCACAGAATACCTGTGGATGGCTACAAATGGAAAGGAATAAACAAATGAAGGAGAAGAGAGGGAGACAAGGGAGAAGAGTTGAAGGTAGTGGTGAGTGGTAGAGAACAGACGTGTGTATATCTCAGCCCTCCCTGCCTCTTCTCTCCTGGACCTGTAAATAACAAGCACACTCTCATGACCTGCTGCCATGTAGGTTTCCCAGACCTTTTATTCTACTTTCTCCATTATTTATTCCTCACAATCAGCCCACTGTACAGTCAGCCTTTGCAATCCCATTTGATGAATGAGTACGTTGAGGCTCAGAAACGTTTAGGAGTCCCTGGAGTCACCTAACTAATGAGGGGAAGAAGGTTCTTGTGTCCCACCTGTCAGAATGGAAGACAGGAGTCACAGCCATTCCCCTAGGGATCCACCAAAGAATTCTTCATTGCTTAGAACTCTCAGGGAGCAGAGAGGGAAAGAGAGACACATGGTGAGAGGTCTATGGAAAGACAGATGGAGAAGTCCAAAGTCCAGAGGTTAAAGAGAAAGAGCCATGAAGGAAAGAAAACACTCCATCCACAGCAGCAGCCCCTGTGTCAGCTGATGAGTTTCACTTCACAGACTGTGTCCTGGGCTGGGTGGTGGACGAGAAGATGAACAACACCCATGCTGCTGACTAAGGCCCTCGGAGGAGGTGGCAGAATGGAAGAGAGCCACAAACAGACTCTTCCCCAGGCCTTCAAGAAGGAAGAAGGAGGGAGGCTGTGTAATCATCGGTTGTGACCAGAGAGGGAAAGATGAGGTCGGGAAGGGCAGCCCCTGGGTAGAAGCCATGGGAAGCAGAGGGAGAGAGAAAAAGCCCCAGCAGGTGACCTCATCAACTGCAAGTCCCTGATCAGCCTCCCCCCAAACCTCACATTCCAGAATGAGTCAGTGTCATCATTGATTCCTGCTGAGTATTCTAGGGGTGGAGGGGAGGGCCCTGGTGGACAAAGAAGGCCCCTCAAAGCATGAGTTTGGCCCAGAATGCACCCAAAATGTCTGTTCTTTGCAGCTGTCCACAACCTTGGGATTCTATTAGCTAGAACACCTCCCATGCAATGGCACCCCTGATGTTCTCCTTAAAAAAACAAAACAAAATAAAACAAAACAGAAAAAAACCAACAAAACAAAACAAAACAAAAAAACCCTTTGTTAATTCACTCAACAAGTCACTCGTTCACTTGTTCAATAAACACAGTTGGGTGACAGGTAACTTGCTAGACAACACATGTGTCTAGCCTTGAAGGTCCCAGCCTTCTGGGACAGCACAGTTTGGTGGGGCAGCCAGGCAAGTCAACAGACGATCTCAATTTAGTATGATTGGAAGATGGTGATCCAGCTGAGTGCCGAGGGAGCTATACTGAACCTAATCAGAGGATGGATGGTGAGTAGAAGGAGAGTCTAGGGCAGTCCGGGATGGCCTGACTGTGCCATAATCCTGTAGGAACTAGACTCCATCCCAAAAGATCCCAAAGAACATTCTACAGTATCCAGGGGGTGCTTTTGTCCTTATGACCCAAATGGTTCATAGACCCCCAGCCATCACCACTTCATGTTGTAACATAGGCATGAGCAACAAACCCCACGGGCCTCATGCTACTCAATAGTCCTAAGGATTAATAAGTGTCTTCTTTTGTGCTTATCTCTGTCATCATTAACTCACCCATGCCACCAACCTCAGTGTTTCTTCAATGCCCTATCCTAATGTGGAGCATGACATTGTACAAAAGAATGTAGTTAGATCCATCTACTCTCATTAGTTACCAGCATTGTACAAAATAATTTTTGCTGTCCTTGGACTCATCAGGTCTTTCTCATCCCTCAACACACACACATGCACACACACAGATATGGTTTGGATTATGGGTAGGGACCACAGAGACCCGGGGCTTAAAGGTACCATAAGGTGTTCTGAGACAAGCCGTCCTTCATAGCTTTTAGATTGCAAGAAATGCAGCCTTCCCATGGGAGAGGTCTATTAGGACACTGTAGTAACTGCCATGAGGCTGAATGACAAGGTTAGGGCCCCCAGTCCTCTTCTGGACCTGGTACTTTCCACATATGCTGAGTTGACCCCAGACTTGATTTTGGTCATGGGCTTTGCTGATCTGGTCTAACTTGTAGCTTTATTTACAAATTTATGTCCTTTCTCTTTCTTCTTGCCACTGCGTCTTTCTACTTAGAAAGACTGAGCCCACAGCCTGAAAGGTTGTATTGTCTAAGCACTGTACATGGATCCAGACCTTCAGCAGCTCTGAGCCAGGCCCTTATAAAGTTGTATGATATGAGATAAGTCACTTCAGTGTTGAACCTGCTTCTTATAAAAACAGAGCCCTTTGGAGAACAGTGTGGAGGTTCCTCAAGAAATTAAAAATAGATCTTCCCTATGACCCTGCAATTGCACTACTGGGTATTTACCCCAAAGATACAGATGTAGTGAAAAGAAGGGCCATCTGTACCCCAATGTTTATAGCAGCAATGGCCATGGTTGCCAAACTGTGGAAAAAAACAAGATGCCCTTCAACGGACGAATGGATAAGGAAGATGTGGTCCATATACACTATGGAGTATTATGCCTCCATCAGAAAGGATGAATACCCAACTTTTATAGCAACATGGACAGGACTGGAAGAGATTATGGTGAGTGAAATAAGTCAAGCAGAGAGAGTCAATTATCATATGGTTTCGCTTATTTGTGGAACATAACAAATAGCATGGAAGACATGGGGAGTTAGGAGAAGGGAGTTGGGGGAAACTGGAAGGGGAGGTGGACAATGAGAGACTATGGACTCTGAAAAACAGTCTGAAGGATTTGAAGAGGTGGGGGGGTGGGAGGTTGGGGGAACCAGGTGGTGGGTATTAGAGAGGGCACAGATTGCATGGAGCACTGGGTGTGGTATAAAAACAATGAATACTGTTATGTTGAAAATAAATTTTAAAAATGATTTAAAAAAAAAAACCAGAGCCCTTAATAATCCCAGCCTCAAGGTTTTTATGAACATGAGCATTTAAATGCAGATAAGCTTGGCAGAGCCTTTCAGTAAGAAGTATAGTTCCCTTTCTTTTCTTTTAAATGGGTTTTCTCTTCCAAAATATTTGCATCCTAGGAAATGGAGGGTCTCTGATTAAAGGGGAAGTAACTCAGTTGCAGAAACTCAGCGCTGGCCTGAATTTGAGGAAGCTTCCATAACTAACAGCACAAATTTCCTTTTCTCTTGGCTGACAGAATTGGAGGCAAGAGCCTGATACTTATCTTCTTCCATCTGTTTCTGTGTGCAGACTTATTATAACGGATGTTTCTATTCCAAAACAGTGGCCCCTTCTATACAAATGTGCAAAACATTTCTCTTAATTTCCTTGTGTTTTGCTCTCAGGCTTCCAACTGCAAAACCAAGAGGTGCTAAAAAGATGGCTTCCTCCAGACTTCTCTGCCAAGAAGCAACCCCTGGGGAGAAGAGGGCCATGAGGCCAACTCTGAGGGGGCAATGTTATCTCCAGAGACCTCTCTCTCTCCCCAAGTTTCCCAATATCCCTTCAACCCTCTTTGAGTAAACCCTTAGTTTGAGTCAGATTAGTTTCTTCCATGTTCCCCAAACATAGACTTTTTTTCCCACTTTGCTGGTTCTGATCTATTCTTCCTGTCCTTTGCCCATCTTCAACCTTTACCAAAAGTCCTGTTTCTTACCTATACCTCCCACACCTTATCCCCCACCCCACCCCCAAGTTTTGTGCTTTGCTTTAAGAGTTGGGAGAGTGGGGGTGGGGCGGGCTGCCTGGGTGGCTCAGTGGGTTGATCTTGATTTTGGCTTTGGCTCAGGTCATGATCTCAGGGTTGTGAGACAGAGCCCTTCACAGGGCTCTGCACCAGGCATGAAGCCTGCTCAAGTTCCGCTCCCCCAGCCCTGTCCCTCCACACACTGTGTGAGCATTCATGCATGCACTCCCTCCCTCTCTCTCTCTCTCTCTCTCTCTCTCGAAAAGTGAATAAATAATCACTGGGGGGGGGGGGGTCTGGGTGGTTTATTTGGTTAAGTGTCAAACTCTTTTTTTGGGCTCAGGTCATGATCTATGGTCCTGAGATTGAGCCCCTTGTCAGGCTCTGCACTCAGTGGGGAGTCTGCTTGAAATTCTCTCTCCTTTCACTCTCCCTCAGTTCTTCCTCCTGCTCATGCTCTCTCTCTCTCTTTCTTTCAGATAAATAAATCTTCAAAAATTTTTAAAAAGAGTTAAGAGAGTGGTAGGTTATGTTCTTAGGCTAGTCTGAGAGGACTGGGGCTTCAAGCATTGCTCAATGGGAAGCAGAGCCTTTCCACAGGCAGAGGCAGACATGGAGGGAGCTTTGCTAGGATCTCATGAAAGAAGTCAGATGGGCCAGCCTTTCTGAAACCCCTCTGATTCCCAGGAACCTTCATTCCCACAGGTCTGAGTCTGTACTCAGAAACTGTTATGGAAGGAATGTACCCCCCCCACCAAAATTCGTATGTTAAAGCCCTAACCCCCAGTGTGATGATATTAGGAGATGGGACCTTTGGGAGATAATTAGGTTTAGATGAGGTCGTGAGGTCTCAGTTCAGATTGCTATAATAAATGACCATAGACTGTGTGGCCTATACAACAAACACTGGTATCTCACATTTCTAGAGGCTAGGAAGTCCAAGATGAAGGCAGATCCCCTATCTGGTGAGGATTTCTGAGCTGCACACATTCACCTTTTAATTTTATCCTCACATGGCAGAGAACAAAGAGAAAGGGCAAGTCTGTGGCTCTTCTTATAAGGGCACTATTCTCATTCATGAGCACTCCACCTTGACAATGTAATCACCTCCAAAGGGCTCACCTCCTAATACCATCCCATCGTGGGTTAGGATTTCCATGTATGAAGTGTGAGGGGACACAAATATTCAGTTTATAACATGGCCTGAACTGAGACACAGAGGAAATTTAGAGGCTCAGGTAGACATCGATATCCCAATATGCTTTTAAAAAATGCATATCCAGCTTGGAAATCCAAACTAGTTGATATACCCTGACTCTACAGCAGGGCCTAGAACCTAACATTCTGGGGCTGTGCCTCTTGAATAATAAGCTTGTAGCAAAGTCTCCTATCCTAGACTGAGCTGATCTTCTCTCTAGAAACTTTTTTTTTTTTTGTGGTCTATTTTCTGCAGTTGCTTTTACTCTAAGAACAAATGAACCCATGTGCCATGTGCCATGTGCCATGGGCATGATTTTACAAAAAAATTGGTAATTTAAACCTCAAAATAACCCACTGAAATATATATGACAGTTCCCATTTTATGGGTAGGGAAACTGATATTTAGAGGAATTACTTCCTCCAGCACCATACAGCTAGAAAGCGATGGACAGATGAGACAAGTGCAATTTTCTCTACATCCAAATTTCCATTTCCAATGCCATCTATTTCAGATTGTCAATTCAGAATGCGGAAGTTTCTATAGACATTAGATTAGCATGATGAATCAAACAAAAGAATTCCCTGAATCATTCTTAAATGACATCTCAGGACAATAAATCCCCAAATATTTAATCACATCAATATATCTCGACTTCATTCTCTTTAGGTTGATAAAATAGGGACCATTTTTCCTTTGGACTTTCCACTACATCATCCATATGTCATTAACGTGGCCATCTAGAACACTTATGATATTACATGGCAAGTGGAGTTAGAAGAACATTTCACACAACAGGAGATCTCCTTGAGATCAGGAATCATAACTTAGTGGCCAGTGGTTGTCAACACCATCCCCAGACCCAGGTATCGGCCTGCAGGTCAAGCAGCCTCAGACTTCAGAGTGGCTTCCTGGATATTTTCTAAGTCTCCCTTGGAGACTTAATACCAAAGTCCAGGTCAGGCCAGCGGTTCCATTTCGATGGATGGAATTGTGCTAGGGCCACATGGCCAGGCCCTGGTTCAAGATTTCTGGGAAGGAAGCTGGGGAGAAGTACCTCTCATTGGCCAGCATAGTATTTCTCTCAAGGAAGGGCATGAAATTGCCAGGTGAGGCTTCCATGCTGATATTTGTGACTTAAGTGGTTATAAAGAAAATTACTTATCTGGAGCCCCATATACCCAAAAGGCAACCTTGATCTGTATCTGAATCTATACCCCCCAGGCACAGTATCTGCTCAGTAAATACTTGCTCAATCAATGGATGAATGGATAAATGGTCTGCGATACTTTGAAATAAATTAGGAACATCTGGATTTTTTTCCTGACTCTGGAGTTGGCGTTAAAGGTCATTTTCCAAAGATAAAGTGTATAAAACTCACTCCAGTATCAGAGTCCAGTGAATTGTTCCCAGAGTCAGCTTAACTCTGGGAACAGCCAATACCAAGTGGTCCATTCGGAAAGCCCAGAAAACCATTAAATGTGCCTATATTCCTCAGTCATGAGAAACCTAGCATCTTGAAAAGGCTGTCCTCCCCCTACCCCACCATTATAGGGTCACCAGGGCCAGAAAGTCCCAAAGACATTTAAAAAGAGCCTGATTTATCTCAATCTTGTTCAGGGCTAAAATGACATTTTTTTTTTTAATTCCTATGCTGATGTTGAAAATGAAATCTTTAAGACAAATGGCTTTTGAGCAGTGGAAATTCCAGCCTCAAGAGAGAGGAAGAAAATGAGCTTTCTCTAGCAAGTGTTGAAGCCACCAAGCACTGTGGTATCTGATTGGCTATATATGTTATATTTTGAGTGAGGACTGACAAGAGCCTTATGTGAAACCATTATGTGATTCTGTGGAAGATACCTCCCTTATTTCTTACTACGTGATTTCCAAAGGAATTGGGCCTGTTGTCAAAAATAACATGCTTCATATGAAATACAGATTTATTAGGACTCGAGTAAGTTATTTATGATCTTGGGTTTACGGCTTTAATAACCTATTCTTCCAAGAGGGTGTCTGAAGAAGGAAGACCCTATGGCGAAGGGCCAGTGAATTACACACCATGATAGAGGGGGAGGCCACACATTCCTCTCCCATAGATGGCTAGTCCTTACAGATGTCCTGAGCAACTAGTCTGTGGGCAGTACCGCATTAAGCAATGAGCGTATACATACGAGACGCAGGTCCTAAACTCAAGGACTTATAATCAAACTGCTCTAACATGAATACATCATGAATCATTTAAATGGATATTTAATTTACACACTAAGATTTCAGTTCCCAGTGGACTGAGATTCTTAGAAATTTCTGAACTTAGTATATTTTGGGAAGGGCCCTGAATATTGGATTTGTTTGTTAGGAATTTTAAAATTAAGGAAAATATTTGAGTAAACATATGAATGAAATAATATATATGGGAGAATTCAAGTTACTTTCAAGCACAAAAGGGGGCAAGAATGGTTAGAGGGTCAGGATTTGGAGTGGACCAGAGGAATTCAGGATGAAAAGGCCGATTTGCTGATTTTATTCTACCTCAATATTTCTACTTAACTAATACATTGACTACAGTAGTGAACATCCTTGTTAATAATTATTGACAATGTGTCTCAAATATATTGAAATTTATTCCTCTACCAGTATGTATGCATACACATTATGCATTGTGTATGACTAACTGCGCATAGATGGCAGGTGTTTGGTGTATGATATGTACATGAGGGTATGGTGGGATGCAATCATGAAATATGTGTTGTGCTTGGATATACATATTTTATGTGGAGGGGACTTAACTGTGCTAGGCAGAAATGTGACAAAATTTTCCTGTCACTGAGCCCTGCCCAGTGGGCCTTCTAGGCACTACCAACAAAAAGACAGAGCTGAGTTGTGCTTTGGATCCTGAGATAATCAAGTATAGTTCCTACTCCCAAAAAGCTAACTGACCACTGGAGCAGACAAAACAAACCCTAGTGAAACACAGGGGGTAAGTGAGGGCTGAGATAAAGTATCAGCTCTATCCTCTGGTAATAGAGAAAGACACAGCCTGGAGACTTAGGGAAACTGATGTGAGAGTTTTAAGCTGTATTTGTAAGATCTTAAAGTTGGGAAAAAGATGAGGTGAAGAAAGATTTCCAGGATGAGGGTGTCAGGGATAAACAAAGGCAGACACTAGTTAAGGGGGGCAGATTTCAATCAGTAACATACTATTGCAATAGGAAAGAGGGTCCAGAGTGAACTGAACCTACTTCCATCTGCACCAGACTTTTTAAAGGCAGAATGAGGGATTAAGTAAAGGGGTGAGTTGAGGCTCAATAGAGTTAGTGAAGTGAAGAATTAAAAAAAAAAAAAGTGGAAAGGAAGGCTTGGTCCATGTGAAACCCAACTGGGTTTGCTACCTGTTGCTTATTGAAGTTAAACTCCTACTTTCCCACAAATGCTGGGATATGGGGTACACATCTTTGGGTATTGGCTGGAACAGTGAATTCTTTTGATAGTCTTAAGTTTTCTCAAGCAGGCACTTTAATGGAGGCCAGAGTCATGCTAGGCATGTGGCCTTGAGTTGTTACAAACTATGTCAGGGTTTTGCTCAAATTTCTACAAGCCAAGAAGATTAAGGCTTCATCCAGAAAGGGTTCAGAAGAGCCTAGCTAGAGCTTGGTCAAGGAGAGAACTTAGTCAAGGAACAAAATGAACTGAGGTATTGAAACTTGGCAGTGTATAGCACGTGTGGTGAGTTACAGGTGAAAGGGACAATTAGGCTTCAGGTGCATGAAATAGAGGTGCAGGTAGTAGAGGGTTGGTGCAGGAGATGAAGCCAGAGACATCATTAGAGTTCAGCATTGGGAAGGTTATTTGGGGTTGACTGATGGAGGGATGACTATTTTCCTATGACATATGAACTCTGATTAAGGCGATACCATTGATAGCAGAATAAATATGAGGGAGTTATGATATGTAAGCCAGACTATTTAATTACATATTGTTCTTCATTTAATTCCCTTTAACCCTTTGCAAAGGGGAAGATAGTTCTTTAACTCTTAGAAAGACCTTATTTACATCTTCCAGTTGAGTATAAGTTGTGTTATTGAGAAGTAATGGAGATTGTTAGTTGTAGCACTTCTGGTAGCAAGTGACAGGAATCTAATAGACATACAGGGATTGGATTGAGACAATATCTTTCTAGATCATCAGAAAAGACATTGCATTGCTTTGGCTAGCTATTCATATCCGCAAAGGTGTCCCACAAGATTGTCCCTGGTTATTACTAAAATGATCTAGAATCTAGCTACTCAAAGAATGGAGCACAGATCAGCAGTTTTGGCATCATCTGAGATCCTGTTGGAAACACAGAATCTCTGGTCTATCACCAGAAATCAGAATTTGCCTTAATTAGTTCCTCAGGGGATATGCATGCACATAAAAGTTCTAGAAGCACTTATTTAAGGCACCGTTGCTTCTGTGCCAACCACTACAAAAAGGCAAATGTGGAAATTTGTAGGAATGAAAAGAAGGATAAAAGTCATGAGCCTTGCAACCAGGTAGAACTGGGTTCCAATTCTGATTCAGTGACATTGAGTAAGTTATGTACGTTGACGTATGTAAACATTGATCAATTTCTGAAGCATATGAGGTGTTACATAAATGTTAGCTTTGTTTTTCCTCATTTTCACCTAAATCCAGGGATACTAGCACAATGTGCCTTGGGGTAAACAGTCTTCATAACATTTAATGAATAGCTACTGGCATTTATCTTGAGCAGAGAAACAAACATTCCTGTATCAAACTTCTAAGATTATAGGGCCAAATTGTATTGCAGCATAATCTATTCTAATATGGTTATTATAAAATTAGCAACAAGAAGTAGAATCAATAAAAAGGAAAACTTCAAATATGCAGCATTGGTTTACACATCAGATGGTAGGAAGAGGCCCCGATGATACCGATATTGAAGGTGGTTAAAAAAATGGTGATTCATGGCATGCCACATGGAAATGTTAAAATAATTAACAATTATGATGTGAATTAATGAAATCATGGCTCTAAGGGAAGAAACAAAAAAGAAAAATGTCACTAGTGAGTCTAAAATGGTAGCATTTGGCAAGGTGTTATTGGAAAGACAGCACGGGAAAGAGTTGACCAGTTTAAAGGCAGAAGTAATGGGAAGAACTAAGTTAACAAAGAGGGTGGGTCACCCAGTGCCCAAGAAAGCTAAAAATGGAAAAGACCCTTCCAGAGGGTAGATCAAGAGGCCAAAGAGAAGAAAGTTAGGGTGTGCAACTACAGAGAGCAGAATCAGAACCCAATTAAGGAATATTCTCCTTCCTCAGGGTAGGGGCTCCAGCATATTTCCCCAGTTGGATTTGAGAATTGTCAGTTCTGTGCCTGGTGAGTGCTCTCATTCTTTACCTTTCTGTGTGGTAGTATTTATTATGGTAACCCTGTCCCTATTCTGTGATTGCATATTGGCTTTTTGGAACATAAGTCTTCAGATCATGAAAAAAAAAAATGCCCAAACCTAATGTAGAAACTTCTGTTCATGCCCCTGACATCTTGGATGTTGGAAGATTTGTGTTGAATGAAGGAGACTTTGGGTTTTGCACTGGGGGCAGGATAAGGGCTTTTTTTTTTTTTTTTTTTTTTTTTTTTTTTACAAAGAAGTAAAGCAATCATTTGATGACCAGAGGGCAGATGTTATTGACATTGTCGGTATTGACCAATATTTGGTCCTTTCTACTTCCAGGTTCACAGGGAATTGTATTTCTCTTCTGCTCAGCTAGGATGGACCATGAGACTGCTTCTGACCAAAGAAATACAAGCAGAAGTAACAATTGTCATTTCTTGGCTGAAGCAGTAAAAAACCCATGTGAAATCATCTACTTTCTTTCTTCACTGTCACAAAGACCAGAGAAGGGAGTCTCTGTCCACCTGGGCCCTTGTGCAGTTGGGGGTCCCCCTCGAACTACGTTGGACACGCCATGTGAGCAGAGAAACATACCCTTGTGTAAGCCGAGAGATTTGGGGAATTAGTCTGTTACTGTCACATAATGTAAAGCTACTTTGACAAGTGCCATGATGGTCCCACAGAATCTTTAGAGCATAATTACTCACCCAACTCAGGCTAACCTGTCAAGTTCCAAATGGATTAAAAACATTTTTATTCTAGGTCCCTCTGTCTTTCCTTTCAGTTTGCCAATGGCACCACAGGCTACAGAGATTGTCACTGCTATGAACGATTAGCTTGCTTTTCCAGCTCTCTTCGATTTAACAAATCCAATCTGCTGTGCTAATTTTAAATCGGAAGATGCTGCAATATGAGTCATTAGTTTGTAATTGAGAAATATCAAGCAGGATTTGCCAAAATGAAGAAAAGCAGCTGACTGAAACATAACTCTTTGGCAGGGACAAAGTAAATACCACTCCAGTCAGAGGGAACAGCAGAGAATACAGTCTCCCCACTCTCTCACCATGGAGGGGACATGGGTGACAGACAGTGGGACCTCAAAGGACACTGAAGTGGTGCTGTTCTTGGGGTGGGCATCTGGGGCATTTGGAATAAGGGAGTGGCTTTGAAGATAAATGAAAGCAAATCCTAGGACAATCCATTGCCCATCAGTTAAGCAATCACTTGTCAACGTATATGTATTACTTATTATGTGTCAGTAGTAAGCAGACACATATCAACTGAACGAAAATGATGATGTAAGATATCAGGATTTTTTCTGACTGAGTTAGAGGCCATTTTCAACCAGAGGATAGAATTGTCTGTAAAAACTCCCTTGGTAATTTATTCAAAGCACTGCACATTTCTCCAGAGAAGAGAGACAAGACAGTTTCCTTCCAAACTCAAAGCTTACACAACCTAAAAGTTCTGAAAGTGACCAAGAACTTACTGGAGCAAAAAAAAAGAAAAAAGAAAAAAGAAAAAGAATCAGGTTCCATTCATGTTAAATGGTCTGGGCTTGCTGGAGCCAATAACCATTTAACTGGGAAAAGTCAGTGCGAACTGTGGTGATTCCACCAACCAAACTCTGGTTCTGTGTCTGCAGACTAAAAGTAAACCAAAAAGTAGAAGCTTGCTCCAAGTCAAAGGGCCAACAGACACAGGGCAGCCATGAGGCTGGTTCCCAAAGTTTTGTACCACAGTCGCTCATCACTTCTCAGACCAGGACCTCCTCTGAGGAAAACAAATTGCTTCGAGTAGTCTCATACTTGCTGGATGAAGTTGTTGCTGCTTTTTCTTCTGCAGGTGGACAGACACTCACAAATCAGGCTTTTCCTGAGCACCTTCTAGGCTCCTGCCTTTGCCCCAGGTAGTGGAGAAGGGTGCCAGCTTCCTGCTATAAGGGACAAATGGGGAGAAAGTTTACAAACAGACATACGATCTCCAGGCCCCATCATAAAATCATGTAGCATTAAGGGGGAGGTCTGCTGGTATAGTTCCTGCTTCCCTAGCTCCAGCCTGTGGGGTTTAAGCCCCTGTTCTTTGTCATGGTCGTCTGGCTTCTGCATCTGCTGGTCCCTCAGTGTGGACAGCACTCCCTAGTCTCCTATGTGTTGAAACTTCACTTGTTGTTCACTGCCCCTGGTGTCCACTCTTCCACAACATTTCCCTTGGCTTCCGCAGTCAGATTCTTTGACCCCTTCCTGCATTCCTTCTGTCTTGACTGTGTCGGTGTACCTCCATCGAATCCCACTAGGATGTGTGCTCCTTTGGAGAAGGGCCTGTGAGCCCTGTTTGTATTATTTTTACATACCACGTGCTACTAGTTAAAGCTCAGTTAATGACTATTGATTGCATTTATTCTGAAAGAAAGACGCTTTCCCCCACCCCCCACTTTGGGGAAAGGTAGAAAGACAAAAGGATTTGGTGTTAGCTAAGAATCTTGGGAGTTAGGTCGCCAGAGCCTGAAAGATAGGACAATACTGGCTGTGAGGGCCAGATAGTCTCAAAGTGGGAGTGGGGAGTAGGAATAAAAAACATGTGTTGAGACAGGAAACTGAGGTCTCAGGTCTGAGCCTGGTGCCTCCAGACAAGTCAAAAGCAGGAGAGACAAAGGTGGCCATCAAAAATTTAAGTCTGGAACACAGTGGGAAGGCAATGGGATGAAATGTTCTCATGAGGCCCCTCTATGGTGAATGTCCTCTTACAAATCTGCCTCAAAACAATATTACTTCCCTGAGCAAATAGCCAAGTTTCTACTCATATGGACAAGTATGCTCTTTAGGTAAAATGAGGTAAATGAGCCTGTGGGTTCTAAGAAGGGGTCTGGAAATGCTCAATGGGCTTAGCTCAGGGATTGCTCTCCTCCCCTTGGTCATCACTCAGAAGATACTCCATGGCTCTGAGGAGCTGCTTCTTCACCCTTCTTGGTGCCCATGGTGGAATCTGTGGGATCCATTTTACCCATGTGATCTTCCAGGCCACGCATGATCGGCTCTATCACCACATTCGCAGGTCTTTCCATAATGCCCTCCTCTTTCCTACTTGATTGTTACTTACTACAGTAAGTTACCCACCCAAATGTTTCAGTGAAATGCTTCCATAACTTAAAAAAAGAAAAAAAAACAAACTTAGAGCATTTGTGAGTTCAGGGTTGTGTTACATGATATCTGTTTACTCACTGATGAGAAATAAAGACAGTTTTGTGTAGATATTTCCATGTAAAGTGGATAAAGGTTGAATGACCTGTGATGGAGAAATATATCATATATACCAGGGAACTAGCCCTCCTGTCCATGCTTTCCAGACTATTCTTCCCTCTGCACTGGGCTGTCTTCAGGCGGTCAGTCTGAGAAATATTTCCTCCAGCCTCCTCTCCAGTTACTACTGCTTGTATGGGCAGACCCTGATGAACCTACAGATTAGTGTCATATTTCCTGCCTCTAGATATGCTAACACCAACAAAGTTACGAACGTGGTGCCAATTTCCCTGCCTGTGGGACTCCTAACATCTCGATCACGTGTACATTAAGTTTAGTTTGTCAAACCTGGAAGCAGCCTGGGATGGTAACGATAAATAGCAACAAAATTCCCTGTAATACTAATTCACTCCCCACTAAATAAGTGCTGAACAAATATTGAAAGAATACTGGTTTGGTGGGGAGCCAAAATATTGGTCTTCCTGGAGAAGCCATGGGTCTCAGACTGGTCCTGAGTAGAGGATCCTTTCACTAAAATAATAGAAAAGGCCCGGGATCTCCAACTTCTCCAAATGCTCTGCTCTTTATCTCCCACATGATCACTCCTCTTCCCCTGCCACTGACCCTGAATACCTCCAGGCCCCTTTGCTCACAACCTTTCTCTCCACAGTTCCACTCTAGCTGGTGAATCCTGATTTGGACGCAGAAAATGAATCATAGTCTCAGAAGGGATGTCCATCTCAGGCACTCTGAGTCGCCATTAAGAGGCACAGGTAACCTAAAAAAGCAAATTTATAGGTGAGCCAAGTATTCTTCTTTTCTTAGATTCATTCAACAAAAATAACTACTGAGTGCTTACCATGGGTACTATCATACCTTTTTGAAAATTATACCCTTTTTCCTGATCCTGGAATTTCCTTATTCTCTCATTTTCTTATGTTTCTACAGTTTCATTTAAAATGATCTATTGGTGGGCTGTTCTGTGTCGACATGCTGGCAGAAATTTTCTGATTCCACATTTTATTCTATTCCCAGGCAGGATCACCCTCAATGTATAGAACTAGTTTATAGATTTGGTTTACAAGCAATTGATTCTGTTATTGAAAACTCTAAGTATAAATGACAGAACCCAATTCAACCAACTTAAGTTAAAATAAATTATAAGAGAGTAGAAGAATTCAGAAGTAGATTTCAGACCAAAGGAAAGGGGACAGAAAGGAGGATGGCTCTGAGAGCCTCCAGACTCGAGACTCTGGACCCTGAGGCTGTTGCCTCTACTTTTCCCTGACCATTGGATTCCTTGTTTAGTCCCCTTTCTGTAGTGAGTTGTACTATTGTTAGACTTTCTGTTCACACCCTTAGCTCATCTCTAATAGGGAGGAGAGAAATTCCCTAAGTGTCCATGCGTCATCTGCGGGGGAGGCCATGGCAGGATTGTTTTAATCATTTTGTCACTTGAACCACTTATACCAGAGATGAGGACACTAATTAATCTGACCTTGCTCATGCACCAGGCCCAGGGGCAGGAGAACAAGAAAGCAGGGTATTTGCTTAATAGTCTACCATAACCCCATGTTTGGGGCTGGAGAAGAGCAGCTCATTGGTAAGGTGGTTGGGTTTATGTGGGGATTGCATTAGATGAGAAAGGGTAAAATGTACAGTGTAGGCAAAAGTAGCACATGTCCCCATACTGCCTGTCAGGTCCTCTGAGAAGCAAATGCCGAAATGGAAGTCAGGATGCAAGAGATTAACGGGGGACACTTCCTGTGAAGAAAAAGGGGAGAAGAAGCGTGAACAAGAAGAGGCGCCTTCAGAGTGGGATGCTGGTCTGATACTTCTAAAGAAGATGGAAGACGGCTGTGCAGGGAGAAGCTCAGTCTCCAGCGCATCTCTGAGCAGGCTGGCCAGGCAAGAAGGAACCCAGGCACCCACTGCCCATTAGACCAGTCTTGTGTGAAGCAGGATGGCCATGCTCTCTATCTCTGCTGTGCTCAGTTATCTGGGAGCATCCCAAGAAGAGGGGCCTTGGCAAGACTGCTATGGTAACCCTTGAATGTGTGGCAGCCAGGGGTATCAGCTGAGCACAATCCTCACAGGAGATTTTCTCCCTGAGAAAGATCTGAGTCATGCACAGCCATGGTGACCACACTGATGTCAAAAGTGATCCTGTCACCTGCTGAAGGCGAATCACATGGCTAGCTCAATAATGGAGCTGAGAGCTGAAGTCAACATGTTCCACTCCCATGTCCTTGAACTTCCCACTGTACCATACTTCCCCAAGGCAAGTGCTCCCATTGCTTTGGAATCTGCTTCTTGTTTGGCCATTCCATTGACGTGCATTAAGAAGGCTAAGCTTTATCCTGGGAAGGCTTTCATTCCCAAGACAGAGACCTGATCAAGAAGCCAGAAGGAAAACTGGTCCAGCCAAAGCGGTAGGAACCATGGTAAGTCTCCCTCAGCTGCAAGGTGATACATGAGCATGTTAAAAATACACCAGTCTTTAGCCTGATGGTACCATAAATCTTGAAATCTTGTCCAGCTAGAATGGATGATCCAGAACCATAAAACAGTGACACAAACAACTCAATATTGTTCAGTTTAAAAGCCCCATAGGTACATTCTTCCTAAACACAAAATCTCTCATCCAACTTGTCTCCACTATAGGATTAGATTTATAAACTTTATATTACCAACTGGTTAGACAGCAAGAAATACATCAAGAATGACACAACCACCTGCAGAGCTCAAAATTCTGGTATTTGCTCCTCCACGGAAACAGGAGCTGAAGGCACATCCACCAAGTGGCCAATGCACAGCTAGCCTCTGCCCACCAGCAGGAACCCGCAGTCACACCAGGCATGTCAGTGTGTTGACAAGAAGAAATATAATCTTTTTTTAAAGTTGGAATCTAAGGCATGAGAAGAGATGCTTTTGTGGTGTCTAGACAATCCTGCTCATCTTTAAATATACGCGAGGCCTAGAGTTGGTCATGAGCATAAATCATACAACATTTTAGTGGCCACTGACCCTGAAATTCACCCAGTTCGCTGTTTTCCATCCATGACCTGGTGGTGCTTTGAGAGAATTTATTGCCTATAACCAGGGGTGAGGATGGAGGAGATAATTAGGATAAAGGAAAGAAAAGGAAGGTGATGCCAGTACACAGAAAAGCATACAGCAGTACCTGACTTAGGAGGTGGACACATCCATTTACCAAAGAATGAATCCTTCTGGATCTCCAGATATAGTTATCATAGAAGTCAATCAGGTAAACAGAAGCATTTATGAGATGCATACAGACCCATCTATTTAATAGTATTTTGCACACAATCCAAATAGTCTTGTGTTACCTTGATTCCAAGTTCATAGTCAATTACAAAGTGCAATTTAGAGGGAATCTTTAGGGGTAGGGAGTTTTAGAGTGACCCAGGGTGACAGCTAACTGGCTGGCAATGACGTGAAGGACAATGCAGACTTAAATGCAGATACAAGAGCTGAATAAGCAGTAAGATCTAGAATTTGCAGCAGAACATTAAATTCTGAGCATTCCAATACTCCTTGGCATTTCTTATAGTGATGAAATTGCTACCATGAATACTACTACATCTAGCAATAATTACAATAGCTCACACAGAATGCCCACTGTGTGCCAAGTATTATTCTCGAAGCTCTTATCTTGTGCTAACTCATTTAATCCTATATTTCTAAGGGGTAGGCATTATTATCCTTGTTTTACCAACTTGGTAAGTGAGCTAAGGAGAGTTTCAGTAACTCTCTCAAGATTATAGGATTCCTGAAAAACTATATTACATTCAAATAAACCCACTTTGGCTGAAAACAGATTGTGCTATTGGGTGTTATATGCAACTGCAGTATAACTGAACTCTACATCTGAAACTAAGAATTTACTATATATTAGTCAATTGAATTTAAATTAAAAAAACAGACTGTGCTAGTTATTTAAGATAAATGTCTATCCAAGATATTTACAAAACATCCCTAAACTAGCAGGCTTTAGCTCACTTTAACAGACATTTATTTACCTGTTTATGTACTCTGTGTCATTCATTGAGCCAGGTAGCAGAAGTTCACAGATGCTAGGACTCAGTTCCACTCCTCTAGGGGATGTCTTTGATGAGAAATCTGATTCACTGATAATGCCGATTTCTCTCTCTCCCTCCTCTCTCTCTTTCTTACTGTATGTGTGTGCATGTGTGTGTACTAAACCTAATGCTTAAGAAAATTATCTTAACAAAGGAAAGTTAAACACAGGGAACACGTGTGCTTATTTGTATTTTTGTATCTATAAAGGTTACTTCCATCTCACTTTTATATATTTCCCTTTATATTTTATATGGCACTCATATAAAACAGGGCATGAGAAAACAGGGCAGTTTTCAGGGGAAAAATAAGATAGAAAATTGAAGATGCTTTCTCAGTGCCACCACTAAACACTGTAGTGTGTGTGGCCTGGCTTACAGCCTGGGTTCTGGGAATCTATCCCTTGGGTGAGGGTTTCTAGCCACAAGACAGGGCAAGGAAAAATAGAGAAGGTGTCAACTGAGTGGAAGAAGAGGAAGAGTGAACTATGTCTCATTTCAGGACATATGCTTAGTCACAAAAGGCCACATCCACATGAACACTCTTTGGCAAGAAGGAAGATTTCTGTATCTGCACAATATTAACTCAAAGGGCTGGACTGGGGGTTTGTACCTGGGGCCCAAACCTCTCCCGAAGAGATCCATGGGCAGAATTCAGTGGATTCTTAAACTTGTTGAGAAAAAAAAAAAAAACACCCTTTTCCCCAATAACTTTAACTGAAACTGGACATTTCTTTCATTGTAAGTGTAGACATTAAGCTGCAAGAACTCACAACTTTTCACTAGTAAAAATCAGGTATTGCCGTACTGTATTACTGTTATTGCCGATATTTCAAAATTCTTTAAAACTGTTGGAGTTCTTAGACCTAAGACCTCACATGATCACAGTTTCCTGGAGAATGTTGCCAGATTGCTTTCGGGTAACCCCAATCCAGGTATCATTCAACCACCAACTACTAGTTGCCCAGACATCTGCAATACATTCTCTCTCTACAATTGTTTGTTGATCAATATGTGGAAAAGGATGAGTCATTTTCATTATGTGTTACTGAACAGTTTCGGATACAAACTGTATCAAAGATGTTGATCTAGCCAAATATGAGCTCATTGATCGCAAAAGTGAAATCTCACTACATCAGAGTCTAACTCAAAAGTCCTCAGAGAGTTCTGGTATTCCTTGAGAGAAGACTCTCCTGGCCTTTAAATACCATCTATGGAAGTTTTCATTCCAAATGCCTCAATATATCTCTGTGAATTGGGATTTCTATACTTGCAACCATCAAAACAAAACAAACAAAAAAATCAACATTGACTAAACATGACATGTGTGTTGCCTTGACAAAGACCACCCCACAGTTCAATATTCTTATTCAAGGCAAGTGACACTAGCCAACCTACACATATTGATGGTTCTGTAAAAACTCCCCTTCTGGCTTGCTTACATGTTTAATATTTTATTTTGTTCTCTAACATGTTCATAACAGTACCATAAATTTTAATTATTTTTGCCTATCGCTGGGTAGCTGTCAGATGAGCACTGGATGTTACACACAACTAATGAATCATTGAACGCTGCACCAAAAACTAGTGATATACCATATGTTGGCTAACTGAACATAATAAAAAAAATTATTTTTGAAAGGGAGTTCATTTTATTTATTTTTTAAGGATGTATTTATTTATTTATTTTTAGAGATAGCACACGCAGGGTGGGGGCAGAGGGAGAGAGTCTCAAGCAGACTCTCTACCGGGTGTGGAACCCCACTTGGGGCTCGATCTCATGACCCTGAGATCATGACGTGAGCTGAAACCAAGACTTGAATACGCAACTGACAGCCACCCAGGCACCCATCAATTTTATTTTTTTAATGTTATAGCAATGATTCCAATCAATGAGTTTCTTTTGTAGCACTGCATTAAAAAATATTTTAAAGCATTAAAAAATATTTTCTTCTGAAATCTATCCATAGGATTCACCAGGCTGCCAAATGTATCCATCACACAAGAAAAGTTAAGAACCCATCAGCTAGGCAATGTTACAGTAACTAGGAAGCCATGAGGCATAGAAAACCAAAGAGTACCTAGGTGTTCCTGAGATACACCATGGGAATGTCTAATTCATTAGCCATAATTCAATACACTTTTATCTAACTGTATTAGTTAGTAATGTGTCAAGTGTTATAACAAATAGCCCCTACGTATCAATGGCTTGACACAGTGTAAGTTTTCTTCTTGGTTATCTCCCAGTACCAGGAGAAGTGAACAGGTCAGCAGGGAAACCCTCTTCGACACAGTACGTAAATGACTCTGAATAACAGAGCCTGGGCCACTTTCAATTCAGAGCTTTCGAGTTTTCCATGGCTATTGACTCAGACAACTGGAAGAGGAAATGAGCATGGAGAAGTACAAATGGAAGGTTTTTATGGGCATATTAACTTCTATTCACAAGCCAGAACTCAGACATATGACCTCAAGGAACTGCAAGGGAGCTGAATATCTTGGAAGGAGAAGAAATAGGTTTGGTGAACATCTAGCCAGTCTCAGCCACTTGGCCCCGCTAGGAGAAATACAGGTTATAGCCATAGTACACATTCTGTCTATAAAGATAGCACCACCCTGCATTTGTTTACCTTGCAAATTATATATAAAGGGATGTTATACAAACCACTTAGAATTACCTGGAGAACTTCTTGAAAACACAGATCCAGGATCTACTGAATAGGAGGCCCTCAGGGTGTTTTTCTTTTTAAGCACTCTAATATAGAATGATAAGGAGATTACCTAATATCTTTAGTAGGGAATAATATCACTACAGAGAAGTAGGCAGAAGAGCCAAAACGAGAAACTCACAAAGAGAATGGATGAAGGAGTAGGAAGTTACAGGAATGAAGGAGGCATTCCAAGAAAGAGGCAGCAGCCAAAGGCATTGAATGTCCCGGAGATGCAAATGAGATAATAAAGACAATCTGCACAGCTTGTGACTTCATTCTAAGTTCAGATGTGTTATTTCTTTTTTTTTTTTTTTTCTAAGAGACCTGATATGATCAAGCCTTTAGGACTACAACTCTGGTTAGTGGTACAGGTATTTTTTGCCTTTGAAAGATTAGGCATAAGGAAGAATTTACTAAGATATCAGGATGCAGGAGACACTGGTTTTGGGAGAATAGGGTGGGTTTGGTTTGGGGAACAAACTTAAGGGGTGCCTGATACAATCAGGACTGCCTTTGTAGACATGATCAGAGCTCAGAAAGGATATGAGTCTACAGTGTACAAGTTAGGTTTTATCATCCAACATGTGGTGTTGGGCTATGAGCTCAAAGAAGATTGTACAGAAAGAGAATGTATAGTTGAGAAAACAAAAACAAAAACAAAAACAAAACAAAACAAAACAAAACAACAAAACACGGGAATTATCTGTATGATTCAAAATGAAATGTTCATACAATCAGAGTGAAGGTCCAAGCCAGTGTCTGGATGACATGACACAGAATGTGACAGTTATTCAACTGGACAGCAACTTTCAAAATCTCTGTTTTGGATCTCTGTAGGTATCGTACAACTATTGCTTGCTTTTCCTGCTTTTTTTATTTCAAAGAATCCGCTGGAGAAGCTATGAGAAAAGTTGGCTTAGGTATTAATCCCCTCCTACTAATAGGGAATTCTTTTCCCTTTTGACTTCATTTCTTGGTAAAAAGCGTTCAGTGTTATGTTTCTTTTCCTGGCTCTTTCATCTCCAGATAAGAGACACCATGCCCCATAGACAACTGTCTTGCCTCTGGTCTCCCTGTGGACATCTTGCTTCCACCATCCCTGAGATGGACACTTCATGGAGGAGGAGAGAGACTTGCACAATCATGACCAAATGTATGACTTATTTTTAAACTAACAAACAATCCTTCTGACTCCCTCAGGAGACAAAGTCTAATATTTCCAAAAGAAAGTAGATCAACACTGCGGGCTAGCTCCCTGGGATATACTGTAAATAACCTCCAAATCAGGAGTAAAAAATGCAGTTGAGTTGGAAAGAACGAAGACAAGGCCCAGAGAAATGACCACGTTGGCTTGTTGTTTTTCTGAGTATGTGTCCACATTGGCTTTGCTCAGCCTGATGTCGGCAGAATATATTTATCACTTCACACAGCTAGGCACTGTCATGTGCAATCAGTTGACATCTGGGGGCTGTTTCATGTTTCTCTCCTTCATCTGCCCTCACTCAAGCATTTGGAGACATCAGTTACTAAACCAAGCATGAAGAGAGAAAGCAGTGATAATTAGGTCATCTTCTTTATTGTACTGCACATAACAAAACTCTACTGAAATAAAGGATGGAATCATTCATTCATTCATTAGCAAATTTATTTCCTGCCTGTGTGAGTCTCATACAGGGGCTGGTTTCATTAAGGAGCACAATTTAAATGAACAGACCTGTGAAAATCTTCAAGATATCAAATGTTGGGAAAGGGATAAGACAACGTGTTTGTTTTTACCCTTTTCTTCTGTCATGACAGGAATTGCGAGGTGGGTTTTTATTAACCATTTTCTATGCTGCATGTGTATGGGGCAGGAGTTGGCATATGGAAGGGTGGGTGATCCAACTAACAATGATTTAAGAGCCACCCACCATGGTGGACAGTATGGCAGCCAACATAGGTTCTAGTATCATCTTAGCAGGGAAGCTAATCCCTGATGCAGAAACTGTTTTATTCAAGGAATTAAGGTTTAAGAGTAAGGCTAAAAAGTCTAGAAGTCTATTCCATAATGAGCAAACATCCAAGCTTCACCCTGAGTCAAACTCATCGGGGTGTGTGTGTGTGTGTGTGTGTGTGTGTGTGTGAAAATAACTTTCTCTGGACCTAATGGAAGCTCTTTTATTTACACCTAGAACATCTCATGCTCAACTTTCTGCAACAACTGATTAAAACCACCTCAATTTTGTTCTAATTCTTTTCCAGACTCTATCCAGGTCATTTTCCAGAAATAGCTTAGACTACATTTTTTTTTTTTTTTAATAAGATCAAGGCCATCTGAAGGCGGGTTCCTTTTGCTTCTCTATACAGAAGAATTTGGTGTAGCTTCTCACATCTTCTTCTCTTCATCCTTGGAAGAAGCCCTGCCTTTCTATCAGACCACAGCAAGATCCCACTCCCCCATTTACCCTCAGAATCCATCACTTTCCCCTTCTCAGGGCCTTCTCCCACCAACTATTCTCTCTCTACCTTTCTTCAGTCACTCCTTCTATGTTCATTATGTTTGAAATTTTATAATGTTTTGACATTAGGTGTGTGTAGGGGGTGGCTAGCTGGCCAGGGAGAGACTGCCCTTCCAGCACTAGTTAATTCTTAGAGCTAATAAACAACTCACCTGCAAACACACCTTTCACATGCATCCCCCAGCCACCTCCTTCATGGAGCTCACAGGCAGCAAGCCAGCATTTCTCTGTCCTGAATCAACTCCAGGCTGGGTAACAGGTAGCTAGAGACTGCTTCTACATCCCAGAGTCTGCAGACCTTAGTCCAATAAGCCAGTTAGGAACTGCTTCCCCTGCCCTGCCTTGCCTTGCTCTCAAAAAGCTCAGGAAAGGCTCTGGATCATGGTTTCTCCTCACTGCTTCTTCTGCCTCTAGGAAAAAATTAGTGCTTCATTGTGTGGACTTGTGTCACATGGTGGGCCCCTTGTCTTGAAAACTGTATATAATAAGCTCTTCTTTCAATGCCATTAGTCTCTCTGTATAGGCATCTAGTCATCTCCATAAATTAAAACCCCATGGGTACATTTTAATATACCTTCCTCTCCCCATCCTTCTCTTCCTACTCCCACCTCCTTCTTTTCTTTGCTCTGTCCCTCTTTGGGTCCTTCTCTTAATTTATTTTATGTATTTTATTTTAAAATGTGGTTGTTTGGGGAAAAGAATGCTTTAGAAATTTAAACATTGAAATGACACAGAAAAATGTACCAGAAATCTTTTGATCCAGAGAAAAACACTGGCGACATTTTGGTGAACATCTCTCTAGATATATCTTGTATCAATACATAAACAAGCATATGTATATTCAAGTATATTTATGTATATATAATATTATAAATAAGCGGGATAACACTATGCATCTTCACTCAATAATATGTGCATGGATTTTAATAAATAAACAATAAATAATAAATCTGATAAATAGATTTAAATTTACATTTAAATAAATAAAGATCCATGTCATTAGATTTAGTAGCTAAAGAAAATTTTAGGTATATCACAGTTTATTTACCTAATTTATCATGCATTTGTTTCTTTTTTTTTTTTTGCCAATTTGAACAATGCATGAAACATCTTTATTTATTTATATTTTCATATTTATGTATCTATTTTCTTCATGTAAAGTCCCAGATGTGAGTCTGGTAACTGAAAGGATATATCACTCACACGTACTTATGGGAATTATCAAACTGAACACCACAAAGACTGCTATATTTTATATTTCATCCCCCCCAATAATGCACAATAGTAATCATTTCTCAACCCTTCATTAAAAACATTAATCTCAATCTTTTTAATTGAATCACCAATCTAGCAGGTAAAAAGATTCCTTTATTTGAATATCTTTGATTAAGATATAATTGGTTTTCTTTTGTATGTTGTCCTTTGTATTTCTCCTTGTATAAATTATTCATTTACCTTCTTTGCTGCTTTTTCTATTTGGCCACTCGTTTGTGTTTTTAATTGTTGTGTAAAACTCTTCAGGTGTTCAGAAATCCATCCATGCCAGGCATTTGATTGGCCAACAAGGCTATTTTCCTTCCAATTTTCTTCATTACTTTTTGTTAAATAAAAGTTGTAATTTCTTTTTTCTTTGTTTTTAGAGGGAGAGAGAGAATCTTAAGTGGGCTCCATGACCACTCCGATGTGAGACTCCATATCACAACTTTGAGATCATGACCTGAACTGAAATCAAAGAGTTAAACATTTCACTGAGCCACCAAGGCTCCCATTAGGTTCAGGTCACGATCCCGGGGTTCTGGGATCGAATCCTTTGAGGGGCCAATGTTCAGTGGGGAGTGGGCTTGAGGATTCTCTCTCCCTCTGCCCCTGCCCCTGACTCTCTCTCTCTCAAACAAACAAATAGATCTAAAAAAAAAAAGAAGAAGAAGAAGAAGAAGTTATAATTTCTAATGCATCCCAATTATTAATATTTTTCCTTTTTGGTCTTGAGCTTCCTTAGAATTTTTAGACAGAATTTCTTAGCAGCTACATTATAAAACATCTTCAGTGGTTTCGAGTTAACAGTGTAATACTTATCTAGCTGGGGTTTATTTTAAGGCTCCAGGTAAGTGGGCACCTCTTTTCCCTTCCTCCTTTTTTCATTTTCCAGCACATGACTCTCTACCTTCAGAGTCATCTTGCTATAAAACCCAAGCTTCATCTGAGATCCTTCACTTGTATTCATCCCACAAATCCAGGTAGTAACTTAAATAACCACAATAGACTTCTGGTGCTTTTTTTTTTTTCCAGACTTGAGGAAGTGTCCCCACATCTGTCATCTCACCTGAGCCTCACCACAAACCAGGAGGGATTAGATGAGCCTTAAGTAACACATATGAGTGGACATTGCTGGGGAGGAAGACCGGGGGCCTGGAGAAGCTGTGGCTTCCTCCAGGTAGTTCCAAGTGAGAAAAAGGGGAAGGTCATGCCAGAGTCTGTCTGAATCCAAAAGCCACACTCTTTTTCTAACAACACATAGCAGATGCACACATCCCAGTGCCTCTGGTGCACGTCTCTATGCCTCTCCTCGTCTCCAGCGCAACTGCTCCAGTGCAAGTTTTTATTCTCTCTCAACTGCATTTTTTCAGGTGTTCCTACAGCAATTTATTCATGGTATTAGATTAATCTTCCTGAATTACAGTGCTATTTGCACTCTCGGAACACTTCAGCCTATTAAATGTGCCTTTGCCAAGGCACGTAAAGACCTTCAAGATAGAGCGTCAGTCTGTTCTCCCCCTTTGTCTCCCATTAGCCCTATATATGGACTGTGGGTTTCAGGGAGCCAAGTATTGGCCAATACTCGAACATGACTCCATGCTGCCCTATACCCATGCCTTGTTTCAAGCCACAAGTTCTTTTTACAAGAACTACTGTCTCTCCTTTCTCTCTTTCAGCACCCTATCCTGCCTTGAGGCCCAGCCCAAATTCCACATCCCTCATGAAACCCTTCCTGGAACATTCCAGTATTCTTTCTTTCCCCTTTAACTTCCCCCAATCCTTTATCTGTGACTCTCCCATGACTCATAACTTTCTCCTTCAGTTTGTGCCAGCATGTACTTTCCTTATCAGACTGTGGACTTCTTGAGTAAATGGATTAACTCTTCTTTAACTTTTTATTGTCCATTTCCCAATACTTAACACAGTGACTAGCACAGGTAAATATCTCAAAACTGATTACTGAGTGATGTGCAAATGAACCATAAAATGAATGGCTAACTTTGGATTACTTTGGAAAGCCTCTATATTCCCAGAGATTTTCTCCTTTTACCTCTTGTGCCCGCCCCAGCCCACCAACACACACTTACCTGGTCATTAAACTCTGCCATCCCACCAACAGAATGCCATGATCTCCATTCGTTACTCTGATCGATGCAAAAGCCTCATGTCCCAAAGGATTGGATACCCACAAATATTATATTATCTGTGATAAATGAAGGACTCGAGAGCAGAATTTTCCCTGAAGTCTGGGGATGGCTTCAAATGGAATAAAACAATGTGTCCCATAAGGCTACAGAAGTAGCAGCTGAAGGAAAAATTGGGCCAGTTTGGAGGAGTTAGCCACTGACACGGGACCCACCTGCTTTGCAATTCTCTGCGTCAGTTTTATAGCCTTTGAGGTTGTACATATGAGTGGTGTCCTCCTTTGTGCTCCCTTCCCGCCTATGACAACCTGGGAGTCTTTGGGGGTGTGATGGTTCTAGATCCAGTGCATTGGTGCTTGAAACAACAGACCATGTTACACACCCCTAGCACCCCTCTGCCCAGGGAAGTTCTTGTCCTCGGTTGGGCCATCATCTCTCAAAGAAAAGAGGAGTGGAAAAGTGACATGTGGAAAGATGGTATGTTCACAAAGAAAACTGACAAACAACACTCTCTCGCCCCAAGGGCAAGGCATTACTTTAGAGAGGGCTGAGTGCCAATTTGTTATAATTGAATAAATCAGATTTCTAATGTTTAATAACAGATGTTCTGGCTACAACTCATGAAATCATTTAATATTGCTTTATGCTCTGGTAATAAAAAAAGTCATCTGGCTCCACTTGGCCCAGGTTACATATCTTCCTTAAAGGGTCAAAATGATTTGATGCAGTTCTTGGATCAAAAGGGCTGATGTTTTCTGTATGTTATGGGCTATGGACGGGGTGTGCTCATAGAACAGGACAGATGCTGGCATAATACAGGCTTTGCATCCAATGGCCTGAGGTATATCTCTGACCACGAGACTTGCCCTCACTCTTGACCTTGGAGAATCTGCACGCTACCCAAAAGGCTCACTGTTTCCACTCTTCATATTTCCCTCACCTGCCAGTGCCAGCATCTGAGGAAGGCTAAAGTAGGTTGACCAGCCACTCTGGGGGAGGTTGGCAGTGTACCAGAGCTTAATGCCTACAGCCCCAAAAGGGAGCAAGTAAATAAGAATGACCCGACTCTCTGCTAACAAGCTTCACAGATGAGTTTGGATTAATCTGGAGGTGGGGAGCAAGGGAAAATGTGTTTGATGAAGGCTAGTAATAAATCAGAAGAACTTGCAGCATGGATAAATGATGAATTGCCAAGATGACTCAAATATTAAAATAACCAAGTTAATCAAAAAAGATCTTTTAAAGAAGTTGATGATAAAACAAGGGGATTCCTTATCCTCAGAGAAAATCTAAGGGAAAAATTAAACAAAGGCAAGCAGAGGTCAAAGAGGGAGATGGTGAGATAATTTAAGCATTGCTTGAGAAGCCAATTGAAAGGAGGTAAAGGAAGATCCAAGGCTATTAAAAAAAAAAAAAAAAGGACCTTTGCTACAACTTCTCAAAGAGAGTGATAATTCCTTCCAGGGAAGCATGATGTCAATACTTTGTAAAACAAAAGACCAATCTCAATCTGAGGGTTTTGAAGGGGCGGGAGGGGGGGGAGGTTGGGGGATCCAGGTGGTGGGTATTGGAGAGGGCACGGATTGTATGGAGCACTGGGTGTGGTGCAAAAATAATGAATACTGTTACGCTGAAAAAATAAAAAATTAAAAAAAAAAAAAAGACCAATTCTGAGCTACAACATAAACACCAGGTTGGATAACGAATTCTAGAGAAGTGTACTACATGCACTCATGGCATCCTGGAAGCCAGAATGCAAGGCAAAACTCACAGTCAAATTCACACACACACACACACACACACACACACACTCAGGACCCAAAAACAGGCAGAAGAAAGGTAGAAAATAATCTAGGAGTTGCTTCTGAGGTTTCTTCCCTCTCCCCACAGCAATGTTCCCATGATACCTGCCCTGAGGAAGCCCCTTCCCCTCATCCATGCCCGCAAAGGAAATCTCATGTTTAGGTCATCACTCAATTGTACACTGAAGTGCCAGGTGCCATGTCAGATTCTGTGGCTCCAGATACATCAGGCACATTCTGAACGTACAAGTAGCTGACACCTATTTGGGGAAAACAATGTGCAAACTGACAAGCACACACAACAGGATGGAACTGTGTGCAAAGGTGTGATGGGATCCCCGAGGTGAGATGAACACTGGGGACATGGTCTAACTTTGCATGAAGCCCCTGGGAAGGTGTCTTACTGCCTCCAGAGGTCCAATCTGGTTCAGAGTGCCATGGTGAGGATTTAGTCTGTGGTTCTTATACTCATGCTTCTGGATCAGAATCCTTGTCAAGGCTGCATAGGCATAGACGGAGAATGCTCTTGTGGTCATCTAGGGAAAATCAGTTCACCAGGTTCTCTGAAGCAAATGCTAAGGCACATTGCTTGAAAAGAGATCATGGGCTATTTCAGGATTCCAGTGATACTATGAAAGGTTTAAAAATGTTGTGATCCCCAGGGCATTTCTGTTTATGTGGACAGAAACAAACGCAATCAATAATATTGGTGCTCAACCCAATAAGGAGAGGCATGTCAGAGAATCAGAATGTCAGGGCCAAGAAGGATTAGAAAGAGTATCTAATTCAACTCTGGATGATAGATAGTGAGATTGAGGCTTAGCAAGAACTGACTTGCCAAGGCGATGGTTGGTTAGTGGTAGAACAGGAAGTCAGTTTTAATCTAGCTGTATTTTTTTCTGAAAGGCAATATAATTTCATTCTCACGTTTCAATTTTAGTAAAATTTGAGTGAGATGAAATGCAAGCAAATGACCTGTTTCTGTATTGACATTTTTATATGAATAAAGCTTTCAATTTCTTTATCTTGGGCATCTTATTTTGGAACTTGCAGCCCAAGTTCTAATTCTCTTCTCACCATCTTATCAGAATCAATGAGGAGGCAGAAGCAGCTTATTTCCTTGAAGCACAAAAGTCAAAGTGTTGGAATACTTAGAGTCACATTGAATTTAAGAGTACTTATAGTCCCGGGTATTCAAAAGAGAAAGACAGGCCTGTGTCTGCCCGAGTAGGGTGATCCCATAGTGCCAAAATCCCACTCTCATCACAGTCCAATCTAATTGCAGGCTTAGGAGATGATAACAACAGTGATGCAATACTGAAATCATTTGTGGAACACTCCCTGTCTCCCCCCGCCAGGACTTCAGGCAGCACCAATGACGTGCTCTGCAGCTTCTGCCTCCTTCTCACCTCTGAAATGCCCAGCCACTGGCACTAGTGAGCCAAACTCCTATGTGTCTGGCTCTCCATGTTCAAGGAGCTCAGAGCTGGAGCGTCCTGAAGTGAGCGGTGGTACAAGTTGGAAGACTGTAAAAGGCTTCCCCAGGACAGCAGAGCAGGGCTTCCAGAGGAGGGCAGAGCTGCTCCAAGACCTGCTGGGCGTGGAGAGTGGCTGATAAGGGTGAACAAGCACTGACTTAGAGAAAAATATTGCAAGTCACTGGTGTCCCTGGCACTAAAATTCTGGTTCTTCCACCAACTCTGCATGAGGTCAGGCAAGTTCCTTACTATAGTTCATTGGTTTTAAAGGAACACCTCCCCCCTGCCGCCCCATTTAAAAAATCTCTGAAATTCCAATGTGTCTTGCAACTGGTGGAGTCTTACAGTTATAATTACCAAAGTTTTTAATTTCCTTTTGTGATGGTAAGTAAAAAATGGCATACCTTACAACCAGTGGCATGTCACATTTGATAACATTTAGTTGTATTTCTGATCTTCTGTTTGTAAGATAAAAATAATATTAAATTAAAATTTTAATATTTGAGGTTTAATGTAAGGGTTAGATTATATGATGTAAAAAAAAAAAAAAAAAAAAAAAAAAAAATTCAAAAATTAAAAATGAGCTCAAAGGATAAAATTAATGAAAAAAAAAAAAAAAAAAAAAAAAAGGAAAGTATCCAATAGCTAAGAGTGGCCTCAATGTAGATGCTAAATGATAACACTGTCTGTTGGCTGCCTGAGCCAGGCAGGGTCTGTTCCCAGTTTCTGGTTCATAAAGCTTACCTGGGAAAGTCAAATAAGAAAAATAGCTAGTATCTGTGGATTGTTGATTTGATGCCTGAGAGCGTACCAGTTGATTTCATGGGCTTTGCTTCACTTTGTCTTACCATGCTCTAAGGATACAATGTCAAAGATCACACCTACCTGTCAAAGATCCCACAGTTAATGACAAAATGAGGACTTGAATCCTTTCTCCGTGACAGCAATCCATGCTTTCCAACATCAAGCCAGATTACCACAAACCCTAGGAGTTCCCAGAATCCTTCCAGGCTCTGTACACCCGACCTCTGGGCTCTAAGAAAGGTGGATGATGGGCTTTTCCATGCATCTTAGGAAACTGGATTAATATGTTGAAACTAGGTGTTAGGAACTGGATGAGGACTAGCCCAGGTATTATAGAAAAGAATCCTGCAAATGTGCCTAATCCTGACTCAACCTGAGATGGTTCCTGCCTCTTCCTGGTGTGAAGCTCCCACCGTGACAACCTCAAGTAGAAGCAAAGGGGGTGGGGAAACACCCTCGGGGTCTTGTTACAATGGTTTGAACTCGAACAATCTCCTGATGGCTTCTCTGGGCCAAGGCCAACTGCAATGGTGTGTTCCTCACAAGTAGTCTATTCCCATTTCTGGGACTCCCTGAGGTGTATTCAATAATGCACTCCTCATTCTGAAGCAGATGGAAAAGTGTTTAAAAAGGTGCCAGGTTTATTTATGGAAGCATGAGATTGAATTTAAGAGATGCACTTTGCCAATATGAAATGTGAACTCTCAAAACAGGAAGTGTGTTTTACTGCCTATTTATTTTATTGCCGTATCAGCTGCCCAGAGCCTAAGAATCCTTCCTCTCAGGAATTATTTATTTTCTAACTTCTGAACCAGAACATCTTGACCATCAGCCCTCAAGCTCCTTACTGCCAGATTCCCAACTACAAACATGTGCCTTGCTGTCTCTCAGAGGGGAGCCACTGAGGCTTCAGTGAAAAACATTTGGACTCTCGTATTTTGTACTGAGTCTTCTTTTTTTTCATGGAAGTAGAGATGTTTCAAGTAAGTTGAATCAAATGACCAAGAGAATGAAAAAAATTAAAAGCCTCTTAGAGTAACAGAGGAATTATTGAATTTTCTCATATACCTCAAGATCCTCAATAATCAATATTCTGTCATTACCACGGAATCATTTGGAAGAGTTTAATGGCAGAAAATGAGTATCTGGATATACATAATCGAAAAGTGGGCTGGGGGAGGTGGCATCAAATGAATATGGAATATATATATATAAAAAAAAAAAAGGACAGGGCTGCTGTGTAAGAGTTCTTCCACCTTTTAGGAAAACCCATCCCACCTAGTCCACTAGAATAATCTAGACCATTTAAGTCGGAATGCTTCAGAAAAGGTACATTTTCACATGTGGACTTGACCTGCAAAGCTCAAGCCGCTAAACTCTCTCTCGGGCAAAAGACGTGTTACAATGGTGCCATCTTCTGGATACTCTCTGAAACACATCTTTTCTTCTCTCCCACTCAAAACTCCTCAATGGCTCCCCATTGCTGACAGAAACAAGTCTAAAATTTCTAGCATTCAAGGCCTTTTACAATCTAGCACAAGTTTATTTTCAGGTGTCCTGACACTCCTTACCTGGGTATTATGCTCCATTCCCCAAGATAATTTCAGAATTTCCTGTCTCTTCCATCTCAAGCCCAGCATTAATTCAATGCAATAAACTGGTGGAGAATCACAAAGCAATTGAGGGATTCGGGGCCGGAATCCCAGTAGGAAAAATGTGAGAAGGCAAGGGGTGTCCCAATATCCAATAACCAAATTATGTAGGACACCGCGTGTTCATAACGACCTGCTCTGTGGTTATTTAGAAGGTTAAATAGCAGAAAAGTGAGCGATAGGAAAGCAGGAAAAAGCACAAACACACACACACACAAGATATACATACTAAAATAAATATGAGAAACAGAGGCTAAATTCACAAATGATCAAAATGTGCAAATTAATGTCAACCACCATCATGTTAGTTCACCAAATTTAAAACGACTGGTTGTAAAATGACGCTGGACCATGTTGGTGAGTATTTAGAAAATAGATCATCTCATACCCCTGTGCAGGGCAATTTGGGAATACTTGTCACAAGCTTTAGAAATCATTTACACTTTTACCTAGAAATTCTTTAAAAAATGTCTTTAGGATATTATCACAGTTTTTGTACTAAGCTATGCCCATTAGAATGATAACTACCACTGCAACATTAATTGTGATAGATAAAAAGTTGAAATGCATCACATGACTAGCCACAGGATATTTGATATATTCATATGATAAATTTAAATAGCCATTACAATTGATATGTGACAAAATGTTTAGCACATATATACTGTTCATATTCTTTTATTTAGTGAAAAAAATGGAAGACTGAAACCTTGCTTATTCTGCCTATTTTTGTTTTTAAAATATGTGCATAGAATAATAATCAGGGTTGCTCCAAAATATTAGTGATGTCTTACCCAAGTGGCAGCAATATGAGCGATATTTATTTTCTTTTTCTTTTGTAATGAGTCATATATTTCCTACTTAGTATATTTTTAAGAAATAAAATGATGATTTAAAAAATAATAAAAGTGAGGGGTGCCTGGGTGGCTCAGTGGGTTAAGTCACTGCCTTTGGCTCAGGTCATGATCTCAGGGTCCTGGGATGGAGCCCGGCGTTGGGTTCTCTGCTCAGTGGGGAGCCTGCTTCCCCCTCTCTCTCTCTCTTTCTCTGCCTTCCTCTCTGCCTACTTGTGATCTCTGTTTGTCAAATAAATAAATAAAATATTTTAAAAATAATAATAATAAAAGCGAGACCCATATTAGGTTGTATCAGTACATAATTTTCAATTTGACTGAATTTAGCTTGTCATACTTCTTTTGGTTTGGGTCAGTGCCTATTACAGTTCAAGGTCTCTGGGATGCTTAATATTTCCCTCTTCACCAGGTCCCATGTGGGTGTGGATATAGTGAAATGGTGTCTGAATAATGCCAGGTAAATACTGTAGCTGAAAAAAAGTGTTTTGGAAAGCAACAAACATACCACTCTCAAGAGCCATAAAAATGGTTATGTATTTCAAACTAATAAGCCCATTAGAAGGGTTCCATCCAAATGACATCCTTCCCTTGACAGAAGAAAGGTATTCATGCTTCAAAATGTTCATTGCTGAGTTATCATTAGTAGTGAACAGTTTGCAAACAACTTAAAAATTCAGTTACAAGTAGTGGTTAACTAAATTCTGGGATAGACACTCAATGAAAACTTTAACTCTTAGCAAAGTTACAGAGCAGGATTTAAATGCCTATGGCATGACGGTGAGTGAAAAGTAAGTGGATTAAGACAGAGCTGGCTTCTCGTGACTACAAGCACATAGAAGAAGTCTGCATGTGAGGAAAGAGGAAAAGGAGATAGTAAAGAAACGCTTAACAAAATAGTCTTGAATTTCGCTGTTTTTTAATTTGAAATAAAAGAAACCTATGCTAATGGTTGCAAATCTCCACCCCAGATGTGAGGCTAGAAAGCAAGCCCCACAGTTGTCCGGTGTGATGGAAAATTGAGACTCTTAAAGATGAAGAACAGAAGCCCTTCATCTCCATGGACGGCGTCCTAAGCAAGTCTGCTCATGGAAAACTCCATCCTCTGGTGGCTTTCTCAAAGGTTGTGTTTCATCTACGAAAAATAATAATAACAATAATAAAAATAACGATGCCTTAGCTCTGATGTCTCTGAGCGATATGTAGGGCTCTGACCTCCCACCCCACACTCTTTAACTCAGTGACTAGAGATTTTATAACAGGAACTCTGATATTCAGTTTATATAACTTAATCTGTTTGTAATTTTCTCTTATACAGAGACATCCTATTTTGCAGAGCAGTAGACCAACCCTCCCTAAGTGACCTGCAGCACCTAGATCCAAACAAGGGAAGAGAGATTTTTAAAAAGAGACAAATTGCCCTTTAATTGAAGGAAGAATGAGCCAGCTCCGTGCAGCGTTCTCTGGAACAGCAGATCCTCTGAAGACATGCTTCTGCTCTCAAAGAGGTTGGCCTGGCAACTCACTTACACACTCCACTTGGGGAAAATTCTTTTCAGCACTGGCCAAAATGCCGATCCAGGTTCCTTTGCCTAGCAGCCTTGAAAGCTTGCACACATTTACAGAAAATACTTTCAAATGACTCTGGAGTTCTGCTTTATGTTTCATGTTCCTTTGAACTTATTACCTCTTTACAATGTCTTGGACTATTAGTTTGGGAACATTTAAAGTTAATGACTATATGGAAAGTAAAACAACACTTTGATGTTGTCCAAGCCATTCATTTCTCTCTTTCATACACAGGAGGTTATAGAAGGCTGGCCGATGCCAGATCAAGTCATTTCAGGAATAAATAACTTATTTGGGGGTCTATATGGATTGTTGCTTGGGGGGAAAGGGGATAGATCAGCTCTGGAATGTCTAAGAGAACCAGAGCCATGATTAATGAGGGTCAACTTTAAAACTTGAGCACACACAGATAGGATTACTTCACACAGAACAGACTCTGTCTGACCCAGGCTTCCCCAGCAGGGCCCCCTGAGGTACATCATTCACAAATCTTGTTGGTTTCAGGGATATACTGACAGCAAAAAGAGATATGGAGAGGACCTCTGTGGACATAAGGGACAGAACCCAAAGTACCATAAAATGCAAAGATAATGGCTATTAAAGAAAGTTGGCCAATGTTTCTAGAAAGTCAAGATTCAAGTGTTCTGGTTGGGTGTCTTTCAGCAAAGTATAATGCACTTTTCCTGATAATAGTCATTGAAGTTTTTGTTGGTTTGCTTCTTATTTATATAGGTAAGAGCTTGGAAGCTATTTGTGGGATGGATTTCTCTGCAATGCATAGCAGACTCAGAAGCAGAGGTGGTCCCAAAGAAGCAGCGAGACAAAGGAAAAAGGGGGAACTAACTGCTCGTCCTAGTATTCTTAGATATTTCCTGCATCTGAGATTTCTGAAGTAGAAACAGAAACTATCCACAATATGCTGCCTTATCTTATGGAAAACCCAGCAAAGAAAAGAACAGGGATGGAATCTCTAAAACACAAGAGAGACCCAGAAGGTATTCAGCAGAAACCCTAGAACATCATTCCCTGTTCTCCTTTCCAACAGCTAAATAAACATTTACATGTGTTAAAAATTGTGTTAGGTTGTGTGTGGAAAACTGTAAGATGATGCTTTTTCTCATACAGCTTGTTATTTAAAAAACACAACTAACACTTGCATCTCATCATTGGGCAAGTATTTGTTGAGCATCTACTATATGTTTGGGGCTCATCTAGGCATGGAGAGACAATGGTAAAAACACAGATAAGATCCCAGCTTCATGAAATGTGTATACAAGTGTAAGAAGACAGGCAATAAACAAATAATAGCAAATGAAAATTGGTTCTGTTCTTTAGAACAATGAAGGAAATAGAGAAGAGTGATTTGGCAGACGGTGAGTGAAGATGGAGCCATGTAGACTGAGTGATCAGAGAAGAAATCCCACTAAGGAAGACATACGCCAGCCAGGACTGTTTCGAAAGAGCCTTAAAGAGACGCAGGAGAGTGTTTGTAGGCAGGGAAACCACCTGCAAACATCATACGGCAAGGCCTGGCTTTGCTTCTTCAAGAAACAGAAATAAAGTCCCTGGAGCTTAGGTTGCCAGGAAGAGAGGGTGGAAGATGACTTCAGAAAGGTGTGTAGAGGTGAGCTCATATTAAGACCTTTTGGCTCTTAAAAAACAAACAAACAAAAAAAAGACAGAGGATGGGCATTGTGCCTGGATGGCTCAGTCAGTTGTATCTGCCTCTTGATTTTGGCTGAGGTCATAATCTCACAGAGTTCTGAGATGGAGCCCCACCCCAGGCTCTGCCACCTGCTTAAGAGTCTCTCTCTCCCCCTCTTCTCCTTCTCCATCTGCTCCTAGCCCCACTTTCCCCCCACAAAAGCAAAACAAAACCTTTAGCCAGGGTAAGAACTTTCCGTTTTATTTCAGGTGCAACCAAAAGCCACTGGAAAGATTGACGCCCAGGAGTGACATATGTGTTTTTTTTTTTTTTTAATTATTTTTATTAACATATACTGTATTATTTGACCCAGGGGTACAGGTCTGCTGAGTGAAATAAGTGACTTAGTTTTTGTGTGGAGATCACAATTACTGCCTTGCAGAGAATGGATGGTAGAAATAAGAAGGGTGGAAGGAGGGAAGAACCCGGGAGGTTGTGAATGCCTTGGGCAAGAAGTCATACGGGCTGGACTAGATGATAATAGGGAAGCCTTTGGCGTCCAGGCAGTGGAGATCACAAGCCTGTCCAACTTGCTGCAAAATCAGGTGGTGGGGCCACATTCTGAGACAGGAGCGGTGGGAATGAACCGACTTAGAAATGCAATATTTTGGGGAAGCCACGTGAACTCAGAGTTGAGTTTGGAAGAGTTTTGGAGAAGAGGTGAACCTGAGCTGGATCTCTAAGAACGGGAAGAATTTGAATATATATTTAATGATGAGTTTCTGAGACTGATGTTAGAGTGTGACTTCACCAACTTCAGCCATAGTGATTTTTTTTTTTTTTTTTGCCATATCCAATGTACTTTTATGTACACATATATGTGGGGTTTTGTTTGTTTGTTTGTTTGTTTTGCTTGTTTTGCTATTGTTTTGGGGAGGTATGGGACAGAACCATGTCACCTTCCTCTTTGCCATCTTTGTCCTCGTCTGACTTGGAGCTGGTAGTGTTAGGCACAGAGTAAGCACTCAGCAAAGATTTGTTGAACAAATAACTCTATTCAGATTGTCTCATGGTTTGGATTTCTGGATTTCATCCTCTTGATTCCAATCTGTTGTGGGTTGAATGGTAACTCCCCAAAATATATGTCTCCTCCTAACCTGTAAATGTGAACCTATTTGTAAAAAGGGTCTTACAGATGTGATTAAATTAGGGGTCTCGAGATGTGATCATCCTGGGTTGTCTGGGAGGTCCCTAAGCCCAAAAACAAGCATCCTTGTAAGAAGAGGAGAAGACATAGACAGGGAAGGTCATGTGAAAACAGAAGCAGAGGTTGGACTTAGGTTGCCACAAACCAAGGAAGACCAGAAGCCAGACGATACCTAAAAGCTGGAAGAAACAAGGAAGGCTTGTCTGCTAGAGCCATTGGAGGAAGCAAGGCCCTGCTGACACTTTGGTTTTGGACCTTTTGCTCCCAGAACCATGAAACAATAAATTTCTATTGTTTTAAGCCACCAAGTTTGTGATCATGTGTTATGCCAACTCTAGGAAATGAATATACAATCTTTATATCTAGCTCAGTGAAGCGTTCAGTGGGGAGCTCCCTGTCTTGTCTAGCAGGGCTAAGATGAGGGTCCAGTGGGTAAGTGAGGCACCCAGGCCACAGAATTTAAGGAGGCATTCACTCCAGCATGCGCCAGTGTCCCACCCCTGCAGCCTCAGGGATTATGCATGGCGGGGGAGGGGGCAGTTGATGTTTAGAATTCAAGACAAAGTTCCAGGTATATTTTCAGTTTAAGATGGTTGAGGCGTTGTGACGGGAATCAAGACACTTCAGTATGCCCCTACAAATAAAATGTTCATAGAGAACTCGTTAGAGACAACAAGCCCCCAGGAGACTCTGTTCAGAGGGTTGGCTACAATTCCCAATCATTCAGACACCTCATTTTGAGAAAGGAATAAAGAGAAACAATCTCAGGCTGAATGGTAATTCTGTTAGCCTTCCTCTCGATTCTCCTGGGGTGCCAAACACAGATGGCAAGGAGGAAAGCTGGGGAAAATGCAGGAATTTCGGAGTGTGATAAAGAGAAGCCCAGAAAAGTGTTGGATAGAGAGAAATTTATAGACAAGAATCCAGCAAATGCAGGCTATCCTCGGCCAGCATGGTTATCAGTCCAAGTGGTGACTTGGTCCTGAGTTGTTTTTCCCCCAACCGCTCCCCAATGAAATAGAGTAACTGATTCCTACTGACGCAAATTAACCAGACAAGTAAGCTTTTATGTCTATATTTCTAGATTTTTTGATGAAGTTAGAAATTCCTCTAATTTTCAATGGAGCTAGAGTTGCCATTGTTGCAGTTGAAGGGATTTGTATTTTATTAACAGCTACTCAAAAAAAGACATAAGACAAAGATAGACAGTAATACATACAATGAGCTAGATGATCTAATCTCTGATTATTTCATACATGATCTTCAATGCTAATCTTTTCATATCCAACTTCCAAAAGGTCTCCAACTGGATGACCAAGAAGAAATACATTCATTGCCCTCAAGTCCATGATTAAGTGAGAAGAGGGAATTCCCTTATCTTTTGTCTTTTGTTTATTTTTTTCAAGTTCTTGTTTTTATGGAGAGACTTTGTACAAGTCAGTTTTGTCCAGTGATGTGAGTCTTCAAGTTGGCAGTGACCCCTCAGAACATCTTCTGGAACCAAATTGCTCATTTACAGAGGCAGCAACTGAGCCTCAGCCTGAAGAAGTGACTTGCCAAAGTCCTCAGCAATTAAACAAAGGAAGGCTTGTTGGACCCTGTTTTGCCCGTATTTTATTACATGTTTTATCAATGTTTTCTTTTTTTCTTCTTTTTTAAAGAATCCTTTTTTTTTTTCTTTTTTTAAAAGATTTTATTTATTTATTTGACAGAGAGAGACACAGTGAGAAACGGGACACAAGCAAGGGGAGTGGGAGAGGGAGAAGCAGGTTTCCTGCAGAGCAGGGGGCCCTATGTGGGGCTTGATCCCAGGACCCTGGGATCATGACCTGAGCTGGAGGCAGAGGCTTAATGACTGAGCCACCCGGACGTCCCTTACCAACATTTTCTATCTTAAATTTCCTGATAGTCCTATGAGGTTGTCATTTTATAAGTGATAAGAACAAGATTCAGAACAAAGTGCATGTTGTCTTATAGCAAACCTCTTCCTTTGTGGTCTTTCCTCCTCATCCATCTATCTACTCATTAGACATCTGCTCCAATGGAGGACAAACCTTAAGGATGCCTCCATGTTTCCTGCCCCTCTGATATTCACACCCTCGTGCAATGTCCTTCTCTTGAGTGTGGGTGGGAACTGTGACTTATTTCCAAACAATAGAATATGGTAAAGGTGATGAGATACCACTCACATGATGTAAGATTCTGTCTTGCTAGAAGACTGACACTAGAAATGTTCTCCCTTAATCTCAATGCAGGGTGATACATTCTATACCAATTTTTTAAGCTTATGACCATGAACAGGAAAGATAAAAAAGAGCAGTGACTCCCACTCCTTTCCCCTGTCCTCAAAGGCTCCTTTCCCTATATCTCACCCCTTTCTCAGACACTTCCAATGGAAATGTCAGGATTGATGACAACCCAGAGTGACACTTCTATTTTCAGCAAGATATGGTCAGAAATGTGCTCCCCTATATCTAGGAGTTCCCTCTCCTTCTCTGGCAGGTGGTATAGAAATTTTGTGGACTGCCCGGAAGTTGGAGTATATGTGATACTGGAGTATATGTGATTGTTCTGTTGGTGTAGTAAAGTGTACACTTCCACACCTGGTTCCTAAAGTCCCCTGCAAAGTCCTTCAGAGAGAATGGTTTTCAGACAGAATGAAGAGGATCTGATGGAAGACTCCAAGGCCCTGGAAGATGGAGGGATCCTGGGTCCCTAAACATATGGAAGGACATCCATTACACAACCATCTCACTATGGGATGAGCAAGACATAAACCTGTGTAGTGTTAATCACTGGGATTTGGTTTGCTTATTACTGTAATTAGTCTACAGGGAAATTGAATTTTAACTGGTATCAAAGATAATTAAAAAGATAGGACCAATGGATGGAGACCTTTCTCATCATTGTGTGTAGCATTTTTGAGAGCTCCAGGATCCTCAAGTTAAACCTCGGTGAACATATCAACCCCTGGGGGCTCTGAGGGTAGGAACAATGACACGGATGGAGTCTGTATCCACAAATAGCTCTTTGCCCTCCTGTCTAGGGAGTAACAATGCCAGTGCTCCAACCTTCCCATCAATATGGGTTCTCTCTTCCTAGCAACCCCATAGTCCAGACTTCCCAGTTCATTTCTAGCTGGTTTCTAGGACTATACTTTTGGGGTGAGGCCCTTTCCAAGGGCTATTATAAACTCTGGGAAAAAGGCCAGAATGTTTCATATTGTAATGGAAAATAATCCTTCCACCCTCAATCTGCACATTTTATTTAAGGTGTGAAAAATGCTTTCCCAGCTTCAGCCAGGAGCATTCAGGTCTCCATGGGGACCTGGGCTGAGAGGGGTGGGGGGCAATGATTAGGTGAGGGAGAAAACCCTCCCTGCAGCAGTTTCCAGAGAAGCAGCAAGCGTGTAGTCAGAGGAAAATAAGACTTGACCTCCAGTCTGGTTCGTATTACATGTCTCTGCCTCACCCTGGTGCCCAGAAGCTCCAGCTCACACTTGGCCCGGGACCAAGGAGCAGTGAATGGAGGGGGACCCCTGGTGTGGACTTGGAGTTTAGAAGATGTAACGCTGCATTGGGAGGCTGATTGGATCATCAGGCCAAGGGCAGGTGAGAAAAAGGGACCCGATCCAGGTTAGCACTTGGGGATAGTAGACTAACACTCAGACCCTTAGGTTTGAGAGTTGTCAAGGAAGCTAAAAATCAAATCATTTTCAAAGGGACAAAATAACAGAGTACTTTGGTGGGTGATGTGTGCAGTAGGTTAAGTTTAATTCTTTCACAATTCTGGATCCTTATGTAAGTACTTCATTATTATGTTTCCTTAAATATTTGTGATTAATATTATACCATTTCCAGCAATGGTTTCCTGGTGACTAGATAATTAATTATACAATACTTAAATTTGCAGAAAAAGTCTGTCAGATGCAATGATGTGATATTTGTTGGCTACTAACATGGTGATCTTATCCTAGATCTTTTTAAACATCTTTCAAAATTGTAAATGAATCATTAGCCATGTTCTAAGAAATTCATTAATTTTTAAAATATGATTTACTTTAGCATCATTAATTTGCAACTTTGTTTTATTATCTTATGAAGTAACGTCGACATTTTTGAATTAATGATCTGGTATTTTTTACAATATTGACTATCTGGCTCCAAGTTACAGACCAAGTAGTAAAGCTTCCATTGTGATTGTAAGACAACCATAGCCCAGAAAGCTTACTTCACAATTCAAGGTCTACTAGGGAAAAGCAGAGCTGGGATTCTCTACTGTAGGACACACTATTTTCCCCTGACTTTGGGCAAGCCAGTTAAAACATTAGGGCTTTTTCCTCAGAAATGAGTTTTTCTCAAGTCTTCCACATTCACCCCATCATTCACCCTACCAGGAAAGGTTGTCTCATCCTGGTCCACATTGATTTTCCTTTTTTATAACATGGGTAGAGCACCCTTCATCAGTTCTTTTCAGTTAGACATTTAACCAGATATTTCTCCAGTGGTCTGTGAACACATCCTCCTCATCTGAGAAGGGCTGACACTTGACAATACCATCCACTACCTACCTACTGCATATCAAGCACTTGCAAGGTATTTTATAGGCATAATATAATTTGATCCTTATGACTAATTTATGGAGGAAAGAATATTAGCTCCATTTTTCAAATGAGGAGGTGGAAAGTCATAGAGATAAAGTTCCTTCCCAGGGACCACATATCTAGCCCATGCTGGGATCCATCAACTCCACAGTGGCATAAGCCATTTGTGTCCAACTTGATTCCTCTTTTCCCCCTACTTTCTCTACATCTAATCCATCAGTTAGTTCTGCTGGTTTTTACCTCAAAATAGATCCTGCATCTAAACATCTCATACCATCTCCTCTGTTATGATCCTAATCCAAATCACCTATGCTTCTTGATGTAATCAGAAAATTCATTCTCTACACAATAAACTGACCTAAAAAATCTTATGACAAAGTCCTAATGTTTCCCCATTTTGTCTTATACATTTTGTCTCCTAGCCAATGATGCCCTGATGACCCAGCCCTTACCTTATTTTCCTAAATTTCCTAATTTTCCTAAATTTTACTAAATTTACCTAAGTTTCCCAATTTCAATGGGTATATTTTATTTAAGGTATGTGTTATGGGTGAATTGTGCCCTCCCCCTTAAATTCTTATGTAGAAGTCCTAACACCCTGTACCTCAGAATGTGACTGTGCTTGGAGAGAGAGCCTTTAACAAGGAAGTTAATGTAAAATGAGACAATATCAGTACTCCATAATTCTCTCCAACTGGCATCCCTACAAGAAGAGTAGATTAGGGTACAGAGAACATACACAGTATGGTGACTATGTGAGGACACAGGGAGAACCAATATGAGATAGACAGATAAGAGGAGATTTATTATAGGAATTGGCTTACATGATTTTAGAGGATGAGAAGTCCCATGATCTGTCACGTACAAGCTGGAGAAATGGGAAAGCCAGTGCTGTCATTCCGTCTAAGTCCAAAGGTCTGAGAATGGGAGAATAGAGGGTAAGGGCTGATGGTGTAAGTCCTGGTCTGAATGTGAAAGCCTGAGAACCATGAGTACCCACGTCTGAAGGAGAAGATGAGTGTCTCCGCTCAAGCAGAGAGAGTGAATTCTCTCTTCCTCCACATTTTTGTTGTATTCAGGCCCTCAACATACTGGATGATACCCCCTAGTGATGGTGAGAGCAATCTACTTTACTCAGTCTACTGATTGAAATATGAATCTCTTTCAGGGACACTTTTATAGACACACACCCAACAATAATCATTTGACCAGCTATCTGGGCATCCCTTAGCTCTCTCAGGTTGACACATAGAATTAACTATCATACAGCCCTAGCAAACTAATATAGTCTAAAAAATTCTTACCCAGAAGCATTCAGGTCTCCATGGGGACTTGGGTAAGAGGATAGGGAATAACAGTTAGGGGAGGGAGAGAACCTAGCCCTTCATTGAAGCATCAATTTTCCCAGCTTCCCTCAAGCATGCATGTCCAGCTTCCCTGGCTTCCTTTCTTTCTTGAACTTACTTAACCCATTCCTGATTTTTTCCTTAATGGAATGATCTCTTTGGCTATTGAACTTGGCAAGAGTGCCTTTCTCTTTTAACTCAAGTACCAGTGAGACTTTTCACCTAATCCAGTTAGCCTCCCACCACTGTTTTGCTTTTGTTTTCCTTCATAGCACTTTTTACTCTCCAATGTTATTGATGTATTTATTTCATGAACTGTCTCCTCTGACCAGTTTCATAAGAGCCCAGTGTCCGATTCATAAGTAGAAGCTCATTAAATCTTTGTTCAGTGAGTGAATAGATAGGTTTGTCTCTAACTCCTTTAAACCTTATTTATCTCTATTCCCCTGTCTCAATATAGAGCTTATCACAAAGTAGATTCTCAATAAAAGCCACATAAATTAAACAGACTCACTAATAAACACTGCATGGATGTTGAATGAATAAAATTAAGAACATGTTTTATATATATATCTCATGCCTGTAAGTCTCTTCCTTTATGACTTTGAAGTTGGGAAGAAATATGAACAGAAAGGAAAAAAATCTGTTCTTAATAAACCAGAATATTGAATTTTTGCCCAGGGTGTCAGGAGATATGTGAGAAAGTGATCTGGAGGGTCACAGAGCCAAACTGAGGTCCTGTCTTAGTCCTTTCCCAGTCACCAACATCATCCCGGAGCATTCCTAGAACAATTTGCCTATCTCTGTTTAAAATTGGAAATTGATTAATTCCTTATTTCCAGTATAAAAAGGAATCTGAACTCTAGAGAAGGCCATCAATATGTTCAAATATCTTAAAGCACTAGATTGAAGATAAGACCATATGCTGTAGCCATATCCCCAGGCCACTTTAACTTCTGTGAGAACCACTACTTTGCTACTGACTTCAATCCTTTGTTTCAATTCTCCATTCAATTAGAAGACAAATTTGATATACTCAAGTTTGTAGAATGAAAAAAAATGTGACAGAGACTGGATGGATGGTCACCATTCTTGCTTCCCCTTCTGGGCACACAGGCAAATCACTTTTCCTGGCTCTAATTTAGAAAAGATAAGTCCCCAGTACTAGTGTTTGACCATAGAATGTGAGTAGAAGTGTCATGTATCACTTCTAGATTGAGACAGTCAAGGACTTCGCAAAATGTTCTCTCCTACTTCTTTTTTCCATAGGGATTTTAGAGACCAAGTGCAATGGTTGCCGTTCCTTAAGTTGGAAGATATCTGGGCCCCAAAATGACTTCATGGAACAGAAACTAAGGCCAACAAGAATTAGACTATTTCACATTGGCAAGAAAAATACTTCCATTATTAATATTATTATACTCTTATTACTAATAATATTATTATTCTATTATTAATGGTACTTCTACTATTTTGAGTCACTGACATTTTGGTATTGTTTGTTATAGCAGCTTTATGGTACATGTTCTTAATAATATAAATAAAGGGTCTTAGTAGGATTCCTTGGGTTGATTCTGTTTAGTGTTTAGGATTATGGATATTTTTATTTCAGGATATATTAAGAATTTTCAATGAAAGTGTCTTATTATTATGAGTAATAGCAACTTAATGAACCATGGTGTTAAATGTTTTGGAATACAGTAAGATTATGTATCTCTCAAATTTTTAATTTAATATTTTAACATTATATTTACATGCATAAATCCATATTGATTTAATATATATTATGAATGGGATCCTGATCATCTTGAAGTCATGAAGAAAACCCATTCCCTGGTTGGAGGAAGGGAGATAATGACTTTAAGATTTTAAGAAGTCAGGCATACAGTGAAGATGGACAGGAAATGCTGTCCTAGTCCAATAGACCTCCTAAAGGGCTACCATAGTCCAGGATACATCCACATACTGATGCCAGCAACATGAGGGAAGCTCACACCTAGGTCACTCTGTAGTTCATCTTATACTTCTCTCCTCCCTTCATGAGTTCTATGATTACCACGAATCAGTTGTTTCTTTTCTCAAACCTGCTTATATTGTGAGTAGTAATAGCAGGTAGTTGTACCTGCTATTATACTTATATAATGTAATTAAGGGTTTTATAAAAGTTCAAAATATCAATAGAAAAAGCAAATTGTTGTTTCAATGAAAACTAGATAAAGGAAAGTTACTGAAAAAAACTTTAGTTGAATTTGGTATCTTTAAGGCAAATGTCAAAGAGAATGTGTGTATGTCTGCATAGGTGTGTCTGTTGGGTGGAATTGTATCATTTAAATTTCCCTGTGTAATAAACCAACAAAAATGTTATACACTAAAACAACAACCAATTATTTAGCAAATTATTCTGCACGTCAATAATTTGATTTGGACTCAGTAACATTTCTCCTGGGTCAAGTTGACCGATCTTGGGTGGGCTTGTTTATGTAGCCACAATTTGTTGGTGAGTTGACTGAAGACAGTCCAGATGACAGGAGCCCCTCTCTGGATGGTCTTGATCTTTTATCCTCCACGTGCTAGCCCAAGGTGTTACATGAGGCTTCAAGGTGCCAAAAGCTTCAGGAAGATAAGCCTTAATGCACAAGTGCCTTTCAAGTCTGTTCACATGTTTGCTGCTTATTGTGCCATTGGGCAATCCAAATCATACAGTTTAGGCCTTTTGTCAGCTTGAGACATGAATATTGGAAAAATGAGAATGAATCTGGGCCAGAACCACAATTATCCCACCATAAGAGGAATAATCATAGGAGTTCTTCACTTAAGTCATTGTACAGGTGTTTTTAATTTCTTGTTCCATTTAAAAAAAAAACAAAAAATCCTGAATAGATAAATAGATAACATGGCAATACTTAATGTAAAAAGATATGTGTGTATATATATATGTGTGTGTGTGTGTGTGTGTGTTGTGCAAGTGTGTGGTATTATATACATTAATATAATACATAATAACAGAAGTAACATAATAGAAGTGACTTTCAATAATAATATATACTTAAGATAATAATATATGTAGTACATATAATTTTATTAAATAACTTCTATACCATCACACAATTAAAAGATATAATTCAAACTGGGGAAATACATTCACCAAATGGGAAAGGCAGTGGTTTACAGCTCTTACTGTAATATGTAATATGGCCTTGCCAAATTAATTTTTTTACACTTTCTGTATTTAGTTTTTAAAATTATGATAGTAGTTAGTTGTTGTTGAAGAAAATTATGTTATATATATATATATATATATATATATATATACAAATGCAACATGAATCAATCCTTTACCACCTTAATATTTATAGATATATTAAAATACTCCCAATTGTTTTTCATTAAAATTCAATTATATTATACATATTAGTCAGCCAATTACTTTTTCTGCTTGACAATATATCATAGCTATTCCTACAAGTCAGTAATATAGAACTGCTACTTTTTTCTAGAATTTTTACATATACATGCATTTTATATGAATGGCACCATCTCCATATGTTCATTTCATTTATTGTGATAAAATATGTATAGCTTAAAATTTACTATCTCACCATGTTTAAGTGTACATATAGCTCAGTACAATAAGTACACCCTTACTGCTACACAACCATCATCACCATCCATCTGCTGGACAAGTTCCATCTTATAAAACTAAAACTTTGTACTCATCAAACAATAATTTCTCCCTCCATGCTCCCTGTTGCCCCTGGCAACTACTATTCTACTTTGGGCCTCTATGATTTTGACTCCTCTAAATATTGCACATATGTGAAATCATGAGTATCTGCTTTTTGTTTTTTGGGTTTTTCTGTGACTGACTTACTTCACTTAGCATAAGGTCCTCAAGGTTCATCATGTTACAACATATGTCAGAATTTCCTTCCTTTTTAAGGCTGAATAACATTCCATTGTATGTATATGTCACATTTTCCTCATCCGTTCATCTGTTGATGGACACTTTGGTTGCTTCTACATTTTAGCAATTGTGAATAACGCTGTTCTGAACATGGCTGTACAAATATCTCTTTGAGACTCTGCTCTCAATTCTTTCCAATCTACCTAGAAGTGAAATTTCTGGATTATATAGTAATATCATTTTTAATTTTTTGAGACCATCATACTTAATTTTGGAATTCAGCAGTTTTACCAAAAATATCTGGTTATTTGTGCATGTATGGTTTTCCCTTATTCTTTTTAATCTGTGATGTAAGAACTTTTTTACTGTAAGGATTTCCCCCTGTTTTTTTGTTTAATTACTCTTTCCTTCTATCCATCATTTATTACCCTCCAGGAATTCTGATATTCACACATTAATGCTTTTGATTTTGTTTTAAAACTTCTTGTCTTTTCCTGCATGGCTTCTTTTTGTATCTTTGGCTTATATTCGAGATATTTCTCCACTGGATAAAATGAAGCCTCAGCCATTACTATGCTTTCTTTCAAGGCATTCTACAACATTAAAAAAAAATTTCAATCACTTCAACTTTTTAACTTTTTTCAAATTATTATTTATTTCATTCAACAGTTGTATTTTTATGAGTCTGTTTCTAGCTGTTATTGTATTTACCAGTATAAACTAAGTTACACTGCAGCGAAAATGCCAGGGTATTTCTCTCTGATTATCTTATGTTTAGCATGATCTGGCAGAAGGCTCTGCTTCTCACAGTGATTCAGAAACAAGAGTAACAGAGGCTCCCCTTTCTTAAACTGTCCCTCTTTTAGGACAAGTCTCCAAGATTTGCCACAACAGAGTAAAAGAGAAAGAGAGAACTATGCAAAGCTAAATCAAATCTTTCGCTTCCATGTTATTGGCTAGATACGGCCACAGGGCTCCACCTACCTACATGGAGGCAGAAAAGCCCAGATTTCCATGGGCTCAGAGAGGAAGGAGAACCTGTTATCAATAAACACTAACAATGTCCAGCTCTGAAACTTCAGACTAAGAGTGGAGAATCGGGCAGATTGTGGAATATATGGATATTGATAATGGAAATAGTCACAAATCCATTCAAGGGTTTATGTAGGATGGAAGATATATTCCAAACTGTTTATGTATAGTAAAAAATCAGATCTGAAAAAAGACTAAACTAGAAAGGTAGTAAAACTACAAATATTTTTAAATAATAAAATAGTATGAAAGCATAGTTTTTTCTAAGAATCTTTAATGATATGGTAAAAAGGTTTAGTATTTAATGTTAACTGACAAAAAAATTTGTTTTCCATACAATACCAATTTTTATTTTAAAATATATACAGTATGAGAGAAAAGTTATACAATATTAATTGTAATTGTCTTTGTCTACATGCTTACTCATTTCTGTGTCTTCTGGTTTCTTTTATACTAATTTGTCACATTTCACATTTTCAATGATGAATTTCTTTTAGATTGGAAAAAATACAATGCTTAAAAAAAAACCTAAGATGTTCCTAATAATGTATCTTAAGTACACATATATCAACTAAGAGCAACATTTAACTGTCAATTTCCATATGGTAAAGGACAATTCTGGCAATGTTATTAATTACTGCTCAGCATTTTTCTCACCATTATTCAGTTATGGTTATAGTTATTTGTGTCTGCAGTAATTCAATAAAAATATTTTTATGACAAAAATGCAAGAATATATTCCATAAGGATATTGGTAGAAATGCTGTTAGGTTGTTGAATTATGTGACTTTTTCTCTATTTAAAAAATTCTTATTATATGTTGTTGTGCATTTACAATGAGTCAAATTTTATTTGGAAAAAAATGGTAAAACAGATCTTCCTTGACTTATGTTGGGGTTTATGTCTGGATAAGCCCTTCGTAAGTTGAAAATAAATCAGTGAAAAAATGCCTTTCCTATACCTAACCTACTAAACATCATAGCTTAGCCTGGCACTAACTTCAATGTGCTCAGAACACTTCCATTAGCCCACAGTTAGGCAAAATCATCTAAGATAATGCCTAATTTATGATAAAGTGTAGTTTATTGAAAACTGTGCTGAAAATGAAGAACAGAGTAGTTGTATGGGCCCAGAATGATCAGCAAGTATATATGTTGTTCATCCTTGTGATCATGTAGCCAACAGGACCTGCAGCCACAACCACCATCCTGGTTCGCAAGAGAGGATCACACCACGTATCTCCAGCCATGGAAAAGACCCGAATTCAAAATTCAAAACACGATTTCTCCTGAATGCGTATAGCTTTCACACTACTGTGAAGCCAAGAAATAGTAAGTTGTACCATCATTAAGTCCAGGACTCTCTGTGTTTGGAAAGGTAATTGCATTTAGCCAGAAGATAATCTTTATTAGAAATATTCTACCTAAAAAAATACAGAATTCCCAACTCTAAAAGAAGTCTAGAATCATCAAATTTGTATCATAAATTATCCTAATGTTATCCTTAGATGCCTAATTAGTTAATTAATTCAGGTTTTCAATATCCCACCAATATTTATTAAGTGACTATCTCTGTGGAAATCCTAATACTACGGATTGGTTTTTTAAAAATGTATTAAGACAAAGTCCATGCCTTTGGGGACCTCATAGCCCAGTGGGGGAGAAGGGCAGATAGAATGACAAATAATTACAAACTAATATGCTCAAATGCAAATATATCCTGGGGCGCCTGGTGGCTCAGTGGGTTAAAGCTTCTGCCTTCAGCTCAGGTCATGATCCCAGGGTCCTGAAATTGAGCCCCTCATCGGGCTCTCTGCTCAGCGGGGAGCCTGCTTCCTCCTCTCTCTCTGCCTGCCTCTCTGCCTACTTGTGATCTCTCTCTGTCAAATAACTAAATAAAATCTTAAAAAAAAAAAAAAAAAGAAATTATTCCAGGGGTTAGAGGATAGGGTGGGGCCGGAGAGCTTTTCGCTTAAGCTGCAATTGATATCAGGCTTTGAGTGATATTTGTTGGAGAGTCCTTAGTTCCAGAAAGTTCCAGAAAGAACCATAGATTAAAGATTTTGAAAAACAACAAAATTTTCCCATCTTTCTTAATTCAACTAATACATACAGCTAATAACTTGTTTTGAAAGAGGCAGAAACATGAGTCACCTGGAATTAGACCCACAGAGTGGACATTCCCAAAACACCAGCTACTTTGCATCTCATTATCTATTCCGATTTAGGGGGAAAAAAATCTCCAAATTCTAAGATAAAAGATATTTAAACACTGCCAACCTCAGAAGGTGTCAGGAAGAAGCTATGCCTTTCTTTCACTACACTGGAGGCAGCCCTCAAGACCCTTGACTCACCTCAGACAGTGAAGGCTTTCTGGCAAACGTGCCTGAATTAGAACATGGGAGTGAGGGATGTTGGGACCCCTTGGCTTCCACTCCTCTCGGTGACAAGTTATTTTCTTGAACTTATTGCATTTAAAGATGTTCTTTCTTATCATTTGTAGAAAATTTTACAACAGCCAAAGAGAAAGTGTCTTGGACTCCACATTCATCAATAGCTTGCTTACATGGAAAGTTGTATTTTGTAAAAAGTGACTCATGTGTTTATGTAAGCATATCTAAGTGTTCATGCTGTCCAGTGTGGCAGCTCACGATAAATCTTTTGAACAAATTTTTTTTTGCATTTCTACACATGTAACACATAGAGTTGCAACTGAACTAATAATTTACATTTTCAGATGTTTCGTCTTTCCAAGCTAATTGACTTCCTGAGCTGGGACTCTGACGAAATCTGTTATGCCAAATTCTCCCAGTGCCAAAATTACTCCCTAGTAGGGTGAGACCCATTTGGAAGTTGCATTAAAACTTCTTAAGTCTTCCAGGCAATGACTGTTTCAAGCAGGGCTCAAAGCTGCATTAGAAAAGTCAATATATCTTAAAACAGGAATATTTTTTAACGTAAAATGAAAGCATGTATTAACTTTTTAAAATGATGAACTGGAAATGCTCCTCTAAAGGAGAGAGAGATTTGTCAGACTTTTCTAGTATAGACTACACATCTACACATTTGTGTGATTACCAAGCTAGATAAGCTAACTGAAAAGTAAGCTAAAAAGTGGGGGAGGGGGAGTAGTAATTAAAATTCTATTTAAAAAAAAAATTTATTTATATGTTTATTTTAGAGGTAAGGAGGAAGAGAGGGAGAAAGAAAAAGAGCAGGGGAAGAACAGAGGGAAAGGGACAAGTAGACCCTCACTCTGAGTGTGGAGCCCAAAGCGGGGTTCAGTCCCTTGACCCTGATGATCATGACCTGACATGAACTAAAATCAAGATCAGACACTTAACCAACCGAGCCACCCAGGCACCCCTGAACTCTTTGTATTCTAATTTCATTGCTTTAAAATTTAAACACCTTCCTCAAGAAAAAGCAATTTCCCCCAAAGTACAGAGTCAATCACTATGGTCCTAAAGGATCCATGTTGACAATGGAATGAAAAAAAGTAAAAAATTAAAAAATCAATGTGGGATAGTGGGGATGTGCATATTTTTTTAGATATTTCTGTGTCAGATATCATTCTTACCACTTCCCAGCTATATGTTTTTCGGGAAATTTCTTAACCTCTCTGAGCCTCATTAAACTGGTAAAATAGAAATCATATTTAGTGAGGTCATATATATAAAGGACTTATGTGAATAAATATTAAAAAAGCAGTAGCTAAGGGTTTATCTTTTTAAGCACTTAAACTTAAAAAATCATTACTTCAAATTTAAATCTAAAAATACTTTATGTGCATTTGTTCCTTCATAAGGAAGAGATACTCATATAATTTAACATTTTTAAAATAACTCAATAGCTTGTTGGACCTTGCTCTTTTCAAGATTGCAAGCCTGGGTTCTTGCACTAAATAACCCTTATACTGAAATTTAGCTGTGCTTGCTTTATCTTGTTTAAAAATGTTCTTACTAGTGGTAATATGGCCTGAAAGAGCCCTTTTTTTTTTTTTTTATTTTCAAAGCAGATCCAATATTGCATTGAGAGAATGGGATGGGCACAGGGAAAACCTAGATATTATATGATGAATTTTTGAAATTTTCTAATTAAAAAAATATTTGGGAAGGAAATAGGTCATATAATAATAGAGGAGCTGGAATTTAAACTTTCCAAAGTTTAAATTATACTCCAATCCTCCAACTGAAAGAAAATATCACTATCAAATAAATGGTAATGGTCTTAATTGAGTTACCATACATATTCCTCCAATAGTGACTCAGTATTTTACACTAAAGTGGGTATTTAGAAACAGAAGGCCCAGCCCTTGTTCTATCTAGCCCTATCAAGTTTTTATCTGGAAAATCATACATTTCTGTATTTTCTATTTAATTGTTCCTTGAGACTACATAGGATGATGGGCTTAGAATTTAAAGAGAGAATGAAACAATTTTTTATTTTTACTTTGCTTTTCTAAATACAAAATCCCTACAGATCTCTTATGATGACAATTTGCCCCAATAAACTTATTTCCAAACGAAGGGATTTTCCTTATATTTTCCAATGATTTAATCAGAGTACATTGGCATATTCACTCCTGGAAGAGCCAGGAAAATCTATATGGATTATTTCAGTGCCACAGAAATGAAAACTAGGAGGTACTTAGAGCATTTTACAATGATTTACTCACTCTGTATGACAAAATTTTCCAACTTTAAAATTAGCTGAAAGTAATTTAATTTCAAGATTTTACTGAAATGCAAAGCCAGATTTTTCTCAGTGGCCAAAAGACATGGTCAGCTGGAATTATAGAGCCCAGAGAGTGTGCCCTTAATACCCTTGGGCCATTGAGTTTTTGTTTGGAGTTTCCTGCTAACTTCCTCCCTTTTAACAAAGCAGCAGATCTGGGCACCTTGGTGGCTCAGCCAGTTGAGAGTCTGACTCTTGATTTCATCTCAGGTCATGATCTCAGGGTCTGGGATCAAGCCCTGTGTAGGGCTCTGTGCTCAATGGGGATTCTGCTTGAGATTCTCTCTCTCTACCCTTCCCCACCCCACCATACTCTCTCTCTCTCTGTGTCTCTCAAATGGATGGATAAATCTTAAAACAAACAAACAAACAAACAAAAACCAAGGAAGCAGATCAAGGTAAGTTAGTGTTGAAACATAAACTAGGCAAAGAACATTCTAATCATCCTGAGAAACAGAATTCAATTCTCTCCTTTTCCCCAAGAAGCTAGAGAGTCACTGCATTGAGGGAGTCATAGAAACTGCTAGTAATATCTAGGATTAACTATTTTGCTTTGTGGCTTTGCTGTGAGCCTAACTGTTTTCTACCAGCCCAGGATTTTGGTCCTGAGACCTCTTTTTATTTTTATTTTTTTCCTCAAATATGTGTGTGTGTATAAACACACATACATATACATACACGGTGGTGGGGGGAGAGAGAGAGAATCTTAAGCAAGCTCCATGCCCAGTGCAGAGCCCAGTGCAGGGCTCAATCTCACAACCCGGAGATCATGACCTGAGCCAAAACCGAGTTGGACATTCAACAGACTGAGCCACCCCAGCACCTTGGTCATGAGACCTTTTTAAACATTACTTATGTAATGGCAAACGTGAGAACCTCCATCAGCAAGAGTCCAATGGCAAAATAGGAACTGTAATTTGCATAGGAAAAATCTAATAGAATTAATAGCTATTACAAGGGATTGAAGTAATGAAGAATTAGCTCATAAGAAATAAAAAGAACTCTGAAGAACACATGAATCACAGCTATGAGGGGGAACCACTATCTGTAGAACTCCAATGGGGGCGGGGGCAGAGCAAGACCCTCCCACCCAAACCCCCAGGGCTGAGATCCAGTCCTTGTTGAAGGGCATGGTCAAGGCTCACAGGGGGGCGGCTAAGTTTCTGTGGGGCATACCGATCTGCTCTCCAGGGAAAATGACTTTCTGGGGGTGCTGTGCTACAAAATCCCTCGAGGGGATCACTTGGGAAAGCAGTAGGCTGCTGAAGGCTAATGGCTGCTGGTGTGCTCCAGGCTGTAGTGGTCAGGAGCCGTGCATATTCCCAGAGCCAGGGATGGGCAAATCTCTGCCCCACAAAGGCCAGGTACAAGGAAAAGTGTGACTGACAGGGCTGGGAGTGATGCAGGAGTCACTGAGAGAGTCAGCTGAGAGAGCACACTCAAAGCAGGAGTGACTTCTTCTTTCCTGCAATGTCTGACAAAGATTTAACATTATGCTAGATAGCAAGAGAAAAAGGATTTCTTCATATTTTCACAAAAGAGAACAGTGGCTGAATTTGGAGCTGATAGGCTGGCAAAGAACTCAAAGAAGCAGCAGCTGTGATGCTGTGCTGGGAGCCAGGTTGCCCTCACCGTGGGTAAAAGAGACCCTGGTGTCAAGGAGTCCGTATGCATATGGCTAGAAAGCGTTTTCAAAAGTTGAGGTTCTTGGGGCGCCTGGGTGGCTCAGTGGGTTAAGCCTCTGCCTTCGGCTCAGGTCATGATCTCAGGGTCCTGGGATCGAACCCCACATTGGGCTCTCTGCTCAGCGGCGAGCCCGCTTCCCCCTCTCTCTCTGCCTGACTCTCTGCCTGCTTGTGATCTCCGTCTGTCAAATAAATAAATAAAATCTTTAAAAAAAAAGAAAAGTTGAGGCTCTGAGGGGCACCTGGGTGGCTCAGTAGGTTCAACATCAGCCTTTGGCTGGGGTCAGGATCTTGGGGTCCTGGGATCGAGCCCCATGTCAGGTTCCCTGTTCAGCGGGGAGTCTGCCTCTCCCTCTCCCTCTGGCCCTTCATCCTGCTCATTCTCTCTCTGTTAAATAAATAAATCAAATCTTTAAAAAATTGTTGAGGCTCTGAGACTCCATTTTTCACCCTGCACCATTGAGTTATTGCTATGATTTTCCTTAACAACTTTTCTGCTATCTTATGTAAATCCCAGAACCTCTATCAGGAATAAACATGTTCAGTGGAGGGCACTGCACAAACAACATCTTGCTTGGGTTTGTTGTAAGGAGGGGAGAAGACAGGATATATATATATATCATGCTCCTATTCTGTGTCAGGCTTTCTGGTAGGTACTTTCATGTCTTATTTTATTTTAAATTTAAAGAATGTAGGTATTTCCTCCCCATCTCATAGAACATAATTAGTATGGTCAAAATTACTCAGCTATTAACCATCGGTTTAATACTTTATATGAATGTAAACTTGCAACTTTTGGAAAGTTGTAGAATCTTTAGATGCATCAATGTCTTCTTTAGGATAGTGGAATAGTAGTATTGCCTTCATAAGAAGAAACAGATGAAAAGAAAGGTCCCCCAGGCCACAAAATTTTAAAGCACAAAGCTGGAATTTCAACACAGTCTTGTGAAAATTCAAGGCCCATTTTCTTAACACCACACCATGCTTCCTTTTAGGCTACAAAATCTTTTTAAATTTTATTTTTAATTTAATTCCAATTAAAGGCTTATAAAATTTCCTTTAGACCAAGTATTTGTGAGGAAAACAAATTGCACATTGCCATGTAGATGGAAGCATACTCAAAAAGGCAACAGTTTTTTCCCTGTATTTTTTCAGATAAAAAGAAAAAAAAAAACATCTAAAATCTAAAAAATACATGGGCGTTTGGGTGGCTCAGTTGGTCGAGCAACTGGCTCATGATCCTGGAGTCCCAAGATTGAGTCCCACATTGGGCACCCAGATCCATGGCAAGTCCGCTTCTATCGTTGACCTCTCTCCTCTCATGTGCTCTTTCTCTCATTCTCTCTCTCTCTCAAATAAATAAATAAATAAATAAAATCTTTTAAAAAATAAAATGAAATCTAAAAAATGTAAACTTTAAAATTCTGACCTGATAAATTGCTTAACTTAAAAAAGAATTCTTTACTTGATAAAATATTCAGTATGGGTTTTCTTTAAGCAACCAAATCTTTTAGTGCATTAAAAACACTATGGTTGACACACTTTGATTAGAATAGCATTTCTCATGGATACTTTTAACAGTTTAGAATACCATTATATGTATGTGCCCATGTGCATAAAATCACTGTATTAGCTTGAGGGTTATAGGTAATTTGTAAATGCCATGTATAATTAATTATAAAAACATAATAAATGGGACATAGTTCTTGGTTTATGCCTTGATACAGTGATGGAGTTAGACCAAATCAATGGTTTCCAAACTTGGGTGCCCTGCAGAACCTTTTGTATACCTACCGCATGGAGCGGTGAGCAGGGATTAGCAAAGCTACACCAGCTGAAAAGAAGAGTCCTTAAGGGCTGGACTCGGTGACCTCTAACATTCTAGGATTCTATGCTTTGAAAAAGAAGCCGCTGAAGTATGCAAGCTATTCAAATCCACCATGAGAACCGTCAGTATCATATTATGACAAGAGCTTGACCTTTCTTTAAATGACATTTGCCTAAGATCTGGTGGCCTTGAAGCCTCCATGCTCTGAAGCTACAATATTCCTATTGGGCCAGGCCCTTGATGGAGCTCAGATGACTTGTCAGATGATAAGTAACTTAGAAGATGACTTCTTCATATCTTCACATTTAATCCCCATGAAATACGGCAGCATGGATGTTATGATCCTGGTTTTACAGATAAGAAAATAAAATCTCAGGAAGGTCGAGAAGTTTTTTTCTTTCAGTCACCTAGTTAGCAAACAATGGGCTTGAGTTGGAAGCCAAATTGTCCAGTACCAGAGCTCTTTTACTCTATGATGTTCGTCTCTCCCCAAAATATCAACACACTGTTAGTTTTATCATTTTAGCACACATGTTGCCACTGCTCCAGTTCCTAACAGTGCCAGACATCAATCCTGGCTGTCTTCATATTCCCACTCAAAGAGTCTCCTGTGAAATACCCTCCCTTTCCTGCTTCCACTCATCTAAAAATCCCATCTTTTCTTTAGCTCTGCCTCCTTTCACAGAGCTGCCTGGCTACTTTTAATCTCAAGAATCTCTTATCTCTGGGTGGCTTTGGTCGTACTAATACAAAACATTTCATTTTTTATTAGAATTATTATTTTTATTGGTCACTATTCTAGCTTTTTGCATCTTGTATTCTTAACATGAATTCTATTTTTAACATGAAACCTTTATTTTTAGATATTTTTTCATGCCCCACGAAAAGGCATATAACACATGGAGGGTCAAGAGGAAGTATATTTATTTACTCAGGTGCTCAGTCAACACATGTTGAAAGAATGTTATCTAATTGTCAATAAATATTCTTGGTTATGGACACATAAGAAACACCGTACTCGGGGCACCTGGGTGGCTCAGTGGGTTTAAGCCTCTGCCTTCGGCTCAGGTCATGATCTCAGGGTCCTGGGATCAAGCCTGCATCGGGTTCTCTGCTCAGTGGGGAGTCTGCTTCCCTCCCACTTTCTCTGCCTCCCTCTCTGCCTACTTGTGATCTCTGTCTGTCAAATAAATAAATAAAATCTTAAAAAAAAAACAAAAACAAAAACACCGTACTCAGTACAAACATCATTAATTTAGTCATTGGTTTGAACAACAATGACTGAATGTCAGCTAGGTGCCAGCCATTAAGCATAAAATGCTACTATGTATAAATGTGTAAATCATAAATAGATTGGAGAACCCCAGGCAGATTAGCAGATGAGGCAAGACACGATACACACCTAAACTGACAGCCGAACGTGTGAAGAAGGGGTGGTAAGAGGAATTTCCTAGGCCTGACTGCTGATCATATTCAGGGCACAGGGCAGGAAACAGATTAGGATCATGCCCAGGATTTTCATCTAAGGCTCCAGACGACTCTTCTCTGACAATGGGGTATACAGAAAGAAGAGCAGGATAATTAGATTGACCATGAATTGAATTTAGGTAATGTTGAAGATAGGACCCAGAGAATATTCTTGAGGCAGGTGAATACACAGACCTGAAGCTTCCTGGAGAGGTAAGTCCAGACATAAATATTTGAAATATTTACTCTATGGGTAGTAGTTAAAATTGTGCATGTGGATGAGAATATGTAGGAAGAGAAAACAGGATGGAAGAGAAGTAAATCTCTTTGGGACCCAAGAGAACACCAGTATTTAAGCAACAGGTACCAATTATACCCCAATAAGGTTAGAGCAAGGAGGAAGACAGGTGAAGAAGGAATTGGCAGAGAAAGAGACTAAGAAGGAATTCTAAAAATAAGTCCCTAGACATTTGTCTTTCTTATTCCACACAACAGATGTTAAAACTTTTTGTCATTCTTCTCAATAGGGACACTACATTTGTACAACTCTAGGGGGTACCATTTATGTAATATATGTGAATGGACCCATTAGGGACTGTGGAACTCTGTGGTGGGATGGTGCCCCGGCTCCCTTTTCCATTTGACCATTTGACCTCTTCATCCTCTACGATGAAGCATATGACACATGGAGGGTCAAGAGGAAGCATATTTATATATACTTAACACCCAGACATTTTTCCATATTTATAGAAGATATCAAGAGTGATCACCTCGGAGCACCTGGGTGGCTCACTTGGCTAGGTGTCTGACTTTGGCTCGGTTCATGGTCTCAGGGTCCTGGGATGGAGCCCCACATCGGGCTCCCCGGTCAGCAGGGAGGCTGCTTCTCCCTTTCCACACCCATCTCCCCTCTACCCCGCACTCGTGCTCTCTCTCAAATAAATAAATAAAATCTTAACAGAAAAAAAGAGTGATTTCCTTGCTCCCTTACCTCCCTTTCACTATCACCTCAAAACCTTCACCCACCCTAAGCCTAGAGGTCCTCTTGTTCGTTTGCGTGGCGTGGAAGCTGGCTCTTCTGTTAACACTCTCCTGATGATGTCGTCCAGGCCCACACTCAGCTTGAACAGAAATTTTATAGAAATGTATGAAAAAAATGCAATGGCAATACACCCCTTACAGTCATTTCTACAAAGGTGTTTTTGTCAATTCATTTAGGATTTTCCAGGACTAGGGGGTATTTCATCTACCGTAAAAATAAAATGTTCAAAAGTATCATCAAATAGAGAACTTTGTACGTGCTCTAAATGAAAGGATGTTCCCTTAAAGATGCAGCTCTTAATGCCTAGTGTAAAATGCTTGTAGCTTTTATTATGTCTTAGATGAAAAACATGTTTTACCGCATACCAGAGTAACAGACGTCAACTCATTTTTCAAATTGGGAACAGCTTTTCATTTTGTTCTATTCAACAATTTCTGGGTCCTAATTCAACCCTTCCCTCCCTCCCTCCTACCTCCCACTATTATGCATTTGTCTTTTCTCGAGCAAAACAGTGTCACAAACTGCTTTTGCAAATGGCAAAGGCAACATGTACAAGGTGACAAAAGGGGAATTTTCAAGGTAGGAATCTCCCGTGCTCTCTCCCCTTCCATTTAGGAAGAATAAAAGAGGAGACCTTGATGATGAAATATTTACTACCTTAACATTTCTGATTGAACACAATCCACAGGAAACCCAGATGTCCAGGGTAGTAGATCAGAGAGGGGGAAATCATGTGGCTGGAGAGCCAAATTTTGATTTCTAGCCTCCTGTGAAAGAAAAAAAAAAAAAAATGACCAGCCACTATGCTGCTCAAACACAAAATGAAGTATTTGTCACAGTCCTCTTCCAAGTGCCACTTCTTTATTTACTGATGATTAGTAAAACAAGTTCATTATTTTAAAAGTTTAAATAAATTGAAAGCTTAAATGCAATTTCAGATGGTTAGTGATTGATACAAAAATTTGGACAGTATTAAATGGTAAGGTTTACTCCTTAGAGGAAAAAGTTCAGATCTCATTTATTTTATAGCTGAAAACAAACTTTGAACCTAGTTCTACTCTTATATGTTAAATGTGAAGTTCTTGGAGCCTAAACATGTTCATCATACATGCTCTCTGCTGGTGGGAAGGATGGGTTTCATTTTGTTTTAAGAAACAATGGAGCCCAGGGTCTGAACATAATCCTTGAGATCAGGAGATCTGAGTTTTAATCCTGATCCCCATTCTGGACACGTCTGTAAATTTTCTGTACCAAATTCAAAATGGGGAAGTTACAGAACCTGCCTCTATTTGCTCCAAAGAGCTATTACCCACAGAAGTGAGGTAATCAGTGTGAATGCATATTAACCTCTTCAAACAAAGAATGGTGAAGAAAAGCAAGACAATGAAAATTTTTTGAAACAATATATGATATTTTTCTTTCAGCTTTTTTTAGATAGCCAAGTTTGAAGTTGGTGGTGTCCATTTAAAAAGGAAAAATCACAGAAACATACAAGGAAATTTGGAATCAATTTATTTAAAGACATGTTCTTTGCAGCTGTTGTTCATTAGGACACTTTTATTGACGTGTCCAGAAATCTTTCCTAGTAGTTTAGGCACGCGGGGGCTTTGAGCCCTATGAAGTATAGCAAATTGCAGATGAATTGGTCCAGAAGTGTAGGTTTGTTAAAAAAAATGCTTTGTAAAATAGAATATTCTCAAGGGAGTGATTGGTGGGGGAAGGGAAGTATGTACTGACACTTAAAAGATCCTTGACCTTCTGGAATGCACATCCAAACTTCTGCAACAGTAGCCTAACAGAACTGAAACTCCATGTTCAAAACCACTTTAATAAAACCCACTTTCTCCAAGGATCCCAAACAAAATCGTCCAGGGATAGTTTATAACAAGGTGGTACTTTCTTTAAGAGACTGGTTTCACTGAGAAACAGTGGCCCACTGTGGCACACCACAGATTTTCTGAGTCTCGGGAAGAATAAGAGTGTGCAAATGGACTTGGCAAAAGATGGAGAAGAGAAAAGAGTACTTCAGTAGATGGAATAGTATATTCAAAGGGCTGGAGACTAAGAGTACAAAGCAAGTTTGGAAGAACCATAAACATTGTTTGATTGTTCTTTTCTTCTTTATTTCATAAACATATATGGAGCTCCTACTTATGCTGGTATGACTCTGAGTAATCACTAAGACCCATTTCCAGTATGAAGCAATTGGCAGTACAGTGAAGGAGGTGGAGATCACACAATTTCCATGCTGGGTGTTCAGGTTTAGGCAGAGGTAGTGATGAGTCCTGCGGGGCTCGGTGGTGCAGGGATGAGGATAGGGTGTGCATGTTTTCGGAGAATAATATCAGCAAGGCAAGAAGACATCCCAGCAAAATGTTAACTCCTGAACTGAGATCTGAAGAGCAAGGAGAAGGAAACCATACGGGAATTGGGAAGAAAGGGTCTTCCAGATTAAGGATCAATGATTGGGGTTCAGTGACGGTGTTAGCTTTTTAGGGTGGTAACTCCCTCGAGAGTGGAACAGGGGCTCCCAGTGAAAGACCAATGAAGGCTGGCACACAGCCACCATGTATGGGCTGTGTGGAAGAGGAGATAGTTAGTGAGGCAAAGTAGCCACAGGGCTAGAAGCTTGGCTGTCCCTCCTCTGGAAACCTTCACTGAGCCCTGCAAGGCTGTGTCCACACCCCTCTTTCTGCTCATTTACTTGTGCTCTCTGAAAAGAGGGCTGTAGCTTAGTCACAGCTGTGCTCCTACAACCTCGATTCGTCATGGACAGTGATTAGAAATGGGTACAGGGGAGGCATCACGAGAGGTAAAAAGTGGGCCCTGGGAGTCTGAAACCTAACACATAGTAGGTATTCAGAAATGCCTGCGGCCGTGAATTGAGTTGAAAACTCTGACCTTGCCTGCATTCTCACTTGGTAGTGAGTCTTCAAAAAGTAAGGACGTTGAAGAAAGACAAGGTCTTGCTGTTATTTAATCAAGCTGAGCCCACATTTCTGGAAAGTGGAGACACCATCTGACCTTTACGATTGGGATTGGGATAATTAGATGTAACATATGAGAAAGACCTGGCAGGTATTTAGATCCTGAACACACTGTTGGTTTTATTTTAAATAAATAATGAGAAGGGATGAGAAAAACCTTTAATCTGTTCCTTAGATGGGCTCTCCTCATCTGGGCTCATCCCTACTGTGCCTGCTTCCCCATCTACTCATCTTCCATGACATGCCCAATGACTCACTGAAAAAGAAAGGTTATTGTAGTTGAACTCATCTGTCTCCCCACAACTTCTCATCCTCCTGTATCAACGCCCACACTCTCTGTCTTCCTCTGTCACCTTGGAAGAAGGGTGCCTGCTTCTGTCCAAGGGCAACACCCAAACTTGCATACTAAACCTCGCCTCCACTTGGCAATTGAGATTTCTCTTCTGAAATAATTCTCACTCTCCTGCACCAGCAACTTCTCTTTCCCTACAGCATCAGAGCCATCATCTTACAACCATGCTGTCATTTCTCCCCTTCATCTCCATATCCCCAGCATATCTCTGCGCCAGTGCACAACAATTTTATTTAACTGCTTTCTCCACCATCCTCCTCATGCCAATGTCTATCCTTAATCCTCTCTGATTTCTACTCTGTGCCCCTATACCCCTGAGTTTGCTTTAGGCAACATCACTGATGGCCTCCATGTTGTCACATCCAATAGCTCCTTCAAGATTTTGGCCTTAAGTGACCTCTCAGAAGCTGTCAGGACAAATGACCTCATTTTGGAAACACTTCCTTTCTCTGCTTTAATGGAAACACTCCCCGATTTTTCTCCTACCTTTTTCCTTGTTCTGTGTCAGTGTCTTTTGCTGGATCATTCTCCTTTACCAAATCGTTAAATGAGGGAGTGCCCCAAAGCTAAAGGACCCACTGTCTTCTCCGTCTATGCTCTCCGCTACAAGATCTCCTTCAGTCCGCAGCTTGCAAAACTACTCATATTCTGTTGGTTTCCAAACTTACATCTCTAGCAATGATCTTGCTCAGTCGCCTCCCTGACATTACACTTATAGATGTAATGGGTGTCTCAAAGGTGACATGTTCAAAACCAAAAACCTCTTCTCCATTCTTAAGTTCAGAAAATGACCCCACCTGATTTAGTTGATATCTTCTACTTTTCTTTTTTTTAAGATTTTATTTATTTGTTTATTCATTTGAGAGAGAGAGAGAGAGAGCAAGCTAGAGCCTGCGCTTGAGCGAGGGAAGGGATAGAAGGGGAGGGAGAGGGACAGAATCCTACACAGACTCCGTGTTGAGTACAGAGCCCAAAGCATGTGTCTCAACTCGGGGCTCAATCTCACAACCCTGAGATCATAACCCAAGATCACGAAACCAAGAGTCAGTCATTCATCCAACTAAGCCACCCAGGCTATCCTGTCCCTTTCTTTTACTCATTCTCTGCAACCACTCCATGAGTACATTTTGTATGTGTGCACATTTCTCCACCTACTACTACCATTCTAACCCATGCCCCCACAAGCTCCCTCCTGGACTGCTACAATGATGCTCTCAGTAGTGTCCCCTTCCACTCCCACTTTGTACTCCATACAATTCCAAGAGTGGTATTTTCAAAACTGAAATAAGGGTCTTCCCCAAGATTCAGTTCCTCCAGGATCTCCTGATAGCACTTAGGATGAATCTCTGACTCTGGTATAAGTATCCTACATGATCTAGCCCCAAACAAACTTCTCTACCACTTCTAGGACCATTTCCAAGATCACTTCTCTCCCTGAGTCTCTTTCTTTCCATGAAACACACCAAGGTCAGTGCTTCTGATGGCTTCTCTGCATGGAATGTTTACTGCCTGCTCTTGCCATGGTTGCCTTTTAGCCTAAATGTCACTCAGAGACAGCCTTTCATTTTATCTCACCACACACTAACTGTTCTCTGCATAGCCACCATCACCCATCACCATCAGATTTCTTCTGTATTATTTGTGGGAATGTGTGTCTATTTGACCACTCTACTCCTAACGAGAGTATCATCCTTATTGGAGCAGTCTTTGTCCATCTTTTACAACACATTATCCTCAAGATATAGAATGGATCTGGGCACATATTGGTGGCTTAAAATTAAACAAAAATGACCGTTGAGTGAATTGATCTCCTTAGGGTGCTGAAATGAAGCTTTGAGGTCATTCTAGTCCCCTCATTTTACATACAGTGAAACTGAAGCCCAGAGAGGAATCATTATTTTCCCAGAATCATTTAAGTGAGCAGTGAGAAATATCTTCCACATTTGCCCCTTAGGACCCTCTTTTGTTTGAAATAATACCAGAGACCTGCATATAAAAATCAATATACATGAAACCCTACTTTATATTCTGTGAGGGTATGTCAGGTCAGTTGCACAAGCTGGTCTCAGGAATGAACCCTGATGGGACATATGTCTCACCACAGGTAATCTCTAAAATCCCAGCAAGTCCTATGGAGTAAAGAGCTGGGGTTCTGGAAGCCCTAGGAAACCGTAGCCCTCAAGTAGGTAGTTTCCACATATGTTTGAAGAGAGGACAAATGGTGAATTTTGTTAGAGTGATAGAAAACACATGTGTTTTCTCACTTCATATCCCAGAGAAGTTAGCTGTCAGTCTCAGCTCTTAGCTCCCATTTCTTCCACCCTTAAAAGACCAAATATGTGCCAACATGGCTACATCCCAGACATCTGAGCAATATGAGGCGAGATAATTGGGCAGGGTCGAAAAGAAAGGCCTTGGATGTCATTGGAAGGTGTTTGGCTTTTAAAATTTCTTTTCTCTAAAGTCAATGTTTCGCCATTTAACATTTTAAGCAGAGGAGTGATGTGATCAGATCCAAATTTCAAAAGGATCTTGCCGGCTCTACATGTGGGGGATGGATCAGAAGAAGAAAAAAGATTGAGCATGAGGACCGATTCGAAGGTTGTTAGGCTAATCTGTGCAAAAGATGACTGGGGCCAGAAAGAAGACAATGGCAGTCAGGATACAGATAAGTGGACAGATTTGAGTTATAATCATATTAAGGATGTATGGTTAACAGGACTTGATAATTAGGCTTCCTGTGGCCAGAGGCTGGTTTCTGGCCAGTGTAAAGAAGGTGGAAGGGATACGAGCAACTCTCAGGTCATCTCCAGAATTTTTATCCTGGATCCTATACACACCTTTCTTCTGTCTGCTTTTGGTAGCTATCTCTGATTGGAGCTATCTTAGAAGCTACATTTACAGGATGGTAGGACCCCCCTTGACTTTTACATGAGAAGGAAACACACCTCTGTCTTAGTTAAGCCCCTTTGGTTTTACATATCCTTCTAGCTGTGTAGCATTTATCCAGACTCAGGTGTGGTGGAAGGAATGCCTATGCAAATCCCGAAGCCTCTGCTGTAAGGACTCCTGCAATAGCTTCAAAGGGCCAATGCATGGGGCCATCAATTTAGGACTCCCCAGGACAAACCCATTTGATAGTTCCATGAAAGGGGGTAGTAGAGGATGTGAGGATGTTATGGAAACTATGTCCCTGAATTTCTGAGGGCTTAGAAATACTTCTATCCTTTGTTGCATTTACATTATTTTAGCCAAAATAAAGAACCCGAGTCTACACAAAGAGTGATGTAAAGGAGTATTTCTTGCACTCTTGTTTATATTAGGAAAAAAGCTGACATCAACACAGATGTCTAACAATATATAACTGAGTGATTAAACACGTTTTGGTACATTCAAAAACTGCACTATTCATAATCATGATCCAGAAGAATATAAAAGGCCATGGGAAATACCTAACTGTTTAATATTGAATGATGTAAAAAGAATTTAGATTTCTGTGTACTGATTAAGCCAGAAGGAAAAACACCAAGTGTCCGCTTGGAATTGGCAAAAAAGCAATTATTTTAAACAATCAACAATTCTCACTTTTAACTCATTGCTAAGTCTTTCACTCAACTACTCCAGATTACCGAGGTGTTTACTTTCTAAACAATGGAGTTTTTCAATTAAAATCGGTTGCAGTTATTTGTTCAGGAAACATATTGAAAATCTAGAGCCACTCTGGGCAATGCAGTAGCCTTTAGCCACATGTGGCTGTTCACACTCAAAAGTAACTGACGTGAGGGAAAATGAAAAGTTTGGTTGACCAGCTGCACTGGTCACATGCAAGGGCTTCTTAACCACATGAGGCCAGTGGCTACCATTCCATCAGCACTGACACTGGCATTTCCATCACCACTGAGGTTCTAATGGACCATCCTGATCTGGAGCTTACCATGCCCTGTACTTTGTGCTGGGGCTCAGCAAAGAATACGACACAGTTCTGTCCTCCAGGCTCTCTCAGCCCAGTAGGAGAGACAGATAATACAAAGAAAATCAGAGTGCCCTAGCATATTTAGGCCTCTTCTGCCCCATCCTGCCAGATGTCATCCCAATTAACGACAGCTGGAGGGGCTCACCGTCGAATCTTCCGGTCCCTAGGAATCAATGTCATGGTGTAATCACTAAATCGTGGACAGAAATAAAGTGTAATTGACCAAGATGCTCAGGGAATGGTTTGCCTTGCGGAAAATTAATTTAGTTTCTTCCCTCAGTCAGTGTATGTGTAGCAAATGCCGGCTACGTACCAGCTGTGTTGTAAGTAATATAGAGATTCACTCTATTCTTAGAGTGAAATGGTCTCTGCTCCTATGGAAAGCATGTTCTTAGGGGCTGGGGCAGACAAAAGAAATATGGACACATAAAATATCTGGAATATCAGACAGTGGTAAGAGTTATAGAGGATAGAGTGGATCAGGTGGGAGGCTAGGGGAAAGAAAGGAATGCCAGGTGGTGAGGTGGGAGTCAGGGAGTATAGAGAAAGGGGGTGCTATCTTAAATAGGATTTCATAGAAGGCCTCACTGATTGCATGATAATTACACAGAAACCTGAAAGAAGCAATTCATATTGGATCTTACATTTGAAAAAAAGTCCTTTAGAAGCCCATGTGTTATAGGAGACAAGGTATTATTAATATAATACTAATCTACAATCTTTACTAATTTATCAGGGTCTTTATGCAAGCCATTATTCCCCTTGGGTCCTCAGTCTCTCCACGTTCATATTAAGTGTTTGGACTAGATGGTGTCTGAGAACACTTCTGGTTTTTACAATTTTGACTTAAGCACATCGAGAAGGGGAAGAAAATTCTATGTGCTACCGGTCAGGTTCATATATTCATTCAACAAACATTAGCTAAAAACCCAATGTGTGCCAGGTTTGTTGGGAAAAGGAGAGATGACAAGGTTAAGAAGATGATTCTATCTTCAAGGAGCTTGCAGAGGAATGAGGGAAGTAGGCAAGACTTTTCCCTGTCACTCGGAGGCTTTGCCTGCACTTCTCTGCGGGCTGAGCAGTGGCCTCCCTGCCCTCCTCACCTCCCAGCCACATTGTATACTCATCCTGGAGAGGCCCAGAGCCCAAGACCATCAATCACAAGTGGCTGTCCAAAGAGGGCTGGGCATCACGGCATCCCCAGGGTCCAGCCTCTCCCTTCAGGAGAAATGTGCCCTAGATGGGGGAGCTGTCTCCATGGATGATGATGATGATGATGGATGACCCAAGGAAAGCATTTTTCATCTATGAGCAGCACACGTGTGCATTCTCACTCCAGAGCCAGGTTCTGACTGGGATCCTGCTGTTCTCCGTTTTCCTAGCTGTAGTCACCTTTTCCCCTTTACTGACAAATGGACCCATTTCGCAGCCTGAGTGACTCATGACTATTTGAGGACGTCTAGATTAACTCATTGTGGCGGATGAGGCAAATGAAGACAATTATTTCTAACTTACGGTCTTCAACCTCCATCTCTCTCTTAGTGCATCCCTGCTGAAAAGCCTCTCGTGGTTCTATCTTGTCCATGGGATCTTATCCAAGGTCCATTTCCATCCGGCTCAGATGATTCCAACCTTCGCTCCCATGACTAAACTATGCAGGCAGAACTCTCACTCAAACATGCCGTGGATTTTCCCACATCCACACCATAGCCACATGATTGATTCCTACCAACACTTTGCCCAACTGTGTGGCTTCTGCAAAGCTGTCCCTGATTGCCTCAGACCACTGAAATCTCTTGTCTTTGCATGGCCATTGAGCACAAAGCTTGGGGTGCTGAGAGCTTTTGTTCCCAGATGAAAGCTTGAAGTTCCCTGTCACTTCTGGGCTAAAGGCACCTTGTCCTGTCCACCCCCTCCTCTCCAGCAGCACCAGGCCCAGCGGCCAGCACATGGAAGCTGTTGTGCAAAACCAAGTTAGCTGATTGATTCTTTCAGTGACCCTCTCTAATGTGCTGTGATTCCATCAGCAAGTGGGCAGGCAACCAAGTTTCAGAGCTTGAGACTAGATCGACTTAATGCGAGGCTTAGGGTTCACCAGCCCCAGAAACACAGACACATTCTGGACCCCTATGCCAATGCTGACCAATGAGTTAGTAAGTCGGGCATTTCTGATTCAGAGAAGGCAACTTTCTGAATCCAAATAATTCAAATTACTGCCTTAGTCACCCATTCAAATTTGCCTGCATGGATCTGTCTTAAATAATAGATGGGTCTTTCTCTTCTCTGGGACCTTGTAAGCTTTATGAACGAGTTGTACTTTCAACTACACAATGAAAGGGTTTTGAAGTAAAAGAATCTTCAATGCAAACTCTAGGGTCCATGAGAATCGCCTAGATGGCTTGTTCCAGCACACGGGTTGGATTTGGCCCCACAGTTCCTGACTCAATGGGTTTAAGGTGGGTCCTGAAGACCTGATGCCGACATCACTGGTCACATTCTTGAGTCCTCAACCCCTTCCTAACACTTTTTCTCTTTTTGTTTACTCTTTCCAAGACTTTGCCTATATAATGTCATCTTTTCATATAGGTAATATCCTCTCTTTCATAAAATTTTTGCATTTCAGTGATTATTCTCAATTACAAAGGGTCTATCCCCTGTCCATGATATACACTTGGAGGTTAGTATGAGTCAAAGATAAAATTTCACCAAATAAAATAAACTTCTGGAATTTGTGATGAAGCATGACCTTAAAAACCAGGGCAAGAATGACTTCACTCTTATACAGGAATGGAAGGTTATTAAGCAAACATTCAGTCCAAAGTGATCCCATCAGGAAATGAATTTGACTAATTAATTTGATTCATTGAATTGATTCAGGGTTCAACTTTTTGTCTGTTTTGGCCATTTCTCGATTTCCAGCTCCTGGAACAGAGGCTGGTGCTGGAAGTGACTAGCAGTCATTAAATATTTGTGGGATGAATGAATGATTTTAAAAATAAACATCTCCTTCATAGACTCTGGATAATTTAGAGGTCTCTATAATGGGCATACATGCAGGCAACTGGGGGGGAATTTAAGTATTTTGCTTCAAAATGAGCCATTTATGAAAGAATAATCATGAATAAGCCATAATTGGCTTTCAGGTACTGCAATGGATTTCTACTTGCTTGTACAAACATGCATGTAGACAGGAGATATACACCCAACCAGCTCCTTTGAGTAGTTGTGCAAAGCACCCTGCGTCCACTGGTGCACTTGGTGTGGTGCATGGGTCCACCCAATGCTATTACATGGGGTTTTCTACTTTAAATTAGAATCCCTTCTGGGCACACTCAGTTCAGAATCCAAAATTAAATGCAACATGGGAAGCATTGTAAAGGACCCTGCTTCCTACTGTGTATTACGTGAAATACTAAAGCCTTTTCTTTAATGTCTTCCCAATTAAAGCAAATAAGCTAAGCAATATTGTTGGCTTATCCCAGTGCCCTTTTACCAAAATAAAATCGAGTTCTTTGTGCACGTGGCTTGTAACATTTAATCAATAAACTGGAATGATTTGAGGGCCTGGCTGTCTTAATAAGGGGATTGTGAACACACAGGGCAGTAAATTAGATTTAAGAAATTTTCTAAAATGAGGGAAAATTACATTATAAAAGTGACATTAACATTCCAGAGTCCTGAAACCTCAGGACTGCAGAGCCCCTGAGACAAATGGGGATTAATGCAGAAGCTAACATCCAGATCAGCTCTTGGGGCATGGATGGCACAATGTGGCAGGAATAGTGGCTTCATCCCGAAGCTACAGGAGACCTTTCCCTTCTCCACCATTCGCCAGCTGTTTGGACTTAACACCTTTGACGGATTCTGAAAGCATTTCACCCCCTGCCATCCCTTGGCAAAGAGCGGTTGAACGATGACTGTTTGCTCCAACATTCTTGTTAATGGCCCAGCTGTGAAACTGTGGGCAGGGCAGCCTCTTGGGTACGCTCATTACAATATTTCATTCTTCTTGCTTAATTTCAGGCAGTGCTTCCTCCATACATAAATATATCAAGCTCTATGCAAACTAGAACTTTTTATCTGCATTGAGGAGTTTAGAGGGTTCGTTACTCTTGCTCCGTGGGACAAGAAAAATCATTGTTTCCCCTTTTGATTTAGAGACTTGATTTATGCAGGTTTACCTTTCAAGCTTCTGTTTCAGTGGTGCAAACTCTCAGGTTTGTGTGTATTTGCTTGGATTTACTGACCCCAGTTTAATTCTTGATTTATAATCTGTAGGCTTCAGACGAAGAATGAATTTTGATTTAGGGTAACGCATGCTATATGGCTTATATTTTTCACTCAGAGTCAACTATTAGCTGGTTTTAGCACAACTGAATTATGGCTCTTCCTAGAAGGCCCTGTTGGATGAAATTAAAATGGATTGAAAAACAAATATTCCCCATATAACGACATGAAATAAAGTTTCCTCTCCACAAGGTTGGATGACAAGAGGGAGTGGGTCCCCCAGAGAAGAGCACCCAGGCTTCTCCCTCGGCCAGCTAACTGTCAGTGGGTTCTAGAGATCTCTAGCCTTTATCTCAAGATCATAGATTCATTTCTTCATTCATTCAAAATTTTCAAAAAGATTCCCAAAGATGTTTCACACCATGTCACATCATAGGATAAAATACTCTCACCCTCAAGCTTCCAGATCTTTCAATGGATTGATGAATACCCAATGTTCTGAATCATTCAAAGAAACAAATTTAAAAAAACAAAGGGGCATCGCATACTAGTCTTAATGTACATGTAATTTAGTATATTCTTCTATTTGGATCTTTGGAGCCCATGCTCTAAAAATATGACAACTCTCAACATCCAATTAATGGAAGTGACCTGTTCTCCAATCACACTGGGGTAACAGGCAATGGTTTTCAAAATGTTAAAACAAATGCATCAGCTGGTTGAAGGGTACACTGGGCCTCTCTGTACTTTCTCTTGCAACTGCACGCAAACCTATATACTTATTTTGAAATAAAGCAATAAATAAAAAATGCATTTCTTTCAAATCAACTGTCCATTGAGTAAAATGAACATAAAACCAATAGTATGCTGATGGAAGGTGGTTTCCCAGTTATCAGTAATGGGGTAAATGGGACCATCATGGGCCTCTATCTCCTCATCCTTAAAAAAAAAAAAAAAAGAATACAGTGATTGAACCTTAGAATGATATCATCCAAGTTGAATATGCTCCTTGTGGATTAGAAAAAAAAAATTAAGTATGAGGTTTGAGAAACCATGAAAGGCATTTTACAAACTATCTCATCCTCATAAAAGATATCAGACAGTAAAGATCTTAATGAATTAACATGGCAATAAGAGTTGGCAAAAGTATGTACCTCCCAGATGAGTGTGCAGAGAGGCAGGGAGGATGTGGCAGCTGGGACGGAGGGAGGTTGAGGGGAGAAAAAGAACAAAGAAAGATTTGCTAAGATTCATCAGGTGTTCCAACATTCCTTAGGGATTATTTTTTTTACCAAAATAATAATAATAACAATAATTCATAAGGAAATGTTCATTCTAACCAAATTTCCTTCTTTTCTCCCTTCTCAACACCACTCCCACTTGACCTTGACTGCTCCTCCACAGTTCCCTCCCATTGGCAACAGTCCTCAAGAAGAAATGCTTAAGAGGGAATATTATTTATTAGGATTCAGGAACTCATTTGTTGACACTCTCACATGCACAGAAGCACAGATTTTGGGCAAAATCTTCATTTACAGGGTTCCAAAAGTCACTGTAGACAATTGAGATCAAACAGTGAAAGTAACAAATATGTTTCTGTCATTTAATGGCTTCAAAATGTCTTCTTATACTTCCTTCTGTTTTCTAGTAGAGCAGATTTGAATTTCTCAACCCTGGCAATACCAACATATTATCTTTTTAGGGGGCTGTTCGGTCCATTGTGGGATGTGGAAATGCATCCCTGGCCTCTCCCCACTACTTTGTAGGAGGAGCAACATAATCTGCGTGACCATCAAAATGTCCCTAGACATTGCCCATGTCCTCTGGAGGGCAGAACCCTCCCTCCTCCAACATCATCGAGAATTCCCATGGTAGATAGAGGCAGCACTCCAGGTCCAAGAGTACCACGGAACGTTGGCTCCCTGGAATCTTGGCTTCTAGCACAGGCGTGTGGCAAAGCTTCCTGAGAACACTGCAGATCAGAAGGAGAATTTCCTTCTGGCAAAACTGATGTCTGATGTCAGCTAGGGGAGGACTGGCTTGCTCTGCTGGTAGCGTAGAGCAGGAACAACAGAGCAATCATTCATTAGCATGGAGACTCTGGCTTCTGGTTCCCGGGATACATTCATACTCTTAAAATACAAGGGCGTGGGAGTGGCTCAGTTGGTGAAGCATGTGCCTTTGGCTTAGGTCATGATCTCAGGGTCCTGGGATGGAGCCCCACATCAGCCTCGCTGCTCAGCGGGGAGTCTGCTTCTCCCATTGCCCCTCCCCTCTGCTCCTGCTCTCTCTCTGTGCTCTCTCTCTCAAATAAATAAATAAAATCTTTTAAAAAAATACAATGGAATATTACATTTATAAATGCATCTAAGCTTGAAACATCACCTTTGCTATACTACCTGTTATTTTAAGACCATATATTTCTTATTGGTTACACCCAAAAAGCATAATTAATATGCAGTACGGGTTCATTAATTCTATTATTGTGGTTATTATTATTTTAGTTTTCCTCTAAAAAGGAAGTTATCTCAGTATCACCTAAAATGAATGTTAGACATTCCACATGCCTGATCCACTTAAAGCTACTTAAGACAAAAAGTATGTAAGAAGTACTTTCTAAACACATATTAGTTTGCTTTTCTCTTTTGCATGTTCTTGAGGTGGTGTCTCCTCACTCTGAGACTCCAGGCAGACAGTCCCAACTCTGGGCCCAGGAAGAGTGTCCACATCACACCCCATGAGTACCATACCCCACACACATTGCCGTAAGATCCAGAAGCCACAGATCTACCTTAACATAGCTGCCTGCTGGAAGAGAAACAGGGGAAGAAAGGCAGATATTAGAAAACTGAGGATTTATGTGGGTCATTTACCACAGATAGAGTTATCTAAAGAGACAGTTTCAGTTTAGGGTATGGACTGAATTACCAGACTGAATTACCAGGCCTCATGGAAATGAGGTCAAAGTAGTTATTGAGGAATAATAAAATAATGAAAATACTCTCTTTATAAATTCAATGACAATTCAAATATATTTTTGCTTTTGATCATTAAGACACTATCTCCTTCTGTATATATTTTAAAATGGCTTATCCAGGTACCTGGGACTAGTAAAGCTTGCTATGGAACCTCAGGAGTCCTTTGATATAGTGGTCTCTGTATTATTTATGTCTACACTATTTAATGACTTAATTTAGTTTAATATTTATTTTATGCTGACCTCATATTTACTGCCTGGAATGTTAGTTTTCCATTTACAGAATAGAGACACATTTTCCTTTAAAGTAGATTCAAGGGTTTTAATGAATGAGCCGATTTTAAAACATTAAACGAATAATGATACAGGTGGATAGCAAACACAGTAGAAATTATGACATTGGTATCGGTACATCTGAAGTTGGAGAAGCAATGCTTTAATAAAAACAACAAATCCTTCTCCACATGAGTGTCCTGAGGAACGAACAAACATTTTATAATCGTTTCTATCACCAGAAACATCACCAAGAGGCTGACACAATAAAAGAAGGCTGCTTGGTTAAGAAAATAGCAAACAGAATGAAGGGAACTCACTTCTTGAGCCCTTACTGCTGGGGGCTCTGTATTTATTATTCTGATTTAATATTCACAGCCGCTCCCTGTTGGTGTTGTTACTGTTTTTTTTTTTTTTTTAAGATTTTATTTATTTATTTGAACAGACAGAGATCACAAGTAGGCAGAGAGGCAGGCAGAGAGTGAGGAAGGGAAGCAGGCTCCTTGCTGAGCGGAGAGCCGGATGTGGGGCTCGATCCCAGGACTCTGGGATCATGACCTGAGCTGAAGGCAGAGGCTTAGCCCACTGAGCCACCCAGGCGCCCCTGCTCCCTTAAATACATAAGCCAGAAGTTCAAGAGTTGAGAAATATACCCACATTAAATAGAAGAGCTGAAACTTGAACTTGAATCTGCCTTATTCCCTAAGAACTGAGACAGGACTAGGTCAGAGTCTGAAGTTTGTCACAGATTTTCATTTTATAAAGCTGTCCCAGAGGTCATAATTGGGCCAGAGGTTTGTCTCCTTTTAGATTTCCCAACAGCAGGTGGATAGTGCTGCGCCAGGAGCTGGGGAGGAAGAAGAGATTCCCTGAGCCAGTGAATAAAGAAGGCTCAGAGACCTAGCGCCCTGAGTGCCAGCCAGGGATTCGTGACACTGTCACAGCGAGACGTAAAGGCAGACGATAGTCAATTGTCGTAGTTGTAGTCAGCCTGAGGCTAAACTGGAGTGCGACCATGGCAAGATTCAGCAACCGAGTGTTTCATTTTATACTGCATCGACATCTTTCCATTTGGATTTCTTGCCATAATCCACGGGTGCTTCCCAGTTCCTAGTCTGTTATCGATTGGTTAGGTTTTTGGTTCCATGAACAAATACTTCCCTCTAGTGGCAATTGCTAGTCATTGCATGTACTTGTTCTCCGGACTAATCACAGACCAAACCTAAGGAGACCATAGGGACCCCAAAAATTCTTCCTTACCCTCCCATCCCAGTAGCTCTTCTGTTTGAACTGGGCAAACACCTTAACTCTCAGACTTCTGGCTTACTCATATAAACATAGGGCTGCTGTAAAGATTAAATCAGAACAATAAAAACAAACCAGAGATAATACGCCTTACGATTTCAACATTTTAACATTGCTTTATGTTTGCATATTATCTTTCTTGGTTAATGCTTTGTATGCTTTTTAAGAGAATGCATATTTCACTATTGCTGAGGCACTGTCCTATGGATATCAGTAAAGTCAAGGTATTTGATAGTGGTCATCAGGTCATCTGGAACCTTAAGATTCTCTACTTGTTCCATTGATGGGTGTCACTTCAAACACTTCACAGGCCCGTGTGAGGTCCTTTGTTCAGCTTACAGCAACCTGGTATCCCTTCCTTGCCCAACCTCATGGAGTTTTCCCCTGTGTGTTCATGGCTTAGTATTTAGCAAAAGACCAAAGGGAACCCCTAAGCAGACTTCTGGGTCTTTTTCTTTGCTTCCTTCTTTCCTGTTTTCTGACCTCACACTCCTACCCTCTCAGCCTCCCAGACCTCGATAGTCTGTCTTTTAGTCTCAGGACACTGCTGGGCTCTGCATGAGCTCTTCTCCTCCTTGCTGGTGCCCAGAAAGTGCCTCCCCCCAGAGAAGAACTCTCCAGCAGGGCTGATCTGATTGATTTCCCTTCTCTCACTGGTTCCAGTACTGTTCTGCCACTTGGCTAATGTGTGAAAACACTGGCTTCATGGAGTTAGTCCAGTTGTCTGAGTGCTTGTGGTGGGAGCAATTCTGGAAAGCAGAATTGCTGATTCTGAAAAATCAGAAAAATCAGAAAAATCTGGGGACTCAGAAAAGCTGAGTCCCCAGTAGCCTGATGTTAATATCATCATATCAGATTTACTTAGGTTATTATGTATCTGGAAATCTATTGTTCTAGCTTTTTAATTTAAACTTACTCTGTCCTTTCATGTTAGTTTAAAAAACAGCACAGAGTAGAAATTTTAAAAATACAGGCTGAAAGTATACCTGGGGCAGTTAGTTTTGTAATCAGATTTATCAACTATCTTGCTTTGTGTTATTTGTTTTGGGTTTTCCTGGTTTGTTTAGAAAGAGATTTTTCCTTTCTGCTTTTGCCTTCCTTTATATTGATTGAATTTCTCTTTTATTTTCCATTTTTACTCACTACATTTTCTCTTCCCCCATCAACTTGCTAGTTACATTTTTGTAACTATTTTTAGATAATTTAATTTGCATTCTTAACAGTCTTAATTAGTAGGTTTGCCCTCCTCCTGAGCAAAACCAGCTTAGTAATTCTTTCGATGGGTCTAATATTCTGGTTTAATGCAGCCATTGTATTTTAAATTTCAGTTATATTTTTATTTCTAGATGTTTTATTTTTTTAATTAATTTTTCAACTTTGATGTAATACTCTCTTATTCCTTGTTCATATTTTCTAGTATCTCTTTCATTTCCTAAAACATTCAGAACATACTTATTTTACATTGTATGCCTGATATCCCAGTATAGTTTCAAAATTGCCCTATCTGAAATTCTGACTTGAAAAATTTCTGAAAATGTAATTTTCATTTTAGCAAGAGGGTGGACAACAGTCATTCACAACCAAAATCTAAAGTGTATTGCCATGAGACTATTGAGAGTTTCTGTTTTTAGGTTTTCATGTACTTTGCTCTGAAATATTGGATTATGTAACGTTGTCACAAATCCCGTTCAGGACTGCATGAAATTCACCATGAATGAATTCTATCATATTTATAAATAACCAAAAAATTCTGAATTCTGGACCATATCTATTTCCAAAGGTTTTCATTAACAATTGTAGACCAATTGGCACTTTTGTGCAAACAACTACGCTATCTGTCGCTGGTATTGGCTCTTGGTCCTAAAACATTCTTTTGACTGTGAGTTCACATTCTTTGCAACTTCATCGTTGGGAATTCTTCAAATTTGTGTTGCAACACTGTCCCTCTAGGGAGAATTTGTTTCTCTCAGTTCCCTGAAAGTCCTATTGGTGAAGGACCACTTTGTTTTATATTCTCTGCTTATAACAGCTGGTTTATGGTTACAAATACTTAAGTTAAGCAATTTTTTCCCCTGAATGCAAACAGTTAAACAGTGTGTTTTCTTGTTGTCTCTTCCTGTGGGGGGAGGTTTGTTTTTGTTCAGTGATCTCTAATCGATCCTTCAACTGACTTTGGATTTATTGCCTGTCTCCGGAGCCTCAGGCAGCCATCAAAATGGAAGTTCACGGACACCAATGGCTGGCTGATTCCCCTGAAGTAAAAGCTAAGTTTAGTATTCTCCCATCTCACTCTTTTTTAGGGTTTTAAGGAATCCTTACTTTCTTGCTAAGTCAACAACAGCTTAGAAGAGGTAAGTTATTTTTAGAATATTTAATAAAGTTATAAAGATATTTTTCTTGGGAGGGTTTTTTTTTTTTTTTTTTTTTTGGTTGTTGGTGGTGGTGTTGTTTATTTAGTACGTAATCTGACAAGAAAAACAGCTCCCATAGCTCTTTTTTCTCCTTCTCCTCTACCAGTTTTATTGATCTGCTTTCACTCCCATGCTTATAAGATGGCTACTGGGCTGCGAAGTATCTTGTCCCTCCTGCAGGTAGAAAGATGCGGAAGGATCAATGGGGAAAAAACAGTGTATACTATTTTATCTCTTTGTTTTCATCAGGAAAATAATCACCTTTACTGGGAGACTTCTGCCGATACTTGATTAGCAACATGACCACCTTTGCTGCAAGAAAACAGAGAAATGGGCTGGACTCATTGCATTATGAATGATGGGAGCTGTTATTAAGGAAAAAAAGAAGAATAGATATGTAGTAGGAGCCTAGAGGTATCATCCACAGCCTGGAATCATCGGAATAATAGCAAATGCAGAAACGTATTTGTTCTCACTCTGGGCTATATACAATGACAACTTAGATATGATACGGAAACTCTGGAAAGATCAGAGTTTCTCAACCATAGCACTATTGCCATTTTCAACCAGATGATTTTTTCTCATGGGGGTTAGTTCTGTGCATTGTAGGATGTTTAGCAGCATTCCTAGTCTCTACCCCTAGATACCAGTGGTGCCCCAGACACATAACAAACAATTGTGTCTGCAGACATTGCCAAATAGCCCCTTGAAGGGAAAATCATCTCCAACCGAGAACTACTGATATTGATGTTGATACAGATGTAGGTGAATATAGACATGTTTATATGCAAATGCATATACAAACACATGCACACATAGACACACACACAGAGAAAGATACATATAGATGTGTGTGCACATAGTGAATTTATCTATTGCTCATCCCTAACACTGACATTATAGGCTTTTGGGGATCCAGTTTGATGTGGGTCTCATTTAATTTACCTTGAGGCTCTAAGAGGAAGATATTATTTTTATTGTCCATTTACAAAGAAGGGTAAACTGAGGCTCTCAGAGATTAAGTAACTCAGTGCCCTTACAGTTAGTCAGCCACAGGACTGGGACATGGACAAGCTCCAAGACTAATTTTATATTGCTTTGATTTTATATAATGACAACCTTACTGCTGCTGTTCACCTTCACAATAGTTATCTCTAAGTCTTTCTGTTGTCAGTACTTGTTCTGTGATATTCTGTCTCTTGCCCTTTCCATTGCTACACCTTCTGGTTGGCTTCTCCTTCTCTCAAGGATCTCCTTGTGTAAAGATCTCCATTTTCCCAGGCTCAGCTCAAATAACCTCAAATCTATGTAGAGAATACTCGAACTTCACATTGGAAGCTGGGCCTCCTCCAACTACAAACTACATAATTCTAAAATTCTGTCATCCCCTAAGCAGGATATCCTGGGTGAGCAGAAACCCTGTTGCAAGACCCAGTTCCTCTCTTCAGGGACAAGATACTTTGGTCTCAACAACTGGAAATAATGGGCTTTTTTTTTTTTTCCCTTATGATCTTAACTCTGACCAGGAATTGTCCTTGGCTGGAGGGAGCTGCCTTATCCAAGCTTATGTTTCTTCCTGGGGCAGGAGGGGGGTCCATGGGCAATGACCAGCCTGTACAGGGTTACGGAGCCCAGTCCCCATGTCTCAATTTGGAACATTCTAAAATGAGATCCCAGCTTCCATGGCATTGGCTGGGGCCTCAGTTGTAATGATTTGCACAATTGACCACCTTCTCTTTCTTCCCAGTTCTGTCCATCTCACTTGTTCTAGATGTACCTCCTGAAAGTAATCAGTAAACCTGCTTCATCCAACTTTTTGTCTCCAAGTGGTTTCTGGGTAATCAGTCAAGCTAGGTGGTGTGGGAGGTGGATCTAAGAAGTGGGCCAAGGAGAAATGTGTGGGGCATTGACAGGTTTTGCTACAAACTATTAATGAGCGTATCAGTATAACATTTTAAAAATGGCGTGGCACTTTCCAGTAGGGAATACTCTCTTCTGTTAAGTAAAAGGTCTTATCTAACACCCATGAATTCTATGGAATTTTGAAGAAATTCCTCCTCATTCTATAGTGAGAATGTTCAAAATTATATCACATGGGCCAATGTCCAGAACCAGAGCCATTCTTCCTTCTAGGCCTTTCTGTGGGGTGAGAGGACCAGGCTGTTTTTTGCGATCTTCCTAGGTAAAGGAGTGCACCAATCCAACAGTAGAGGGCAGCAAAGCCCACATTCTGATCCCAGAGACACTGGGATTTCCCACAGTCTTGACCACAATTTCAGAAAACTTTGTTGCTGAAGACTAAAATCAATTAAGGTATCAGTCTGGGGTGAAGATTTGAAATAACTAGCAAAGCAAAATTTATAAATATTGAGAAAAATGAACACTGGGATAAACCCCAAAGCACAAAAGATCAAACCCAGCTCTGCCCCTACAGAGCCTCAGTCTTTGAAATCTTGGAGCAAAGGAGTTAAATGTTGACACTTGAGGCGTGGCTGTCACCTTCATGTCAGTCACCTTCTCATGTAGTTTATTTTTTAGTTTCTTCCACTAAATGCCAAATGTCACTAGGAAGCAAAGAGGACAGATAGCAGTCTTGACTTCCAACGGCCTCCAAGGCTCCATAGACAGCTGGTACCCACCGTTGAAAACTCACTAATGTAGGTACCACGCCCCGAATGTGTAATGATCTTGGAAGAGAAATTAGAAGCATACGTCTTGCCTTCCTGCCCAGTGGTGGTCAACTGTGTCTGCATCCTTTTTGCAAGGTGCCTATCAGATCAATCCCAGGGAGCAAAAATATGGTCTGAGTATGTGCTAGAACAGACACAATCAAGAAAAAATAGCATATGAAACTGTGTTCCAAGAAAAAAAAAAAAGGCAAATAAGGAGACTCACACGCATCAAAGCTAGAAGGCTACTTAAGATCATCTTATCCAAACTCTCTAATTTTGCAAATGAGGTGACAGAGTCTCAATGAAACACAGGGTAGATCTGAGAACTAGAAATGAGCAGCGTCAGGAGGCATTCCCATGCAACTAAGTCTGGTTAACTTATTTTCGTTGCTATAATGTTACTCTCTTACGCACATAAATCATAATTTATTAATGCATTTGGTTTGCCTTCATGTTTTACTATTATAAGCAATGTGTTTTGTCTATCATTATGCATATTTGCTGGCACTCACATGGCCAAGTTTCTCTAGGGCGATGACCTAGAAAAGAAGAGGTGCATTGCAGTGTGCCCAAATTTGCAAGTTTTCTAGATAATGCCATCCTTTCCCCCAGAGGGGTAAAAAGAATTTGCATTCCATTAAGCACTGAGTTGGTATTCCCATGGTTCCACATCCTTTCAGACACTTGGAATCATGTAACTTCATAATTTGTGTCAATCTGGCTGGTGTTTTATCTGTGTCATTACGGTTTTAGTTTGGATTTCCCTGGTTATTAAAGAGACTGAACATATAGCTTAAAAAAATAAAAGTGTTTCCTTCTCTGTGAAAACCTACTCTGGCCTTTTCCCCATTCTTCTGTTTTTAGTGTTATTGACTTGTAGTAGTTCATTATATATTGAGGATATTTCTCCCAAGACTATACATTCACCGCAAATATTTCATGGCATATTTTGCCATGTATTGTCCATTTAATTATGATGCCATCTGAAAAAATGGAGAACTCTTAATTTTAGGGTAATAACATTTATAAATATTTTCCTATATTGTTTGTGCTTTTTATGTATTATTTAAGAAATTTTTCCCCATCCTGATGGGAGATTCTTTTTTGGTGGGGAGAGGAGGCAAAGAGAGAGGGAGAGAGAGAATCTTAAGCAGGCCATGTCCAGCATAGAACCCAACACGGCTCAATCTCGTGACCCTCAGCCAAAATCAAGACACAGATCCTTAACCGAATGAGCCACCCAGGCACCCCCAATGGGACATTCTTTATGTTAGATAAACTAACTTTATGTTAGATAAACAGATAAACTTCACAATTTTAATCTTTTGCTTTTCACACTTAAGACCTAATCCCATCAACACTTCACTTTTTGATAGGGTGTGAGTAGAGTTGCATTTTAAATTTTTCCATGTTGATACCCAGTTATTTCAAAACCAATAAATGCATCCCTTCCCCCGAAATCTTCCAGCTGTCTCTGTTATCTATAAAGTTTCTACAGATGTCATTTTCTTTGTTTTCATTCAGTCCCATTGTTTGATTTCTCTCTCCTTTGAACCAGTACCATTGATCTGTTCTTCCCGACACCAATCATAGCCATTTTAAGAAATAGCCTTTTAAGAAATACCAATATCTGATAGGGTTAGTTCATACATCTTATACTTCCTCAGAATCTTTTACCTATTCTTGGCCCTTTACTCTTTTATTTAAAGTTTAGAATTTCCTTGTCAAAACCTCCTGTGATTTTGATTAGATTTGCATTGAATCTATTAATCATTTGGGGAGAGTTTATATTTTTATATGATATTAAATCTTCTTATTCATATACATGACTTGTCTCCCAATTTATTTAGGTTTTTAACAATTTCCTTTCAAAAATATTTTCTAATATTTCCACACATGCCTTACATAGATTAGGTTAGGTTTAGTTCTGGGTACCTTATATTTTCACATTTTTCTTGCAAATGGTATGTTTTTATGAAATCACATTTTTAAAACTGTGGGCTGGTGTATAAAATACAATTGACTTGTTTATTAATATTATACTATATATACAGCATTATTAATCTAAATTCTTAATTTTAACAATTTTCTTTTTTTAAGATTTTATTTATTTTTTTGAGAGAGAGAGGATGAGCACACAAGTAGGGGGGAGGGCCAGAGGGAGAAGGACAAGCAGATTCCCTGCTGAGTGGGCCCCACCTGGGATTCGATTCTAGGACTCTGAGATCATGGTCTGAGCCAAAAACAGATACTTAACCAACTAAGTCACTCAGGTGCTTCTAATTTTAACAAGTTTCTTATAATTACATTTGGGTTCTCTGTGGAAACAACTCTGTTATTTAGAAATAATGATAGTTAAATTTCTTATACCATATTTCATATTTTTCTCACACTAGCTTGCTTATATTATGCTTTATTTTTCTTGTATTAGTTTGCTGGCTAAGATGATGAATCAATGGTTAACAGAAGAGTTGACATTTAGCATCTTTGTCTTTCCCTGTATCTTTGGGAAAATGCTTTTAAATTTTATTATTGGAGCATGATAAACAGATAAGATTTTTTTTTCTGTAAGATTTTTTTGGCAAGATACTATTTATCAGGTTAAAAAAAATTTCTAATTTGTTAAAATTCATTAATAATAATAGAATGTTTTGGGGTGCCTAGGTAGCTCTAGGTAGCTCAGTCAATTGGGAATCTGACTCTTGGTTTCGGCTCAGGTCATGATCTTATGGGTCATAAGACTGAGTCTTGTGTGGGGCTCTGTGTTCAGCAGGGAGTCTGCTTGCAGATTTTCTCCCTCTGCCCCTTACCTACTTTCTCTCTCTCTCTCTAAAATAAAATAAATAAATATTTAAATAATAATAATAATAATAGAATATTTAATGTCATTGAATATTCTTTTGGCAGTTATGGAAACAATTCCATAGGTTTCTCTGTTAGTCTCTTATCATATGGTATGGTAGGCACAAAGCTATCCACGTCTTAATCCTTGGAACCTGTGATTGTGTTGGCCTACATGACAAAAGACACTTTGCAGAAATGATTAAGCCCAAAGACCTTGAAGTGGGGAGATGGATGATTCTGGATTATACAGGTGGGCCCAACCTAATCAGATGATCCTTAAAAATAAAGGAGAAGGGCAACAGTGGGTTAGACAGATGTGGTGTCAGAAGGACCCGACCCACCATTGCTGGCTTGGGATTTAGAGAGAGGAAAACATGTACCAATGCAATGGCCTCCAGAAGCTGGGAACAGTTTACAGTCATCAAGAAAACAGAGCTGTCAGTAGGACAATCACAGTGTATTGGATTCTGCCAACAACCCCAATGAGCAAGGAAAGGAATTGTCCTCTAGAGTCTCCAAGACAAAATGCCATCCAGGGAGACCTGCCTCAGACTTCTGACCTTCAGAACTGTAAAACAATGAACGTGTGCTATTTTAATCCACTAAGTTTGTGGTAACTTAGTACAATTGGCAATAGAAGCAAATCACATTAATAGTTTTTTTAATATTGAACGAAAGTTATATGCCCTGCTTGGAGTTTCAACTTACATAAACACTGGTTAGTATTCAGCTAACAACTCCAAGAACCTCATTTAGATGTTATCTCCTTTTCTCCAGTGCTTTTCCCAAAACTGTATTATTTTGTCTCCTTCTCTCAGTGAGAACACATATCTCATTTGTTATCCCCTTCCTATACTACCATCCAGAAACTGTAATCCTCTGAATAATTCTATTCCTGCACTGCCTATTTCTCCTATCTAAAAGTAAGGGTGTTTTCAACGTTTTTATTGTTTATGCCTAAAAGGTGAACTCTTCCCAGTTATGGAATTATTGCATTGCACCATGTTCTCTTCATATATATATATATATTTGCTTAAAACTATTCACAGACCGCAGGCTGGTATATTTCTGCTTAATTATCTCTGAATGGGGCATTTATCACCCAGGTTGTCATTTTCTCCAAAATAGCATAGGATGTATACTATTGACTTGCTTCCTTATTTATACGTCACTAGAGTCTCCTCCCCTAGATATATTAAGTGAAAAGTTGGATGTTGAGTGAAAAGTTTATTTGAGGGGTGATAACTTGTGCTTGGAGAATCGTCAACCATGTATTTGCCTCTCTGAGTTTCTCTGTAAATGCAGGAACATCTTCACTGTCTTTAAGCATATGCTTTATCTTTCAAGGAATGAGGGGGTCTCTAGATCCTGGGTTTCATCACATGGCCGTGAGTCAGTTGCCCACTTTGGAGAGAAGTTGGGTAGCAATGAATCATTTCCTGTTTCTGTTTGGTGGATAGAGGTGCCATTTTTCTGAATTGGGACTCCTAGTGAAAAGTTAGCAATGTCCAAATATCACACCTGTCTGGTTTGGAAGCTGGATCAGGGAAGACAATGGTTAAGTGTGGTCATGCAGTTTTCTCTTCCTCCCTTACCAGCTCTGCTCATTTATAGACTGCAGTGAGCTAAAACAAACAAACAAACAACAAAACAAAACAAAACAAAAAACTTTTCCTATCACTTATGGGGCCTATTTATGCTCTAGTCTTATTACCTCCAAGCTTGGTGATATTAGTGGAGACCCTCAGAAATCCTTTTCCTTGTGTCCACACTAATGTCAACTATGATGTTAAGGAGTAGTGGTCTTTGTTGACATCAGGTCAGTCTCAATATGATAAAAATAAAATTGCATCTGACAGAAAAATATCAGACGTGATAGAGATTAGGGAACTGTTCTTAGTTGTAGCATAGTTGAGATTTTCTATTTCATTTCAGTGTGATGGATAATAGAGCTTTTTGTAAATGTGCAGTTGCTTTTACTACATTTGCTGGACCAAAAGCAAACTTTTCCGAAATTCTCAGAAAAAAAAAAGACAAAATTCTCTGGCTCCTCCCATCAGTACAACAAGTGAGGACACAGGACACTTCTTTTCTCTCTCAAGTCTTTGGTTCTGGGTTCTTCGGGGGTAACTTGTCTTTTTCTGTAATTAAGTCAACATGATTATCCACCAGCAGCCCTTTCAAGGTTATCACTGTTACGACATTGGTGTAATGTCGTACACTAAAGAGACTGTAATGTGGAGGGAAAATGGTCTTTAAACAGACTCAAGACATTTAATTGAGATTCATTGTGCACATTAAAATGCAAATGTTTGTGATGTTTACTGTACAAAAGCACACTTCTAGGTAATGCAATATTGAGCAGGGCCCACAGCAGTATTCTCAGCACAGCGCAATTAATTCCTCTGGAACGTGCTTTTCACCAGGATAAAAAATATTCCTAATAGGTATGGAGGGTAAAATGAAATCAGAGCAGCCCAGTTTCGTGTGGTCAATGACAGATACATTCTTATAATTGATTCATTATGGAAAGTCAAAACTAAGAGGGGAAATTTCTCTGAGTGATCTGAAAATTCACTTCCTTCCTGTTATAAGTTGTTAAAATATTCTCTTTCTATCTATAATTGCATAGAGTCCAAAAATTAAAATCAACATCTTTAAACCTAATCTTTTTTTTTAAGGCAATTTAGAAATAGATGTGTGTACTTCATCTGAGTTCAACTCTGTAGCAAATCTTGAACACAAGACAACAGTGTCTGGTGTCACTGATCAGTTATCCTGGAGCCTTCCTACTCTTTCTCTGTCTTCTGCCTGTGCTCAGGAAATGCATCCTGGGAAAGGAGTCAGGGGAAGGGAGGGCGCTAGCTCTTACTCAGGTCTGAACCTATGAGTGTAAGTGGTTCTGAAGGCTCTTCTTGGCTTGGATGATTCCTGAGAAACTTGGCATCTGAGAGAAGTGTTCAGTTACATTGCCTGTGTCTTCTGAATTTTGTGGTTCAAATTCAAGTTGGACTTTTTTTTAAGGACCTCATATCATAAAAACCATTTTATATATCTCAACTAAGTAATCCTTTTGAACAGGAAAGATATATCATATAGCTTTGTATCTTCAGTGCCCAGGACTGGATTGGGACCATTGCAGACCTTTCTTTTTTTGTCTATGGAATTCATCATTTGATTTCTAGCTATCCTGTCCTCCCTAAATTTCACTCTATATTTACAAAGATAAACACTAAGGAACACAGGGCCCATTATTCCAAAAAAAAAAAAAAGTTAAAGTTAAGGAAATGTGCTGCTTTAAGAGTAGATTTTTCTAAGTCAGTGCATACCAAACAAAAATAGTCTGCTGCAGAGGCAGATTGAGAAGATAGGCAATGCCCTCTTAATAGAATGAATTTAGTTCTCAAATAGAATCAATAGGTTACAGACACTTACTGCTAAGAAGGGTCTTAAAGGCCATTTACTTCATGAGGATTATTAACTTATCAATGAGACGTTAATCTGGGGCTGGCATCTTGCAAGAATCAGAGAAACAGTAGGAAATCAGAAAGGTGCCCTGCCCTCAGGGATTAGGGCAGTGCTATGAAAGTATCAATGCATTGATTTAAGCCATGTAATATGCACTCTGATGGCCAGTGATGTGGCCCAAAATTCTGGCCCATACTTAATAATGAATCTTTGCCCTTGACTCATAATTCCTCATTTGCAGAGGAAAAATTAAAGAAGGTTTTAGAGGTGTCTTAAACTTAAGGTGAAAGATTAGACATGAGTTTGCCTCTCTTTTCCTTACCCTACTGATAAAAGAAAGAGAAGAACCAAGAGGAATAAACCAGTAGTGATAAAGAGAAGGGAGTGGAGAATAGAAATTCCATTGATACATTGTCATAAAACCTCTGTAAGAAAATTTTAGATTGGAGTGCATTGAGAGAAGAAATGGATGGAGATTGTAACAGTATAGACTATGGATGATGGAGCCCTCATGCAGGTCACAACCGGTCTACCCAGAGGGCCTCAGAGAACTACTGAGTACAGAATCAGCCTATATGTGGGGGCAGGAGTAACAAGTTAAATAGAAGGAACAGTTAGAGATCATTCTATGGAGCAACTGTTATGGGCCATTCCCCTCCCCTTCCCTGTCACACAAAAAGCAGGAAGCCCATGTTTACCATCAGGAAATACACCAGGTAAAAATTTCTAAAGAAATTAAGTGGAATGCTTTGGATAATTTAAGTGTTCTACCATATCTGTGGGGACTCTAGACTAAAACTTTCTTCTCTTTGGCACTAGGGTCCAATGTTGACCCTAGCTCAGCCCCTTCTCACTCAAGAGTTAAGCCTGATCGTTAACTGAGCTCCTACCCTGAGACCCTAATGGACTACAACCCAAGCGAATGCCTAGTTCGTAAACAGACAGACTTCAGTGAAGCTTGAAAAAAAACATCCCAGAGAAACAAAATAAATATGACAGCAGATTTCTTGTTGGAAATAACGTGAGCTAGAACAGAGTTGAACAAGATCATTGAAATTCTGAGATGACCTGAGAATTCTTTACCCCAGGGAAAATACCTTTCAAAAATGGAGACAAAATGAAGACTTTCCAAACACACAAAAACTGACAGAATTAATCATTAGCATATACTTACTACAGGAAACCCTAAAGAAAGTCTTTCAAGTGGAAAGAAAAAATGATATTAAATGGAAATAAGCTTCTACACAAAGGATTAAAAACACATGAAATGGCAACAAAATGAGTATATATAACTACTATTTTTCTTATTATTTCATTGTATATAAGAGATAAAAGACCACTGAAAGCAAAAGTAATAACTGAATTTTTAATCAATGCATAAGTGAAATGCATGATGTCAGTAACACAAAAATCATTATGGGAGAAATGTAACTATGCTGCTATAAGGCTCTCACAACATCAGTGAGGTGGTATACTAACACTACACACTTTAAATACTAAAGTAGTTAAAGGTGTGTACAATTTACCCAAAAACAACCACTGACAAAATAACAAAGTGTTACAGCTAATATCCAGCAAAGAAGGTAAAATAAAATCATAACACATGCTCAATCCAAAAAAGGTAGGAAGAGGGACACCTGGGTGGCTCAGTCAGTTAAGCATCTGCTTTCAGCTCAGGTCATGATCCCAGGATCCTGGGATTGAGCCCCAAATGGGAACCCCTGTTCTGCTGGGAGACTGTTTTTCCCTCTCTGTCTCCCTACCGCTCCCCCCCGTTCGTGCTCTCTCTCTCTCTTTATCTCTCTCTGTCAAATAAATAAATTGATTCTTTAAAAATAAATAAAAATTAAAATTAAAAAAAACAGAAAACAGGTGGGGCAAAAGAAAATTTTCAATGACTGTATTCTCGAAGAAGGAAGAAAACGACTGTGAAGAAGATGTCTGTGATGGGGCTGATGAAGCTGGCAGGCGGCAACCTCAAAGGTCAGGGTGCTCAGATTAAGCACAGGACTGATAGCGTGGAAGTAGTACTAAGGATCTAAGAAAAACGTCAACCCTATTTCTGGGACACTTAGGCCAAAATGCAATCTAGGTGTTGAGTCAGCAGAGATCATGAGACCTCCTGATGTCTCTTACTTGGGGTACAGGATTGGACCTACATTCTGAGAATAGGAAACTTCTAATATCCCTAAACTAACAACAACAACAAATTCAAAAATGTTTTTGACAAGTTCCAGGAAACAATTCTCCAGCTGTGAAGCCATCAGACCTTGAGCAGGGTCATGGCGGCTGGACCAGAAGGAATAAGTCCTTCAGAAGGACATTCATTGTTGGGGCCACCTGGCTCTGGTCGTGTACCCCACTGCAGTGCTGGATAACTCTGCCTGGTGTGGGAGGATTTCCATGCCTGAAAGAAAAGAATGCTTTACATGTCCTCCTCCTGCTCTGGCCTTTATTCTGGAAGCATGAGTTATCAGCTCTCCCCAGAAGCAGGGACAGGAGAGCACCATCGGCCAGCCTGTGCTGGCAGCTTGCCCTGAAGGCAGTGGCTGTCCCCATGCCCTGGGAGACAAACGTGGCTTCCACACAATCCTATTGCAAGACGTAAACCTTAGGGTAATAATGTTTCATCCAAATATCATAGAGCACAGCTGTGTGTGTGGTGAGATAGACTCTCGGCCCCCAATTCCAGCCTATACCTGTAGGGTCCAAGTGGGATCTAAAGCTCCACAGGGGGACTGCCTTCTTTTTGATCCTAACCTGTAGGTCCTTTGAAATCAAAAGTAGGCTACCAGAACTGGATGGGACTTTAGAGATCTAGTATAACTCTCTCACTTAATAAAGGGAATTGGAGGAACACCTGGGGGGCTCAGTCGGTCGAGGGTCCAACTCTAGATTTCGGCTCAAGTCATGATCTCAAAGTCGTGAGATTGAGCCCCATGACGGGCTCCATGCTGAGTGTGGAGCCTGCTTGGGATTCTCTCTCTCCCTCTCTCTCAGCCCCTTGACCCACACACTCACTCTCTCAAAAAAAGAGAGAGAGGGAGAGAGAGAGAGAGAGAGAGAAAGGGAGCAGGAGGCACAGAGGAGTAAAAGCCTTGCTAAATGCACCTATAGGTGGATATGGGACCAGAACAGTAAATTCCTGATCTCTGGGCTAATGCTATGCCTATTGTCCCTAAATTTAAAACACCATGTGATCATGAGCTTGGAAATACGAACGTCATCCAAGGAGCCTCCCAAGGAGGCCCCTTCCTCTTGCTGATGGCCCTCTTTCATTCCCACTCAGCTTGAAGTGCTTCTTGAAGTTACTTAAGATCTCTCTGGGTTTGGCTATGGCATGTCCCCAAATTTTAACCGCACCAGACACAGTTCTCATTATGGCTGAAGCAAAAACACATTTCCTATTATTGGTCTCCCTAACCTTTTAGGACTCTAAACTGATAAATGTCACTGGCTGTGGGAGGTGACTGATAGGCAACAGAAGCTAGCTGCCAGAGACTTGTCACAAGATGAATGACAGCTGAGGGCCTGTAACCTTTTCCCACCAAAATAGGTAGACAGAAAGAATAAAAAAAAAAAAAGTTGCTGGGAGCCTATCAGATTATTTGTGATTCAGAATAAGAAGGTCAGGACTTGGAGTCTGTGGACTTGGAAGAGGAGAGAGATGGAGTTGGGGGGATGGGTGGGGCACTAATTTAAGGCCCACCCTGAGCAGGCACCGCAGAGGGGATGAGATGGAAAGGCATACACTTTCCCTTGAGGAGTTCAGTGTCCAAACAAAGTGACAACAGCATGGATCCAGATTTTTTTTTAAAGATTTTATTTATTTATTTGACAGACAGAGATCACAAGTAGGCAGACAGGCAGGCAGAAAGAGAGGAGGAAGCAGGCTCCCTGCCGAGCAGAGAGCCCGATGCGGGGCTCGATCCCAGAACCCTGGGATTATGACCTGAGCCGAAGGCAGAGGCTTTAACCCACTGAGCCACCCAGGCACCCCATAGATCCAGATTTTGACCGTGACCACTGGTTTGTTGTGCAGTTTCTTTTAGGTTGGGGACTATCTTTCACGATAAAATGACTTAGAACTTAGAAATGCTAAAAAAAAAAAAAAAAAGAACTTAGGAATCCTGAGGCTTTAATCTGTTGTGTCATTGTCTGTTGGAGATATTAGCGCCGGGTTAGAGAGCATCAATGCACGCGACAAACATACACAGATGGTCTCTGTGCTCATAGAGTTTACTTACGTGAGTGTGGTGTGTGTGTGTGCGTGCGTGTGCATGCATATATTTACACACTCATGTGAGTTTAATACATATAGCAACGTGAGCTTACTAAGGGCACAGCTTCATTCAACTGATGTGTTGGGTGATTTCCCTCAAGGCAACACCATCTAACACAATGGAATGAGCGAAAGATTTGAAATTCAATCATTAGGCCTGCCACACCCTGTTCACTTCCTTTGGGGAATTATTGGACTTTTTAGCTCTCCCCACCCCCTCTACCTTCCCATCTGTCATCTTGTGGTGGGGACCACCCAATGAAGGCACTGGATCAAACTTGCACGAGGACATCCTACACATTAGTCAAGGAGCAGGGATGAGTCTGAGGTCCTCAAGGTGTCCATGAAACCAAGGCGATGAGAGAGGAAGGATGTGTGGGAGATGCTGGCATGGGCTCACCCCAATGAAGAAAGAAGGAAAGAAGGAAAAGATGATTGCCTCCCGGGACCTACACTGTGAGGCAAACAAAACATGGGTCATGGCAGAGTTGTACAGAGCCCCCTGAAGGACATGGCCACTGAAGGTACCCACATTTCATCAGAAGGGCCTGAGAAGCCCCCTGGGCATAAGCAAGGAGAGGACGCTGAGGAACCGCCTTTAGGAGAAGGGACTCTGGGAGGCTTATGGGGTCGTGGGTCTCCCTCCTTTGTCAGGCAGGTAAACCCCCAACACAGACATGGTCACATTAGAGCTCAGCACTTTTGCATTTCCTGATAATTTACCCAAGTTTCCACATTTTAAGTTCACTTCTCTGATCCTCTACCAACTCTGCCACCTAAATAGCTCAACTGTGACTGCTCCCACCACCCCCTCTGCTACCACCAGGGTCCATGCCACCCAGATTTCTCACAGTGGTGGCCTCCCAACCTCTCCCTGCCTCCATTCTCATCTCCCTTCCAATCTTTCTCTACATGCGGCCAAAAAGATCTTTCTAAATCACAAAATTTAGGTTGCTTTCCTGATTAAAACCCTACAACGGTCTCCCGTCATGTTCAGTATAAAATTCAACTACACTAATGTGTTTTAGAAGGCTTCATAGGCTGACTTCTGCCGAATCATTTCAGACAAACTCTCCCCTCCCAAAATAATCTCCTGCTACCCTTCACAGATGCCTGCTGTCCTAGGGCACCCTCTCTTCCCCACTCCTCTGGAAGCCGCCCCACCCCCTGCCCCTGCCATGTTCCTCAGTTCTCCACATGGGTTCCGCTTTCCCAGCTCCCAGAGTCCTGGGCTGATGCCCCTGTGTGTGCTCTCAGGCATCAGCACCTACCCTCACCTCTGTGTTTATTACATGAGACTGAGTTGCTTACTTCACCCATTGTCAACTGGGTTGTTACATGCAGAAATTATGGCTCCGCTCCCTGTGCTCCAAGTTCTTTATCTGAAAAATAGAAAGGACTATAGCAATGACCTCATAGGGTTGTTAGGAGAATCAAGACAGCAAATACGTATAAAGCATTTAGAACAGTTTCTGACAGAGTAAACACTATATGAGCACTTACTTATGCTTTATATTCTATGTATAATACACAATTATGTTAGATATGTAATAAGATATATAAAATACAGAGTGATACCACATATTGTGATGGATATTGTTAATATTCTTGATATTATTATTATTGCTGTTATTATTATACCTCTTTCCTGCTGTAATTTTAGAATACAACATAGTGCACGTTAAATAGGAACCTCTCGATTATGTGCTAAATGAGAGAATTAATTGCATACATACCAAACAACCATCTATTTTTTTTTATTTGATTTATTATGTCACTTGAATACTTGAAAATTTTAACCTGGCCAGCAACAACAACAACAACAAAAATTCTCTACATTTTTCTATAACTGACAACCCTATTTTCCAAGATGTCACTCAAGCGTCATTTTGGTTTTATATGTCAGTCTCTTATAAGTTTGATTAGGGTGAGACAGCTGTCCCAAGGCAGATCAACTCTAGGATACTGAATTTGAGGTGCTAAGGACCTAACCACATATGACAGGGAAACTATACCACTTTTTAAGGTTTTGCCTGGGTGGCCAAAGGAAACAAGGAGGGTTCTCTGCCCTCTAGAGTCACCCTTTCCTCAAATATCCCATTGGAAAAACTTACTCTGCAGTGCCCTCCACTGCCCTCTGGCTTTCCTATAGAAAAAGGCTTTGAAAATGCAGAAAAACATGGAACAGGTAAGAGCTTCACTTCTAAACTACTTATTCACCCAGATGGGTTGGAAGGCACAGGCTGAGGGTGTGGGTAGTGGTCGGTGCAGGTCATGTGGCAGGACTGGATGCAGGCAGCCAGGGATGAAGGTGAGGGCATGGCCACTGGCCAAAACAAGGGTGAGTCTCAAGTCTGAAAGGAACGACTGTGGCCCCGGGCAGTGTAATGGCCAACCTTTCACTGAACCTGTCTCATCATCTTGTGAAATGCTTAGACCACCAAGAGGGAAGGGTTCTACTATTAATAGAGGTAAAGGATGCATCAGGAAATTAATTAATATTCCAGCAGGAATCTTAGCAAACCCAGGCAGTTTGACTCCAAAACGACTCCAAACTGACTGTGCTCTTTATCCGTGGTCTCTTGGCTTTCCTGTCTCTAATCTGGGCCTAGGACCTCTGCAGAAAATGGATGTGGCAAGCGCATGGTTAATGGTGGGTATGTAATAGGCTTTTGTCCTTGGAGACATTACAACCTGCAAGGGCCAGGCCTCTGCCATAGCCACCAGTGTCTCCACTCATGGTCCTGCCTGTTGAAATAGAGCCACCTCGTGCTGTGTTGGATTGATGGTCCCCTTGCTTGCTAGGCTGCCTTTGAAGTAATGAAGAATTCAGAGCATCGAAGGAGCCATGAGGCAAGCATTACTACCAGATTGTGAAATGGACAGCCATCCCCATCCATATACTGCTTAGTGACCCTCACTGCAAATTTAGAATTAGGCGGCTTGCTGCACAGGCAAGAGACCTCACCTCTGAGGTATCTTCTGGCAAATCTGTCTAATTAAGGAAGCCCAACAAGGATTGAAACCTCATAGCCCCTGGCCCCAGCACATTCAAAACTCTCCTTACATGACTGGACCTGTGCAAACAGCAAACGGGTTCTTGGGTGAGTTCTGTGGATAGTTTTGAATCTGGGAAAGTCAACATGCCAGAGTAGAACACTGTCTGGATCCACTCAGAAATGCAGGTTGGCCCTGCCTCAGGGAGGACCAGGGAGGTGGAGCTGGGGGCAAGTTGCCATCCCTCTGCAGTCTCCCCACCTCTCCCCACTCCCCTGCCCACCTAGGACAGCCCTTGAGTGGTTGCAACTCAGGCATGACTCACCTCCGCCCACAGAAGGCTGCATTGCAGCTTCCAGAAGAACACATTCCCATGTTGTGGGCACACATCCCTTTTCAGGAAAGAAGAGGTCCCTTTCACTTTCGTGAGAATTTTGGGACATATTCTGCGTCAGAGGTAAGGATCACTTCATTGTGACTTTCAGCAGTGGAACTGAATAATTTGGAGAATAAATGTCACAGTCACTGGCAAAAAGGATAAACAAATAAACAAAACACCCCAGAACCCAGACTGATAGCTGTCAATCCTCAGATTTGCCCAAAATATCACCATTCTCCTTCCATATCATTTTCCTCACTGAATCAATCCTCAAGCAGGTAAACACAGAGTTGGTCAGATGAGTGTTGCCCACGCATTTCTTAATGAAGATGGTTAATATCGGTTGCCTATCTGCCACATGTTGGCCCATAAGTGAGAGATCTCATCTAGTCCTTATAATCATGCAGGAAGGGGGAAAAACCTGATCCCTCCTTTTTGCACATGAGAAGATGGAGACTCAGAGAAGTGAGTTGACTTTTTCAAGGTGGTGCAGTTTGTCAGGGCAGATGCAGGCTCGGAACCCAGAGATTATGCCCTTTTCCTCACCCTAGTGGATGGACAAGAGTTTAGTGTTGTATCACCAAAGGCAGTAAAATCTACCTCAGGGGCAGGAGGGAAAGTAGGATGCTGGTTCAAAGGCCTGTGGAAATTACATGTATATATATGGGTGTTGTAAGGATTAGGGAAGTTAATGTTGCTTCTCTTTTCCACATATTTCCCAAAGAGCTTCAATTTAGGCATGGTTTAGTGGCTCTTGGAAGGAAAACACTTAGGAAGGGCTCTAGGCGGGGCATTAAAAGCTGGAACCGGGTGAATTCACTCTGATATGATGACTCCCATGATTCCAGGGTTTTTGGAGTTTGCTACATTGACAAGAAAAGAGACTTCTCTCTCCACAGAAGCAGAAATAAATTATTACATCCATTTTACCATTTGGAAGGTTCCACATAGCTTTATATAATGGCTTCTGTTGTCTTTATAGATTTTTTTTTCCTAGGGAACATTTTAATCCAGCTAGAGTAAATAATATCAATCACATTGTTCATATAATCATTATTGGTCTGAGTCTTTCCTTTGATTGATTTTTAAACACTGTGTTCTCTCCCAGGGGCGGCATGGGAGACTAGGAATGACACTGGCCTAGAAAACAGAAATACAGGGTTCTCAATCTGATTTCTTCAATGATGAGCTTACTGTCCCCACCTTTGGGTCATGGCTCTGCAGAGGAGGCTTGTCTCCCTGAGAAGGTCTGGGAGGCTTTGAAGCCTCCTTCCACCACTTTTTAGCTGTGTGATCTTGAGCCTGTCAGGAAAGTTACTCTTGCTTCTCTGCTCTAATCTGGAAATTGATAATCTAATTAATCATACTCTCCTGGTATGTTGTAAGGACTCACTGTGCACATTCACTTAAAATTCTTTGAGGAATGCCTGTTTCACAGTCATGCTCCAAAACATTAACATATATTATAATCCTAACCCCACTTTCATCTCAAAATGTCCTCATCACATGCTCAGCAAACTCTTACTAATCCTTTACATTTCAGCATACATCTTCCCTTTTCTAAAGAGCCACATGCAAGCATCCACTGTGTCACCCTAAACAGAATTCCTACTTCCCCCTCTCTGATCCTTCTGATGGGACTTTGTCTTTCCATTCAGTCAGGGAGTGTTTATAAGAGCCGTGGGTATGCCAGGCTCTGCAAATGTAGTGTTGTCTATGAAATGATTACTGCCCCCAAAGTGCCACATTCTGGGATGCATGGCAAGTGTCATGGAAGCACTGAGAAGATTTTCTTGCTCAGAAGTTGGTCATGTGTAAACAAAAATTCAGGAGCAGTCTCCAAAACTGTATTAGCTGTGCCTGGGTTTTCCTCTTTTTCTCCATTCTGTTTCATTCTTCAGCTTTCCACTTTTTCTCTATGGCCTCCCCTCCTTTCTTCTCTTAGCTTTCTCTTCTGTCTCTTGGGTTTTGTTCTCTCCTTTTCCTTCTCCTTTTTCTCTTTGGATCTGTGCTGCATGTGTAAGTAGGAGAACACTCAGGCATGTCTTTCCAGAAAAGAGGTTCCCCAGCTGAGTTTTCAGGGCAGAGAGGGATACAGATAAAGCACTGAAGAATGAAGGGCTATAGAAGGAATAGAAAGAAACAGTCAGAAGGAACATCAAATGTCAGATCCCTGAGAAGGAAAAATTAAGAAAAGTATGTGTATGGATGCTATGTGATGACAAATACATGGAGATGGGTCAGGCTTGGAACAACCCTAAGGTGAAGGCAGAGTGATGGGGTTGGGGGTGCAAACTGGCATTCTCTACTCCGGAGAGAACACATTCTCTATGGGATGGGTTCTAAGTTGAGGTTTTGAGGAAGAAGGTGGCATGATTCAATTTGCATGTTAGAAAGATCGCTATTTTGGGTGTAGGATGAATTGGAAGAAACTAGCTGGATGTAGGGTGTTAAGTTATGCTACTGGAACAGTCCAAGAGAGGCTGATACTTCAAGGATGTTGGCAAGATGGATCATAAGCATGCAAGCCCTGTATATGCTCAGGTCCCTAATTCTGGTGCTGCCATTCACAGATGCCAAGAAAAATGGTGACTTCTGGTGTCCTATACTCCCTGCCAAACATCTGGACACATGAAAAATGGACTTTTTGTCCTGGTGGTCAACTCTATAACAACAAGAAAAAATTAAAAGAGATTTGCACAATAGTTTACCATCAGATTTCATAGGTAAGAAACACGAGGTCTATATTGGTTTATTCGTTTATTTTTTATTTTTATTTTGTTTTATTTTTTCAGTGTATTTATTTATTGATTCAATATATGTGTACTGAAAGCCTACCATTTATCAGGCCTGGAGTAAGGGGTGCGTATCAGAGAGCAAGACAGACCAAGTTCCTCCCCTCTTAGAGTCACATTAGTGAGGGTAAGGCACATAAGAAACACGCATATGCGAATTGTTATATCAAGTAGTGACACATTCCATGAAAGAAATAAAGTAGGTTAAGAGGATAAGTTTGATCAGAGTGGCAAATTTATGTAGGATGGGCAGGAAGGTCCCTCCTATAAGGGGAAATTTGATCTTGTTGGGACTAAGAGAGCTAGCTAGGCAAATGTCAGGGCAAGAGGGTTCCAGGGAGATAGAACAGCAGGTGCAAAGGGCCTGAGGCATGAGCATATATGGTCCCTTGAGGACCACCAAGGAGGCCAGCATGACTGGAGCAGAAAGTATGGGGGAAAATGTAGCAGGAGATAAGCCAATGAGATAGATGCCAGATCATGAAGAACCTTATGGGTTGGATTTATTTTTTTTTTAAGTGTGATGGGAAGTCATTGGAGAAAAAACATTTATATGATTTGACATGACATATGTTAAGGGATTACTTTGGTTATGGTATGGTGAACAGGCTAGGAAAGCAGAATGGAAAGAGGAAACCCAAATGAGAGATGACTAGAACAGTCATCAGAAAAATCGTGGTGGATTGGACTGGGGTTTTTTTGTGAAAATAGTGAGAAGTCGTAAGATTCTGGATAGATGTAGAAGGTAGAAATGACAAATAATATTTTCTAATAGCACTGAGATAAAGTGGGAGAAAAGGGGAGAATTAAGGATCATTCCAGGACTGGTCCTGAGCAACTATGTAAAAACAGTGGCACAATAAGTCTGAGTGAAAAATAAAAGAAGGAGCTCAGTTTTGGACAGGATAACTTTGAGATGCCTGGCAGATACCTCAGTGACTGTGTACGAGTAGGCAGATAGGCATGTGAACTGGGGGCTCTGTAGAAAGGTTGGAAATGCACCTGCAAATTTGGAAGTTATCAGATGGAGAAGTGTTAAGGACCGAATCCTGTACAATTGCAAAAGTTGAAAAAGAAGAAAATATAACAAAGGTGACCAAGAAGCAGTAGCAGGTAACAGAGGGGGGACATGGAGGAGAGGGAAGAAAGAGTTTCAAGAAGGAGGTAGGTTTGAAACTGTTAATGTGAAATCAGCCTCTTCCCTCTCCTCCCATAAATCACCTAAAACCACCAAGGAGAATGAAAAGAAAACTGTCAACCACATCATTAAAGGAAACAGCACAGCTCTAACCACAAAACCGTCAAATGGGACCACAATCAGTGGAGTTTTGCACACGCCTGCGGGAGAGAGCAAAAAGGTCAAACCCATGGCCAGATCGCCAGGAAAGAGCCATCAGCACACTACCGGGGCACTGAGGCAAGCTGATGTGCATAGCCAAGTTCCTGAGTACACCTCTAGCAATGGGAGCCTCCCTGGGTGTTTTTTCATCATGAAACACAGGGGGCAGCATTGGATGAACAATCACATGAGGAAGCAGGGAAGAAGAGGAACTGTCCATCCGAACAGTCCTACAGAAGTGTGCAGGACCCCCTGGCTAGTGTGTGGAAAGAGATAAAGACTAAAAGAATTCACAAACACGACACTGAACCATAAGAAAATTCTTGCTAACTCTGAGTATTTCTCTGTTCATTCAGCACAAACAAGTCCTCCAAACAACTGATCCAGGAAAAAGTCAACTGTTTAATGAAAAAGACAATAATAATGAAAAAGAACCAGAATCGGCACATCTAGATTCTACAAGAAATGAACAACAACAAAACACAAAAGAATGAAAGAAACCTAGAAAGCACATGATCTATGAAGAACATACATCAGACAACAATAGTCACAGAGAAAATGAAAATTTGACCAAACATTTCTTTATAATGTGATTGATATTCTTGGGTTGGCTAATTCAGTGTCCACTCCAGCTCCCTTCTAGCTTTTCTAGCTGGGTGGGAAACACAAAGGATCATTTCTCAGACTTCTCTGTAGCTGGAGTTCTACCTGTGATAAAGATCCACTAAGCAAAAATACCCACATATGATTTCTAGAAGGGAGCAAATAATAGGAGATACATATGGAGAATCTGATCTTGGGGCAAGTGTAGGGATGGAGGTCACTGGTTCCACACTCTGGAGCCAGGTTTCTAGTGTATGTTCCTCAGTGTCCTGAGCACAGAGCTTGGGAGACAGCAGTGATCGGTTCCACTAAAACATTGCTCATGTGTGGTTGGGCACTCTCCTGGATGCATAGTATCCAAGTCTATGTCTCTAGCCCTCCAGAAGAGTCATGAGTTCTCCTTTCATAAACCCATTTTGCTTTACCCCATCTACTATATAGTTCTGTTTTCCTGCAACAAAAGACACTGAAAAATATTCATAGATTTAAAAAGAGAGAAAACTTAATGAAACAATTACCCTATTTAACAAATGCACAGAGCCAAGTACTGAAAAATTAGGGAATAGCTGATGATATGACAGGAAGAGGTAAAACATGAGCTGCAAGATCCCAAACGTAAATGAAGGCAAAACTTGATATAAATTATATATTGCATATCAAATTTTACTTACCCATTCATCTGTTTAATGGACACTGACTTTGTTCCCATGAATGTTGTGAATAATGCTGCAATGAACATGGAGATCCAGGTATCTCTTGGATCATATATAACCAGGAGTGGATCTCTGGATCATGTAGTAGTTCTATTTTTAATTTTTTGAGGAACCTCCATACTGTTTTCCAAAGTGGCTGTACCAGTTTGAATTCCTGCCAACAGTGCATGAAGGTTCCCTCTCCTCCACATCCTCGCCGACACTTGTGGTCCCCTGTCTTTGTGATAATTGCCATTCTAACAAGTAGGAGGTGATACTTCATTGTGGTTTGAGTTGCATTTCCCTAATGACTACGTGATGCTGAATATGATTTCATGTACCTGTTGGCCATTTGCATGTCTTCCATGGAAAATGTCTGTTCAAATCCTTTTCCTACTTTTTAATCAGATTTTTTATTTATTTGCTTTTGCTATTGAGTTGTGGAAGTTCTCCATATATCTTGGTTATTAAGTCCTTATCAGATTGATGGTTTGCAAATATTTTCTCCCATTCCAAAAGTTCCTTTTTCATTTTGTTTATTGTTTCTTTTGCTGTGCAGAAACCTTTTCATTTGATTTAGTATCACTTGTTTATTTTCGTTTTTGCTGTACATACTTTGTGTATTATATCCATGCTTATGTCCTAGTTTTTTTCTAGGAATTCTACAATTTGAGGTCTTATATTTAAGTCTTTAATGCATTTCAAGTTAATTTTTGTGAATGGTGTAAGGTAGGAGTCTAATTACATTTTTTTTGCATGTGATTATCCAGTTTTCTCAACAGTCTTTGTTGAAAATACTATCCTTTTCTCATTGAGTCCCTTGGTTCCCTTGTCAAAGATTAGTTGACCATATACGCAAGGACTTATTTCCAGGTTCTCTATTCTCTTCCATTGGTCCATGGGTCTGTTTTTATGCCAGTACCACATTGTTTTGATTACTTTAGCTTGGTTAATACAGTTTAAATCAGGAAATGTAAAGTGCGATGCTTCAACCTTTGTTCTTTCTTGATTGCTTCTTGCTCATGATTGTTTTGGCTATTTGTGATCTATTGTGGTTCCATACAAATTTTAGGATTGTTTTTCTTTTTCTGTGCAAAATGCCATTGGAATTCTGATAGGGATTTCATTGAGCCTGTAGATGGCTTTGGGTAGTATGGACATTTTAACAATATTAAGTCTTCTGATCCATAAACACAGGATATATTTCCATTTATTTTGTCTTCTTCAATTTCTTCATCAAAGTGTTACTATTTTCCATATATAGATATTTCACATCCCTGGTTAAATTTATCCCTAGATATTTTATGGTTTTTGATGCTATTGTAAATGATACTTTTTCTTCATTTCTTTTTTTAGATATTTTGTTATTAGTGTAAAGAAAATACAACTGATTTTGTATGTTCATTTTGTAACCTTCAACTTTATTGAATTCATTGATCAGTTTTGTGTGTGTGTGTGTGTGTGCACATAGTTTTTAGGATATATAATATCTCTTGCAAACATAGACAATTTTACTTCTGTCTTTCTGATTTGGATATCTTTTTTTTTTTTACTTTTACATATTATTATTTTAAATTTTTATTTATTTTTTAAATTTCTTTTCAGTGTTTTTCTTTCCTGATTTCTCTGGCTAGTGCTTCTAGTCCAATGTTGAATAGGAGTGGTGAGAGTCGGCACCCTTGTCTTATTTCTGATGTTTGAGGACAAGCTTTTAACTTTTTATCACTGAGTCTAGTGTCAGTGGTGGACTTGTCATATATGGCCTGTATTATGTTGAAATATGTTCCTTCTAGACATAATTTGTTGAGACCTTTTGTAGTGAAAGGATATTTTTATTTTGATAAATATATATTTTGAATTAGCCTAAATAATAGGAGAGTTTATTGATCCATATAACCAAGTGTCAGGTCAATGCTAGAACCCTCTTTCAGAATAATGGGATCTTGGGAGTTAAATTCTCTCCCCATACTGTGAAAATTTAGCACTTGTCTCTAGAATAGAAAGGAAAGTTCAGGCCCAGTGTCTCATGAAGAATCTGGTAGTAGTGGAAAATTTACACCTTCCTAAAGTGGTGCTTGTTCTTCTTGACTTCTAACTTGGTAGATCAGTGATTCAACATCTAACCTTTGATTTATAGACCAATAACACATTCTTGATTTAAGGACAATAATCACTGCAATTGTGAAAATAAACATTACCACTTATACTGCTTGGCAGAGTCTCCATTGTAAAACAGACTCCAGTTTTGTTTACACTGAGTTTGGATTGATGGAGAATGTGGCATTCATCTACCAGGGGTCATTCCAGGCAACCATGGCAAGAGGCCACATAACTTTTCCAAAAACCCTGCAGTTGTTAAGTGGTATCTATTTGATACCCAGAAGGTGAATACCAGAGTGCAAGAAGTACTTTAAATAGACTCTTAAGATTTTGCAGGCACAATGACTGAGCAAAAGACATTAGCTATGGAATCATCAGACCTGGAACAAAATTTTAATTCACTCACTAATCACTATTTATCCTTGAACAAGTAACTCACATCTAAATTTCAATTTCCTCATCTGTAAAATTTGTATAATGATATCTCTCTCGTAAGTTTGTTATGAGGTTGAAGTAAGTAATGTATAGAGTGTCTAGTACACAGAGGAAGCCAGATAAATGGTAGCTACTATTCAGACTCAACCAACAAATATTTGCACAATCTGTCTTAATATATCTTTATTAGACAGTGTACATTTCTTTTTTTTTAAGATTTTATTTATTTATTTGACAGAGAGAGATCACAAGTAGACAGAGAGGCAGGCAGAGAGAGAGAGAGAGAGAGAGGGAAGCAGGCTCCCTGCTGAGCAGAGAGCCCGATGCGAGACTCAATCCCAGGACCCTGAGATCATGACCTGAGCCGAAGGCAGCGGCTTAACCCACTGAGCCACCCAGGCGCCCAGACAGTGTACATTTCAATGTAGCCAGTACCTCAGAAGTGGTGTTCATATTGATGACTCTGAGATTAGCCCTCTAAGACCCTACAGGGATGCTTAATCCACAAGTAATTAATGGTGACCAAGAATTTTAGTGCTAAGGCATTTAATTAGTTTTTATTAGTATAATGTTGATAAATACAGTGGAAGCTTTTCTATCTCATTTTACTTCTAGTCTCTGCAGCCTTTGACACTGTTCAAAGCTATCTTGCCTATTAGCTTTACTTGATTTCAGGTTTAACACCTTTCAAAGTCCATGACTGGCCTTTCTAAGTCTTTTTCTGGACACCTCCTTTTCCCATCTCTTGAATGTTGGTTTTCCTTGACCGTCTTTCAGAATAGACCCCCTTCTCATTTTAACTGCTCTTTTTAGATACTATTTTTCACTCCCAAGACTTCACTTGTTATTTAATTCAGGACCCTAAGTAAGGTTGTGCAGGTTATTCACCGCCCTAATGTGCTAAGTTGAAGAAGAAAATGAAGGCAGAAATCCAGTCTGTGCACTGCTTGCCAGGTCAAATACCCCAGGGCCAGTGTTCACCTAAAGGGAACACCTTTTTTTAAATTTACACAAAAGAATTCTATATGTCGGCAGTTGCCCTGATCTAAATGGTATTCACAAAGACACACACATACACACACACACACACACACACACACACACACACACACAGTCCAAATCTCAATGCAGATATCAAACTTCACGAATTCCGTTGACAGTGGGAATCTCCAACTGTATGAGTTCAACTCCACATGACTAAGCTGAACTATTATTTTCTTCTTCAACCAGCTAAATGGTTTCATCCATGTTCTCTGTCTCTCTGGAGAGAACTGATAGCCGCTAAAATCCCTCAGCTAGAAACTCTAGGGCCACATTTCACTGCTTGTCTCCCTTACCCCCAACATCACACTGTGGTGCACATGGTTCTGTGCTTTCAGACTGCCCTCCAGGACAAGCATATGTTTCCCCACCTGGCGGGAACTCTGATGACTGAGAGCTTCTTGCCCTCACCTCTCTCTGGGGTTCCCCTCAGCCCAAGAAATCCATCTCATCCGAAAAGACAACCTGTGCCCAATGAGGGGTCCATGGCGGTGTTTAAAGGCCCAACTCAAGACAATTCCAAAGGACCATCCCAGTTTCAGAGCCCACCAATGAATGTTTCTTATGTCTTCACTGCAGTCCACTCTCTCCCTCTTCCTTGCTCAGCTGCTGTCCTTTTCTCTGCAGATACTGATCCCAAGAGCACTTTTAAATAATCTTCCTGCATACTAATCTCCATCTTACAGTTTATGACACAACTCTTCTCCATGCATTATTGACTACGTTTCCTAAATATCAGTGAAATACATTCACTTGTCTCCATTTCCACTAATTCCTCTTTATTCACTCCACCCTAATCTCTCACCTGGGTGACTGGTTTTAGAATCACAGTGATATCAGCTTTCCTTCTTCGCTGCAATAATTTTATAAGGCAAGCTAAGTATTTTGTGTTGTTTGAATATTTGGTATAATTCTCTTATCCAGACTTAGGCATTTTTGTATTTGGATATTATTTTTAATAATGGCTTCAACTTACTTAATAAACACATAGGCTTATTCAGGTTTTCAAATGACCCTTACGTTAGTTTTAAGTTATAGTTTTCTAGAAAGTTTCTCCTTCGCCTATGATTTGAAATCTATGGCACTAAGTTGTTAATAGCAATCTCTAGTTGCTTCAAAAATAAACCTTTGTCCTATCTAAGGTTAGATTCTCCTTTCTATTCCTCATGTTGTTCATTTGTGTATTCCTTTTCATGACCAATCCTGCCAAAGTGTTGCCTCGTTTATTTATTATTTGCCTGTTTGAGGCCTGGTTTCTGTTTTTGTTGTTTGTTATGTTTTATTTTGTTTTCTATAGTTTCTGTACTTACTTCTCCTTTTCAAAGTTTTTTCTATCCTATTATTTAAAATTTAAGTCGCATATTTAATTCATTAATTTTCAATCATTCTTCTTTTCTTATGTAAGCATTTAAGGCTTTAAGTTTCCATCTAAATATTGCTTTAGTTTCATCCTAAAAGTTTTGCTTTATAGTATTCTCATTTTCATTAAGATCTAAGTATTTTCTAATCACCATTATGATCTCCTTTTCAAACTAAAAATTATTTTAAAGTGTGTTTTGCTGTTTACGTATGGGAAGTCTTCTTAATTCTAATAAGTATTTGTTGGATATTTGACAATCCATTTCATTTAGAGAATAGGGTGATACATCTTGGCTTTTTGAAATTTAGTGCATTTTTCTGGGAGAACTATAATCAGGTCAGTTTTAGTTAATATACATGTGGACTTGAGAAGATGTATATTCTCAAATTGTTTTTTAACAATTTATTCTCAAATTGTTTCTTTTTTAAAACTTAATTCAATTAGTCAATATATAGTACATCATTAGTTTTTTTTTTCCTTTTTTTAATCTTTTTTTTAAGATTTTATTTATTTATTTGACAGAGAGAGATCACAAGCAGGCAGAGAGGCAGGTAGAGAGAGAGGAGGAAGCAGGCTCCCTGCTGAGCACAGAGCCCAATGCGGGGCTCGATCCCAGGACCCTGAGATCATGACCTGAGCCGAAGGCAGCGGCTTAACCCACTGAGCCACCCAGGCGCCCCTCATTTTTTTAATTTATTTTCAACATAACAGTATTCATTGTTTTTGTACCACACCCAGTGCTCCATGCAATCCATGCCCTCTCTAATACCCACCACCATAATTTTTGATACAATGTTCAATGATTCATGAGTTGTGTATAATGCCCATTGCTAATCATGTCACGTGCCCTTCTTAATGTCCATCACTTAAGCCCAAAGAGTTGGATATAGGTTTTTTTTTTTTTTTTGGATATAGGTTTTTAAAGATGCCAACTGAATGTAATTTGTTAGTTGTATGGTTTAAATCTTGTTGATATCCTTGCTAGTTGTTTTTTGTTTGCTTTTTCAGACAGAAATTTAAAAAAAAAAAACCACCATGAGGGTAATTAATTCATCAAAGTGAGGGAGTTTGCAGTTAGAACTTATCTTTTTTATGAATTGTTCTTTTGAACGTTTTCTTGGAATCATCTGTATCCTCCATAAAAATTTTTTCCTATAACATTTATTTTATGCTATTAATAGTGACATTACTTTTTGGTTAGCATCTTCCTGGTTATATGTGCTTTTTCCCATCAGTTGACTTGCAATCATTCTGTGTCCTTGTGCTTTAAATACATCTCTACTAAACAACATGGAAGTGAGTTTTCTTTTTTTCTTCATTGGCAGTCATTATTTTTTAACTGACAGGTTTAGTCCATTTACCTTTAATGTAATGAATATGTATGCCATCCTATATTGTACTATTTAGTCTGCATTTTCTATGTCCCATTTGAATTTTCTTGAAATTTTCAAAGTTTCTTTATTCTCCTCTTTCCCTCTGTGGGTTGTAAGGGTATAGATCTCATTTACATGCTTTCAAATTTCATTTTAATATGTTACCCTGCATTTTTTTATAAAACCTCTATTTATTAATGAATATCTGTATCCTCTCTCTTAAGCAAAAGGAAATTGAAAAAACTTTTGACTGTCTTCAAATTTTTTCTGTCTAATATTTGCTTAGTATTTTAGTTCCTCTTAATTAGGGGGAATGTACATATAAAACATTACTTTGAAAAAATAATAAACAGAAAAATGTTTTCACTGAACTATATACTTTTGTAAGCATCATCCCAATAAGGGAGAGATATTTTCCAAAAAAATGGTAGAAAACTTCTACTTTTCTTTCAGATAATCCAGGTTATAGTGTACTACAAATAAATCCTTTAATCTTATTGTCTTAGAATTTTCTCACACAAAGTTCACTATAGATCAATGAGGGCTCTCCACCATATGAGGTTCGGGACCCTGGCTTCTCCATCTTGTGACACATCATTTCAACACCTGGACATTGATGCTGGCACATGTAAAGACTGAGTTGGAATGGCATTAAAAGTATAGATTGCTCTAGGCAGTAGAGACATTTTAACAATGTTTATTCTTCTGATCCAAGAGCATGGAATGGTCTTCCATCTTTTTGTGTCTTCAATTTCTTTCATGAGTGTTCTGTAGTTCCTTGAATACAGATCCTTTACCTCTTTGGTTAGGTTTATTCCCAGGTATCTTATGGTTCTTGGTGCTATAGT
>NW_019154119.1:9402468-9633665 GCF_002288905.1 Enhydra lutris kenyoni
TGTTGGGGGAAATTGGAAGGGGAGGTGAACCATGAGAGACTATGGACTCTGAAAAACAATCTGAAGGGTTTGAAGAGGTGGGGGTGTGGGAGGTTGGGGGAACCAGGTGGTGGGTATTAGAGAGGGCACGGACTGCATGGAGCACTGGGTGTAGTACAAAAACAATGAATACTGTTATGCTGAAAATAAATTTTAAAATGATTAATAAAAAAATAATAAATAAATCCTAAAATCAAGTAGTATCAAAAAAAAAAAAAAGACTGAGTTGGAAGAAATGTATCAGCTTTCAATTGCCTTGGCTTGGAAGTGACACACATTACCTCTGCTCTCAGTGCATTGGCCAGAACTAGTCATGAACACCTAACCTAACTATAAGGGAAATAGATAATATAAGGAAACACATGGAATATTTAGAAGCCCTGAGTTTCTATGTCATAAATCCAGCATGTGTGGCTGGGAACAAGAGGGAATGTTTGGTCGTTATAACTGCCATATACCTTCAGCATTTGGCATAATGCCTCACACATGGCTCACAAAAATTTGTATGAATAAGCGAGTTATTGACAAAATCAATATATGAAGGAAGGGTGCTATATGAGTAGGAACTTGGCCTCAGGATGTGGAGATCTGATTTTGATTTCCAGCCCTATCATTAGTTGGATCCCTGTGGACAGGTCATTTAACTGTATTTGCCTCCCTTACCTATCAAATGAGAATATTTATGATTCTTTATTTTACTCAGAAGACTACTATAAAATTCATCTACTTGTTGATTCTTTTTTTTCACAATGAAGTTCCACAATTTAAGTTTTCCACAATTTAAGTTCCAATTGTACATTGTTACTCAGAAAAAGGAAACAGATTCTATAATAATGTACACTGAGAATAATAATACATTATAGTTTTGTTGTAGAGGTTTAATGAGAAAATAAACACAAACCACTTAAACATACAGCAAGGTCTTAATAAGTGCTAAGTAAATGCTTAGTGCTACATTGTTCTGTATGCTTTCAGAAGTTACAGCCAATATGGTAGTACTAGGAGATGATGAGTAGACTATAGAATAAATTTATGCTTTCTTCACATATGAAAACCAGATGAATCTCAAGAAAAAAGATGAATAATTGTAGCCAATAAGCAATATGACTGATTTTATTATTATTATTATTATTATTAAAATAAATTAATGAGTTAATGAAAAAAAACAAATTCCCTCATAATTTTCTAAAGCCAATGACTATGAATTTTTAAAAATATTTTATTCATTTATTTGACAGAGAGATACACAGAAAGAGAGGGTACACAAGCAGGGAGAGTCGGAGAGGGAGAAGCAGGCTTTCCATGGAGCAGGGAGCCTGATGTGGGGCTTGATCCCAGGACCCTGGGATCATGACCTGAGCTGAAGGCAGATGTTTAATGACAGAGCCACCCAGGCACTCCTATGAACTTTTTACTTGATCCTCAAAAAGAACATTTATATATTTTATATGAAATCTGAAAAAACTAAATGCTTCGGTATTGTGATGAGCTGAGACTCATGGAAGGTGCATTGTGGACATTAAAAGTACTGAGTCAAATTTTCCTTCAAAACAGCTTCCGAAGTTTCAATTATCAAACTCAAATTTAGAACAATTCTTTTTAATTGAAAAAAGTGGATATTCAGAAACTCTGTTTCAGTAATTGTAAGTAGAATGAATTACCATTTTTAAAAAGGGAAGTTTTCCTCTTCATTTTGAACAAAACTTATGGCTCCATCAATATGTCAGTAAAATTCTACATGAGGTTTAAACTTCAAAGTATCTACCAAGTTTCTTAGAGAACTTTATCATTACATTAAAGAAAGGAAATTTAGCTGCTGCTCTAGAATATTCTGTGATTTACCACTATAATACCACTTTTCCAAAATCACAAAAAAAGATACATTCCCATGGCTTTTTCATTTCTTCGTGAGTTATACAGAAGGCCTGAATTTTTATTTCATGTTTTAGACAATTCAATATGAGTCATACAAAAGTGGGTTTTCTTCTCCATATTATGAATGAGAGTTTGCTGGTAAATATTTATATTGCTTCTATCTCTAATAAAATTTGCAAATACTTGGACTGTGTATTAAAGAGATCTCTCAGCATCTTTCTATTCTTCATTTTAGAATGCAGAAAATGCCAATGGAAACTGCACAGTTTTTCTTTTAGAGGAAAATAAAGTTTTTAAATTACTATTACAACAACAGTATGCTCTTGTCACAAAAAAATATCAAATAGTAGAGAATGGTATGAAATAAACATAGTCTATCCTCTTTGTCCCCAGTCTCCGTCCTACCAGAGATAGCCACTTTCCAGACATTTCATATAAATACCAAAATATAAATATGTTTGCATACTTTTTATGATGAACACATTTTTACTTCATACATTCTTAGCTTTCTAAAAGTCAACATTTATAGGTTTACAATAACCTTTTAATAGTTGTGGATTATTTCATTGAATAGCAATACCATAATTTATTTAATCCATTCCTATTAATATCTATACACTTCCCATTTTGTTTTAGTAATACAATGTGGGCAGCGTCTTCCAATTTTCACAAATTATGGTTGATTCTGATGAACAGTGGGTAAGGGAATGCAAAGCCTAATGTCTATACTTGGTTTTTTGGCTCATAATTAATTCTGACATCTTAAGTGATTACCAAAATGATCAAAAACATTTTTATTAACTTTATGTAACCATTTAGACATAATTATCTTTGTAAATTTTGTGAGGACTTGTCACATGTCTCATGGAATTTTCCATCTGCACTCTCTTCCAAAAAACCACAAAGTTAAATCAAGAAATTTAAACTAAATTTCTACTTTTGAAATTGCACATTATTTCAATTATCAGAAAACAAGTGAAATGTATTATATTTCTTACATCACATTGCTTTATAAAGGATGGAGGTCGACATGGCTGGTTTTTGCAGTGTGTAACACTGATTTTAAGCTCTGTCATCAACTAGTTGTGAGTTTTTTTAAAAAACTACATAATATCGAAGATATCTCTTCGATATCAGCCACAGCAACTTCTTTCAAGATATGTCTCCAAAGGCAAAGGAAACAAAAGCCAAAATAAACTTTTGGGACTTCATCAAAATCAAAAGCTTCTGCACAGCAAAGGAAACAGTCAAGAAAACAAAGAAGCAACCCACGGAATGGGAGAAGATATTTTCAAATGACAGTACAGACAAAAGATTGATATCCAGGATCTATAAAGAACTCCTCAAACTCAACACACACAAAACAGATAATCATATCAAAAATTGGGCAGAAGATATGAACAGACACTTCTCCAATGAAGACATACAAATGGCTATCAGACACATGAAAAAATGTTCATCATCACTAGCCATCAGAGAGATTCAAATTAAAACCACATTGAGATATCACCTTACACCAGTTAGAATGGCCAAAATTAGCAAGACAGGAAACAACATGTGTTGGAGGGCATGTGGAGAAAGGGGAACCCTCTTACACTGTTGGTGGGAATGCAAGTTGGTGCAGCCACTTTGGAGAACAGTGTGGAGATTCCTCAAAAAATTAAAAATAGAACTTCCCTATGACCCTGCAATTGCACTATTGGGTATTTACCCCAAAGATACAGATGTAGTGAAAAGAAGGGCCATCTGTACCCCAATGTTTATAGCAGCAATGGCCACGGTCGCCAAACTGTGGAAAGAACCAAGATGCCCTTCAACGGACGAATGGATAAGGAAGATGTGGTCCATATACACTATGGAGTATTGTGCCTCCATCAGAAAGGATGAATACCCAACTTTTGTAGCAACATGGATGGGACTGGAAGAGATTACGCTGAGTGAAATAAGTCAAGCAGAGAGAGTCAATTATCATATGGTTTCACTTATTTGTGGAGCATAACAAATAGCATGGAGGACATGGGGAGGTAGGAGAAGGCAGTTGGGGGAAATTGGAAGGGGAGGTGAACCATGAGAGACTATGGACTCTGAAAAACAATCTGAAGGGTTTGAAGAGGTGGGGATGTGGGAGGTTGGGGGAACCAGGTGGTGGGTATTAGAGAGGGCACGGACTGCATGGAGCACTGGGTGTGGTACAAAAACAATGAATGCTGAAAATAAATTTAAAAAATGATTAAAAAAAACTACATAATATTTTTAAATTTCAGTATCTCCATTTGCAAAATATAAATAGTTATAAAATCTAGCATTATACAGATATAGAGATGTTGATGGATCACAGAAGATATGCAAAGTAAATCTTCTAGTGTGAAGCTTTGCATATTGTACATGTTTACTAAACTTAGTCTATTATTAGTTTTTTTATATGACACCATTACCTGAATCACTTCACCATTGGCTCACCACCATATGTAAGATAAAATGACCTCATTGTCTCTCAACATGATCCATCCCATCTTTAACCACATGTGTCCACGGTCTACCTCTCTAGACTCACTTTCTTTTCTATTTTTTCCCCCCAGCATTATTGAGGTATAATTAACAAAAAAAATTGCATATATCTAAAGTGTACGTGAAATTTTGATATGCATAAACACTGTGAAATGATTATCACAATCAAGCTAAGTAGCTTACACATCACTGAGTTACCTTCAAAAAAAGTTTGTGGTAAGAACACTTAAGATTTACTCTCAGCAATTTTTTTTCTTTCTTCCTTTCTTTTTTTTTTTATTGTGTTATGTTAGTCACCATACAGTACATCACTGCTTTTACATTCTTAAATGTAGTCTTCCATGATTCATTGTTTGCGTGTTAACATCCAGTGCTCCATTACTTCCAACAATTTTTTTTTTTGAGTACATAATACAGTATTACCAGTTATGGTTACCATACTATACATTAGAGCTCTAGAATGGTATTCATCCTGTAATCCTGAATCTTGGTGTTCTTTTACCAGCATCTTCCTATTTCCTCCACCACCCTGGCCCATGCAAACCACCATTCCACAGCCTGCTTCTACATACTTCACTTTTTTAGATTCCACATATAAGTAAGAACATGAAGTAATTGTCTTTCCATGCCTGACTATTCTTGCTTTACCATATGCCTTCCAGAGTCATCTATTTTGCCACAAATGGCAGGATATCCTTCTTTTCTAAGGCTGAATAATATTCCACTGTGTATATATACCACATTTTCTTTATCCATTCACCCACTGATAGACAATTAGGCTGAATACACATCATGGCTATTATGAAGCATGCTTCAATAACCATGAGAATGTAGACAGATGTTTGAAATCCTGATTCCATTCCTTTGGGGATATATTCAGAAGTAAAGTGAAGTGAAGAGATGGCTGGATCAAATGATAGTTCTATTTTTAATTTCTTGAGCAATGTTCATACTGTTTTCCACAATGGCTGTACCAACATGTTACATTTCCAACAAGAGTGTACCAAGGCTCTCTTTTCTTCACATCCTTCCAACACTTGTTATCTCTTATCTTTTTGGTAATGGCCATCCTAACAGGTGTGAGGTGATATCTCAGTGTAGCTTCAATTTCCATCTTTTCAAAAATTCCTTATGTATCTTGTTCACCTTGTCTATTATTTTTCTAGTCCTTATTTCATTTACTTCTATTCCATTCTTTATTATTTTCTTCCTTCTCTTAACTTTGGGCTTAATGTGTTCTTTTTCTAGCTCCTTGAGGTGTTAAATCAGGTTATTTCAGATCTTTTCATTTTCTCAATGTAGGCTTTTATCACTACAAACATCCTTTTTAGCACTGCTTTTGCTGCTTTCCATATGTTTTGGTATTTTGTGTTTTCATTTTTATTTGTCTCAAGATCTTTGTTTGATTTCCCTTTTTATTTCTTCTTGGGCCCATTATTTGTTCAGAAACATGTTGTTTAATCTCCACACATTTGTGGATTTTCCAATTTCCTCCTGTTATTGATTTCGGGTTTCATACCACTGTGAGTGGAAAAATACTATTATTTCAGTCTCCTTAAATGTGCTATAAGACTTTTTTTGTGACCTAATATATGATCTATCCTGGAGAATGTTCCATGTGCACTTGAGAATGTATATTCTGCAGCTGCTGGATGGAATGTGCTCCTTATATGTCTGTTAGGTCCATTTGGTCTATAGTGTTGCTAAAGTCTGCTCTTTCCTTATTGATTTTCTGTCCGGATGATATATCCGTTGTTTAAAGTAGGGTACTGAAGTCCCTTCTATTATTATAATGCTGTCTATTTTTCCTTTAAGTTCTATTAGTACTTGCTTTATATATTTAGATCCTCTGATGTTAAGTGCATATATACTTATGATTGTTATATCCTTTTAATTTATGTAAAGGGTGTCCTGTATATACTACCTTTAAAGAACATATAGCATAGTATCATAATTATTTATTTTCACGTCTGTCTTACCCCTAGACAAACAATTCTAAAACCTTAGGAGTGGATGGAGGAGTGAGTTAAGACTTCTTTTAGATGTAATATAAAATGTCAGCTTTCTCCTATTCTCTCTTCACCTTAGAATCCATCCCCTAAAAGCTTTACAAAATTTATAGAAGACTCTGAAACATACTCTTGATCCTAAGTTAACCACATCCAAACTAGACTGTGAACTTTAAAAGACAGAGTTGTTTTTTTTTTTTCTTCACTTTGTTAACTCTAAACATCTGGTATCATGTTCAACTTAGATTAACAGCTGAAGTATTATTCATCAAATGCATATTAACCCACAATCAAAAAAAAAAAAAAGCCGTGTAATTGCCAGCTTCCATTGACCAACACAATTTTGTTTCATAAGTGTTTTTTGAACTTCTGGTACTAACCTAATGCTGTTTAAGCCCACCTTGTGCTCTCTTTCATTTTCTTCAAAATAAACTAGAGAAAATAAAATTCAATTTAAGATAAGATCTCTTACTATAATCCCATTGAAAAGGAGAAGAAAGAGGAAGAGGAAGAGGAGAATTGGGTTTAGAATGTGCTCTCTAGGGTCTTAAATGTGAGCTATATGATAAATGAATGAACAGAAGGTAGAGATTATAAAAGTAGACAAATATTTCAAAGTTCTTAAATTTTCTGAAACTTAAAAAATTAAAAATATTACTCCTTAAATGCTATTGTGACAAATTATAAATGAGAGTTTCCAAACTAGAGCTAAGGTTTCTATCCTTAATTCTAATAATAATAATAAAAGATTGGTTTAGAATATACTCTCTAAGATCTTAAATGTGTTATATGACAATAAACTAATTCAATTCATCAAATAGGTCAATGTAGCTGAAACTTTATTAATTTTGACAAGTAAAAAGCTTGGAACTCTGATTGTATTCCTCCCACTGAAGAGTTACTAAATTAGAAAAAGAACATCACTAACAAAAGAAAATTAAAAAGAATACCCAGGTGTATTTAAGACCTATTTGTTTATCACCACTGACACAAAATTCCACGTAGGCTAAGTTTGTCATTGATTTTAATACAGTGAAACAGTAGTATTTATCCATTAATTACAGAGTGAAAAATAAAATGCTCTGTAGCTACAAAAATCTGCTTCGAGGGAAATAACCAAAGCTTTGATTAACTAAACCCAATGACTCTGGGCTTTAAACCAAACAGAATTTTCATTCCACTGCACTCTACTTTCAAGAACAAGCTGCTACAGATACAAAAACCAGCTGAGACATGAGACATATTTTCATCTTCACTTAATAAACAAATTACAACTACTCAACAAACATTTATTTTGGACATTTGTCATGTATAATATAATTTACTACATATGGGGGAGGACTAGATAATAAAATACCTATTCTCTATTTTCAGCAAAAACTTTTGCTTCTCACCAAGATGGAGGATTCACCCTCTTGCCTGAAACAGCCAAAAGACTAGAATAATATATGAAGCCATAGATTTTTGGACAGTGACCATAAAGCAATGAGAGTTTAAAACTTAAAAGTAGGAAATTCTGCTTTAGAGAAGATACTACTAAGAAGATTAAGAGGAGAAAATATTTGCAAAGCATATGTGCCTGGCATATGTAAAAGAACTTTCAAAATTTAATAATAATAAATCAAGCGGCCCAATTTAAGAAATAGACAAATGGTGCAGCCACTTGAGAAATCATGTGGGCAATTCCTCAGGTGATTAAAGACAGAGTCATTGTATGAGCTGGCAATTCCACTCTTAAGTATATACTCAAGAGAATTAAAAACATTTGTCCACACAAAATTTATACACAAGTGTTCATAGCATTCTTATTCATAATTGCCAAAAAGCAGAAACAAACCAAATGCTTGTCAACTGATGGATGGATAAATAAAATGTAGTGTACCTGTTTAAAAAAAAAAGCAGACAAAAGATTTGCTTCTATATAAATGGCCAAGATTAAAAGTTCACCATATTGAGTGTTGATTAGAATAAATGGAGTTTACATACACTGATGGCAGGAATGTAAAAGATAACAATTGGTTGGAAAACAATATTATAGTTTCTTAAAAACAAATATGCACCTACGATATGATCTAGACATTTCACTCCTCATAATTTACTCAAAAGAAATGAAAGCACACGTCCATACAAAGACTCGTGCGTGAAAATTCATAGTAATTTTATTTGTAATAGCTCAAACCCATCAACAGTCAAATGTATAAACAAACACTTGCATGTTCAGACAATGGATGCTCATAAATAAAAAGAATAAGCTATAGGTGCATACAACAACAGGGATGAAATTAAAAATAATCATCCTGGGGAGGGGAGTGGGAGCCAAAGATATAAAGAATATAGACTGTACTATTGCATTTTTTTTACTCTTTTCTTTTTAAAAATTTTTTATTTAAATTCAATTAACATATAGTGTATTATTAGTTTTAGGGGTAGAGTTTAGTGATTCATCAGTTGCATGTAACACCCAGTGATCATTCCATCACATGCCCTCCTTCATGCCTATCACCCAGTTACCCCATCCTCCCGCCATCATTCCTGCCAACAATCCTGTTTGTTTCCTATAGTTCAAAGTCTCTTATGATTTGCCTCCTTCCCTGCTTTTGTCTTATTTTATTTCTCCCCATTCTCCTATGATCTTCTGTCTTGTTTCTTAAATTCCATATATGAGTGAAATTCATATAATTGTCTTTCTCTGATTGACTTACTTCACTTAGCATAATACCCTCTAGTTCCATCTATGTTGTTGCAATTAGTAAGATTTCTTTTTTGATGGCTGAGTAATATTCCATTTTATACACACACACACACACACACACACACACACACACACTTACTATTTCATTTTTACATACAATTGCATTTTTATTTAAATGGTATATATACTATTGCATTTTTATAAAATTCTGGAAAAATCAAATTAATCTATAGCGAGAAAAAGTCACCTAACTCAAGGATGGAAATGAATCTACCACTTAGAAACCTGGCCTGGTATAAAAATTGTAAGTGGGTTCTTTTCAGAAATTTACATAATAAATCATTGACAAATATTCAGCTAGTGGTGGACTTAGAGCAGAAAGGTTGCCAAGGGAAAACTTAAGGTGAAAACAAGCCATTTCCTGGAAAAAGTTATAAGGAAACAAAAAATATGAGTAATCAGGGGACACTAGTCCCAAGAGAGAAGAGAACAGAATAGGTTCAGAGAGAAGCAGGGATGCAGTTAGAAAGACACAGCAAATGGCCCCTAAAGTTGCTGTGGTTTATTGCTGATGACTGCTGGTTTTGGTAATTCACTCTTATATTTTCATCATCCGTGGCGTTTGAAAGAGATCACTGTTCCTTACAACTCAACGTACCTTATTAGAACACTGGGCTACAAAATGGAACATTGGACATGGAAAAAACAAATCGCAGTGACATTAGTAAAGATTTCATCCCCACCCCCAATACCTATCTCAGTGAATAGTATTGACAACAGAGCCTGCTGTGGCCTAGGTATACAGACATGAAGTAGGGGGTCTTAGCTCTGGAAGCATCCAGAAAAGAGAACCAGGCAAGCAATTTTTGAGTTGCAACAACTTTGCAAACACTGCCTTCAGTAGTTCTATGTGATGAGAATTAGTGTTTGTAAGATTCTACCAGATTCTAATTTGGGAAATGTACACCAAATTATCTATCAAGCCACAAATGAGCATTTGAAAAAAAGAAAGATTTCAATAAACAAGGTTGGTATCTCATCAGTAATTCAGAAACACCAAACACAATGAATGTTCATAGACACCACACCCCAAATTCTGCTTTTTAGTGGAGTTTCACCAGAGGCACATGAAGCTTGAAGCTATGCCAGAAGAACGAACTGAAATCATCCAGAGGGTGACATTGTAGAAGGGCTGGAGCAGACTGATTCCCAAAGGACTGCGAGTCTAAAAGACATCAATGCCTTGGGTTTTGAACCTCAGCTGAATCATTTATATGCCATGGCCCCAAATCTACGTTCTGTAAGGGACAAGTTTTCCATTAGAGCTCACCATGGCCTACCTCTACCTCCTTTCTATTTACGGATATTCACCCCAGGGAAGAGTCAGCTGGAAATGTCCTTGCTCCCCAGGCATATGTAAGGTAAAGAGGTGGGAGAGTGTTTGACAGCTGAGTGTTCTGCTTTCACACAGACTGTCTGGCTGAAACATGGATTGATTTTCTTGAGCCTGGACAAGTTGCTAAACAAATTTGCACTATATTGGAAGAACAGTGCATTCTCCCATGAGAATCTAGAGCCTTTCTAGACTAGAGAATAACACTCTGTTACCATGGAATCAAAAATACTAGAGAAAGAAAGGAATAAATGCTTTCTGATAGATACAACACCTACATAGCAAATAAATGTTCCCAAATCCTTTGTGCAACTTGAGTATCAATTTACAATAAAGTGAGGAAAAATAATGGAAGGAAAAACATTCTCTTCTCATAGTTTTGCTTTATTTTTCCATATTCATTTTTTAAAGAAAATAGTTTGTTTGCATGGTCTGGTTTTTTCCCTCTCATTTTAATGCACACCTCCTTTAAGTAATTCTAAGTGCTTAACTACATGGATTCTAAAATATAAAGAAAAAAATGTCCACCAAATTGCATCACCACATTGTCTATTGGAGTTGAGTTAGAATTTAGTTAAAGTGAGTTACCACCACGCCCTTACTAAATACATCACTTGTTGGTGGCAAAGTTCTTTTTGTATGTATCTAGGTATCAAATACTCAGAGGTGAAACAATCCAGTAAATGCAGATTTCAGGGAACATCTCCTGGTCAGAAAGAGCTCCCTCTCATCTCATTTTGACTATGTGAGGGATGCAGCTAAGACAGGGGAAGGGTAATCAGCCCTCTGCTTCATTCACTAGAAAACATCTTTCTCATCAGGAAACAATGTGGGAAATAGTTCAGTGATTCCAATTAAAAAGTAAAACAAAACAAAACAAAACAAAACAAAACAAAAAAACCTTCCTCTGGGAGGAGACAAGTACTCTTAATTCTCAAATTTGTTTAAAGCTGAGATTTCACCAGGGCTTAAAATACTCAAGAGTAGAAAAAAATAGGAGAACACCATTTCTGGAGATAATTCTTTATGATCACCCTCATTTTATGCCTCCCTAATTTCTGCTGTTCTATTGAGCTCTTTCAGGAGGATGACTTAGTGAAGGACACAAACCCTCAATATCTAGTCAGTACACTAATAATTGTAGTAATAGTAATATGATGACAGGAAGTTTTCTCACCCAATGTTAGACACTGAGCTGTTTTGCCCCTCAGGCTTCTTCAGCCCTCAGAAAAATTCTACAATATGGGAAAGATTATACGTATATCACATCTTTCAGTTTCATTATGACTGCACTAGAAGTGTAGAGAATATATGAAATTTCTCACACTGTCCTTGATCTCAAAGAACATATATTAAGGAGAAGATTATATGTACATATAGGATACTTAAAAAGTACAACCCACAATAAAATTCTGAAGCTTAAAACATAAGTGGAGGACAATAAATATGAAGGTATGATAGATCTTCCATTCCTGAGGTACCAAAAGCCCAGCTCAGACCAGTCAGGCAAGCATGGGTCTGTACTCTGTTCAGTAATGCTGACCAACTAACTTATGTTCCCGTCTCATTAGAGATGGTTAATGAATCAGAGTACCCCACTTCAGCATCTTGGATCACTGCTTCCAGCAGCAAATGTTATCCATATTTTGTTATACATCCATCAAATAGTTGGTTTTGTGATTTTAATACAGTTGGTGACCTCACATTCACTCCTGAAAAGCTATCATGTTTTCCCTTGCCATGAAATAGATTAATCAGAGGAAGGAAAATTGGTTTTACCTGATATTATGAATGTCTCTTACTTGACTTCAATGTTATTTAATTGATGCTTAACCAAAACTAGCTTATAAATTTCATTTCAGGGACTTCCAAATATACTATCTTGAAATGTTAATAGCCTTATGGATTCTAGCCCCAACTTTTATTTTATATATTTGAAGTTGATGACTGCCTAGTAAAATCCTACATCATGAACCTAGGTCTCTCAAATTACTGCTTTATCCCCAATATCCTCAATTAAACCAGTATTTACCCAGAACCTATTGTATGCTGGGTACTGTGCTCAAGGCTGAGAATACAGCAGAGACAAGACACGGTCTAATGAGAACTAGGGACACTTTGGATGGTATTTGAATATTATGTATCTATACACATTATACATGTTGAAACTACTGTATTATTAATGAGATGTTAATAGTCCTAAAAATAAGGTCCGTTATTTAATGCATGCCTCAGTGGGTCAGATTCTGTGACATTATATTTCTTATCTTACTTCGTTCTCATAATAACCATGTGAGAGTGATATTGACCATTGTCCCCATTTGATATACAAAGAAATGAAGACTAGGCTCAAGCAACCTGTTCAAGATCAAACATCTAATGATTAGAATGGTTGCATATCTAATTCTAAAGTCTTAATTCTTTCCACTACATTGTGTTTCTGAGATCTCTTTTATAATGCTGTATATATTTCCAAAATTTCTATGGGTATCAATAAATAAAAATTATATAAACTAGATACATGGTCAAAATCAATGACTCCAACCCTTCAATTTACAAAACATAACAAAGAGTAAAGATTGTATTTTTTGCTGTTCTGGTCTCTTAGCCAATTTTCAAAAGTGCAAGTGATTATAAAGTTGTGCTGGAGGAGTGACATCCAGAGAATCTCATTTTTTCCTTAAAGCAAATAACATCATTATATAATGTAAAGAACACGGACTTCGAAGTTATATAAAATTTAAAAATAAAATTGGTCTAAAATCTCAAGTTTCTTCTTTTCTCACTGTATAGTGTTGGCTGTACTTCTCTAAACCTTGGAGTGAACTTTATAGTGAAGATTTTATCATTTATAGAAATGTAGCCTATTCCCCTTATCCAAGAATATTATGGTGGGGATTGAGTGAGATTGGGTATGGAACCTGCCTAATGAAATGGCAGGTGTAGTGGGCGTTGAATAAATACCCATTCCCTGAATGAGGTTGTTTTACAAAATAAGGGAACATGAAAATGGTTTGCACCAGAAGGAACGCTGCCGGGGAGGAAGGAGAAATATCTTCTGATTAACAATATCACTCCTTAGAAGAACAACGGACATAATAAGAACAAGGCCTAGTAGGGCTAAATTCCATATTGGAGGAGCCATTTGCATCCTTCCAACTAGAAAAGGAATGGAAAGGCCTGGTCTCTCTTTTAAAGGTAACAGAAGAAGAAATAGTGTAGTTTTAAATATGACTGAGGATCTTTTTCAGCACACTTAATTTTATTTTTTTAAAGATTTGTGTATTTATTTGTGGGGGAGGTAGTAAAGGAAGGGACAAGCAGACTCCATGCTGAGTGCAGAGCTTGACATGGGATAAATCCCATGACCCTGAGATCATGACCTGAGCCAAAACTAAGAGTTAGACACTTAACTGACTGAACCATACAGGCATCCCTCTCAGCACACTTGAAATAATGATCTGTATATATGTCTCATCTCCACCTCATCCCCAAATATGAGGCCAGCCTGATAAGGATGTGAAAATAGCACAGTCCATGTCTGGTCTAGCCTAGAGCTGGAAAGAGACCACAGCCATACCCATTGCCCAGGATCACACATTGCACAGGTTCTTCTCTCTCAGGGAAACAAAGTTGAGTCCATGTTAGCAGAATGGAGTGTCTATCTCACTCACTATTCACAAGAAATCAGCATCCTTTGCTTTCAGAATCCCAATATATCTGTGCTGTAAGCCTTCAAGAGCTGTCCTCTTGGTACAGAATGGACACTCAGACTTAAAAACAAGGTCAGGAGACATAGGAAGGGTAAACTGAGGTTCCCCTGGGTGTCCACAAGCATCTCTTACTTCAGGGTTCTCATTCTCATGGGAAACTGGAAACATTTTAAGAGTGGCCACTTACCAAGAACCTGCTATGAGCGAGATCTGCAGATCAACTCTAGAGTGGACACTACTTTATAGGAGGAAATTGAATCTTAAAGAGGTAAATTGCTCAAGTCTCAAAACTAAGAGGTGGGAGAGTTGGATTTGGAATCCCACTCTTCATGAAGCCCATGGCAGGTCAGCCTAGACCTGAATGCTAAGTATCAGGACACTTTGACTCACCGTCTACTCCATCAATAACAAGAATTCCTTATGCATAGTAACAAAGGACTCAACCTTTGATGGAACTCCAAAGCCAATCTAGAAGCTGGAAAATGCATTTTCAGATTGAAAAATGCATTCACTTTAGAATAGCCTATTAATAAAAGCATGCATTGTCTCAGAAGTCCCTATGAAAACACAGCCAATATGATTAAAGAAGTTTGGAGAACAAAGGCAACATCTTTAAATATTTAAATGATTAAAATGAAAATTAAAAATAGATTTCCTTTCAATGAAATGTTTTAAATTGAATCCATAAACCATGTTTGATTTCTAAAGCTAGCAGGAATGCATGTTAAGTATTAAAGATGTTTAACGTGAAAATGTGTATTCAATAAAAAATAGATGATTCATTTTTATATGTGGTTTCCAATTTATTTTGTTGGCCCCAACCTCCCATTGGAAATGCAAGCAAACGTCCTTAAGTTTCCAAGATCAATGAGTAATAGTAAGTTCTATCAAATTTAGAAGAGAAAGTAACTGGTTTCAATATATTATTTGTTCAGTACAATCAGTTTTAAGAATCAACCAATAAGTAATTCTTAGTAGTTACCCTGAATTTGAGTCCATGCCAGATGTCGAAAGTACTGCAGAAGAAGATGGATGAGATAGATGTTCCATTTCCTGCAGAAGCCTGTGCCTTGGGTGACTAGAGAAGACACACATTGCGAGCTAGGCCTGTGCTATACACACATGATTTTAGGAGCTCAGGAAAGGACTTCAGTCTGAGAAATCTTGTCAGAGAAGAACCTGCCCACTTACAGAAATGCACAATTGCCTGGCACATAGGTGTTCAATAAATGTTTACTGTAGAGTTTCACTGTCCCAAGATAGAAATCAAGGTTTGTCTTGAATTCCAATGCTTTTTTCTCCACCTTGTGGTGGGCCTAGCTCTTTCACCTCCACCAGGTTAGGAAGATCTCTAAGACAAATCCTTACATCTACTTGAAAGATGAACAACTGGACAGTTACAAGTCAGAAACCAGAGGAGTTTCCAAAATCTCAAATGATATAAATACCAAGATGTTTGTAGGTAAAGAGGGATATACTCTATAAATATAAATGTGCAAAAGCCCAAATTCTCTTACCTCAAGCCAGAACTGCCATGTGCTGATTTCTACTTTGCGTGGAGGCCAGTCCTCAGCACAGATGCTGCTCACACCCAGAAGAGTGTGCAAGCTGTTGGCACTGATGGATTGCTGACCAAGGAACTGTTAGCTGGAGTCAGTCACCAGGCAGAGCGCTGGGGATACTCCTTCCCACGGAGGGGGTCTCCACTTGCAGGAACACAGGTCCCCACACAGAATGAGATCACTTACCAAGTTGGCAGATGGTTCAGCAGAAGCACCACAAAAAGCTTGCTCCAGGGCCCTAAATATAATAAAATTAATTAAAATTCACTTTCAATGAGTTCTGAAACAGTAAGTTTAAGACAATTCACTTAATTTTTAACTCACCTATATGGATGAACAGATGGTAATTTAAAAGAGCAATTCAATTCACTTTTAAAAACTCATGAAATGGGGCGCCTGGGTGGCTCAGTGGATTAAAGCCTCTGCCTTCGGCTCGGGTCATGATCCCAGGATCCTGGGATCGAGCCCCGCATCAGGCTCTCTGCTCGGCAGGGAGCCTGCTTCCTCCTCTCTCTCTCTCTGCCTGCCTCTCTGCCTACTTGTGATCTCTATCTGTCAAATAAAATAAAAAAATAAAAAATCTTAAAAAAAAAAACTCATGAAATCTAAAGATCAAAGATGCTTGTAGGAACTTGTTCTTTCATTACTCTGTATTCCTGTTCTGAGTAAGTAGCAGTAAAATTTTGCAAAGTAAAAACAGTTGTATAGTGGGAGCAAGTCAGTAGATTTCCCACTGGGTATTGATCCATTATGTTACATTAAACAAGTCTCATCCCTTTCTGGGCCTCCATTTCCTCATCTAGGAAATGGGAGACCTGGGTTCCATTAATTCTCACATCCACACAATTTAAGATTGTATGTATATATTTAAGGTGAGCTTTATGCCCTACAATCCAGCAATTGCACTACTAGGTATTTAGCCAAAGAATAAAAAAAGTGGCGATTCAAAGAATATACATACCCTGATGTCTATAGCAGAATTATCTACAATAGCCAGATTATGGAAACAGCCCAAATGTGCATTGCCTCATAATGGATAAAGAAGATCTGGTGTACAATAGAATATTACTCAGCCATCAGAAAGAATGAAATCTTGCCATTTGCAATAACAGGGATGGAGCTAGAGTGTATATTATGCTAAGTGAAATAAGTCAGTCAGAGAAAGACAAATAACATGATTTCATTCATATGTGGAATTTAAGAAACAAAACAAACATGTATATGGAAAAAGAAAAGAGAGAGAGAGGCAAATGAAGAAACAGACTCTTAGCTATAGAGAACAATCTGAGGGGTACTAGAGGGAAAATGGGTGGGGGGATGGGAGAAATGGGTAATGGGCATTTGTTGTAATGAGCACCAGGTGTTGTTTAAAAGTGTTGAATCACCAAATTGTACACCTGAAACTTAATATTATGCTGTATGTTAACTAATTGGAATTCAAATTTAAAAAATACAAAGAAAATGAACTTTATTATAATAACTAACACTTACTGGGTGCGCCCCAGGTTCCAGAAACTTTTTTAAGTGTTTAAATGTATTCTCTCAATTATTCCATATAACAACCCTTATCATCATCTTTCTGCAATGAGTAAACTGAAGCAAAGACAAATGACATGACTTATCTATGTTTTCCCTGCTACTTGGCTACTGGGTAGGGTTTTGATCCCAAGCTGATGAACAGAGAGTCTATGTTCTTAGCCAACACCTTCTCCAACCTCCCCATTTGTTTCTGGTAACTCTAAAAACCAAAGTAAGCTGAGCATGTGGGCAACTGTTACCCACCATTTGCATTGACCTCTTTGTTGGCAAAGTGAGAGCCACGCGGTATCTCACATGACAGCTTGAGCTGCCCTGGGATACTCTTTGTTCACCTTGTTCCTCCTCAGCTGGGATTCACACTGCAGAACAAGGCAAGTAGCTCACCTCCTTCACCCAACAATAATCCTGATGTCACTAAGAAAGTGATTTTTTTTCTTTTAATAAAAACATTTTAAGGTCTTACTTCTTTTTCCTTTGGGAAGTTACTGGCTTCTTAGGAGCATTACTAACTTATAGATCTTAACCAACTAGCCATAACTGAAGAAAAATAAAATTATTTGAATATTTGTGGGATACTCCATAAACTATTTCAAGACACTGGAATGCAAATTCAACAGTAATCACTTTACTAGTGAGTGGCTTTGACCTTTTAGGGAAACATTATAAATGTGAGAAAATTAATATTTTTTTCATAAGTCAAAGCAAATATGTTTTCTTCATCTTTGTTGCCAAAAGGCAATTTCTGTGTTTTAAACAAATGAACCAAGAAAGTTCTGAATATCAACTGTGCTTGGCAATAAGGAAAGATATAAAAATGTTATACCCTCCATTGGGCTCACAGGGCAGTGGTCTCGTGTGACAGTTTGTAGATTAAGGCAGAAGCATGTTATGGTATTTTGGTGTAATTTGGTGTATTAGTATTGGGTTATATTATGTTATATTAGGACCTGATTAAGAATTCTATGACTAGTGACTAGACTGTCTCTAGAGACTTTCATAAACACACAAACATTGTGCATTTGATTGACAGTAACTTGTTAACTCTAGGAGCATGTTTGCAAAGTATCTCCCTGACCTTCCTGGCTTGTAATGAATACCTTATGTCATGTCAGCCTCAGCCCTCACTGAACTATCAAGGTCATATGCCAAAAATGGCTTCATGGAAGTCCAAACAGAAAACTTACTGGCCATTTGTATGTCTGTTTTTAGAGATGCATCTGTTCATGTCTTCTGCTCATTTTTTTACTGGGTTATTCGTTTTCAAGTGTTGAGTTCAAGAAGTTCTTTATAGATCTTGAATATCATACTTTTATCTGTTTTATTTGCAAATATTTTCTCCCATTCCATGTGTTGCCTCTTAGTTTTGTTGACTGTTTCCTTTGCTGTGCAGAAGATTTTTATCTTGATGAAGTCCTAAAAGTTCATTTTTGCTTTTGTTTCATTTGCCTTTGGAAATGTGTCTTGAAAGAACTTACTGTCTTACCACTGTCAGAGAGGTAACTGCCTCTGTCCTCCTCTAGGATTTTGATGGATTCCTATCTCACATTGAGATCTTTCATTCATTTTGAGTTTATCTTTGTGTGCAGTGTAAGGGAATGGTCCAGTTTCAATCTTCTATATGTAGCAGACACTTCTATAGAAAAGACATGCAAATGGCCAACAGACATATGAAAAAAAAAAAGTTCAACATCACTCAGCATCAGATAAATACAAATCAAAACAACAATGAGATACCACCTCACACCAGTTAAAATGGCAAAAATTAAAAAAAAATAAAAACAGAAAACAACAAATATTGGTGAGGATGTGGAGAAAGGGGAACCGTCATCCACTGTTGGTTGGAATGCAAGCTGGCACAGCCACTCTGGAAAACAGTATGGAGTTTCCTCAAGAAGTTAAGAATAGAGCTACCCCATGACCCAGCAATTGCACTATTGTGTATTTACCCCAAAGATACAGACATAGTGAAAAGAAGGGGTACATGCACTCCAATGTTCATAGCAGCAATGTCCACAATCGCCAAACTGTGGAAGGAGTCGAGATGCCCTTCAACAGATGAATGGGTAAAGAAGATGTGGTACATATACACACAGGAATATTAGTCAGCCATCAGAAAAGACGAAGACCCACTATTTGCATCAACATGGATGGAACTAGAGGAGAGTATGTTAAATGAAGTAAGTCAAACAAAGAAAGACAATTATCATATGGTTTCACTCATATGTGGACCATCAGCAATAGCACAGAGGACCATAGGGGAAGGGAGGGAAATCTAAAGGGGGGAGAAATCAGAGAGCGAGATGAGAACCTCATGGGCATGAGAAACAATCTGGGGGTTTCAGAGGAGAGGAAGGTAGGGAAGGGGGTAACAGGGTGGCGGGTATTGAAGAGGGCACATGTTGTGATGAGCACTGGGTGTTATACTTAACCAACAAATCAATGAACACTGCATCAAGGACTAATTATGTACTATATGGTGACTAACAATGTAATTGTAAACAAATAAAAATAAATAAATGAAACCTTAAAGAATAACAACTTCTTGTTTAACTAAAAGAGAAACCTCCAAAGCAACATTAACGACAGTAATTAAGTCTCCATTCCTAAAATGGTATCATCCTTTGACCACCAGAATTTTACTCTACTGCTCTGGGATGTGAGATTTTGGAACTATACACACTTATGTTCATCTGAGATGTTCTGTGAAACAGTAAAACATGATCACATGCACAGAGAATATGAAGAAGAATTATTCAAGCATCAGGGTCTCCCTGTGCTTAGTTATCAATGCCCACACCATTGTGTAATATGTGTGATTCTACAATAAGATGTGTGGGCATAAAATCTCTTTCAGGAGACATACAAATGGCCAACAAACACATGAAAAAATGCTCAACAACACTAGGCATCAGGGAAATACAAATCAAAACCACAATGAGATACCACCTCACACCAGTTAGAATGGCAAAAATTAACAAGTCAAGAAACGACAGATGTTGGCAAGGATGCAGAAAAAGGGGAACTATCTTACACTGTTGGTGGGAACGTGAGCTGGTACAGCCACTCTGGAAAACAGTATGGAGGTTCCTCGAACAATTGGAAATAGAGTTACCTTACAACCCAGTAATTGCCACAAAGATACAAATGTAGTGATCCAAAAGGGCACCTGCTCCCCTATGTTTATAGCAGCAATGTCCACAATAGCCAAACTATGGAAAGAGCCCAGATGTCTACCAACAGATGTATGGATGAAGAAGGTATAGCATATACATACAACGGAATACTACTCAGCCATAAAAAAAAATGCAATCTTGTCATTTGCGATGACATGGATGGAATTAGAGGGTATTAGATTAAGCAAAATAAGTCAATAAGAGAAAGAAAATCATCATATGATCTCACTAATATGTGGAATTTAAGAAACAAAACAGAGAGTTATAGGTGGAGAGAAGAAAAAATAAAACAAAACAAAGAGGGAGACAAACTATAAGAGACTCTTAATCATAGGAAACAAATTGAAGGTTGCTGGAGGGGAAGGAGATGGGGGATGGGATCACTGGGTGATGGACATTAAGGAGGGCACATGATGTAATGAGCACTGGGTGCTTTATAAGGCTGATGAATCACTGACCTCTATCTCTGAGACCAGTAATGTATTATACGTTAATTAATTGAATTTAAATTAAAATAAATACTCTAAATAAATATATAAATAAAATCAAATCTCTTTCAGGGATTTATTGAGAAGGAGAGTCTACTTTGGCTCAGTCCTTGATGGGGCATCATGAGAAGCCATGGGAGTTTGTCTTTTTCATTTTTGAAAGTAGATAAAAATCTCTCTCTCTCTTACTCTCTCTCAAATAAATAAGTAAACTTGAAAAAAAAAAAAAAAAAGGCTATGAGCTTCCTAAGTCCAGGACTGTATCTAACTTATTTTTCTAACCCAGTTCTTAGCTTAGTGTCTGGCAAGAAAGAGTTCCCAAGTAATATTTATTGTATAAATGGAGTAAACCTTGTTTGCATATTTGCCTTCAAATCATTGAATACTTGAGAAGCCATCCATCTTTAGTTATCACCTGGTTGTGAGGAAGTCCTTAAAGGTGACTTTTCTAGGCCTCCCTGCTGTCTGTCTATGCCAACTAGAGGGGCATCAGAAGAGCAACAGCAATGCTCTTGCCACTGAGGGAAGCAGAGGGGAAGAGTAGAAAAGAAAAAATAGCTTAGAGACCCACCCAGCTCTGAGGCTACTCAGGAGATGAGCTCGAAGCATTTGTTGGATGGACCCTTGGTCTGGGAACAAATAAGCCCTTCCTTGAGAATCTCTTCTCTACTTCAGGAACAAGAGGAAGGGACACCTGGCCCTAAATAATCAATCCTAGACCTTTCCATGATGACGAAAATAACCCTAACAGAGAACAAAACATTCCTTACAAAGATGAAAAGCAAAGCTTAATATATAACATGAAAATGAATTCAATTGCTTTTTAATTCATAGTAATAACAACATTTTTCTGGAAGAATTATTGTCTATAGACCAAACTATAGTATCACAAAACCATGCCAGGCAATTTACCAATCTCATCTTCTGAAATCACACCATATTCCTCAAGATAAGTGTCATGACCTCATTTTAACAGGTGAGGAAATGAGGATCAGAGAGATTCAGACCCCCGCCCAAGTTACATTGCAAGTCCAGGCTTGCTCACCTTCAAAGCCCATGCTCTTTCCACTGAGGCATGCTGCAAGATGTTCTGCAGAGACTTCTCCAGATGCATTGAGACAGGGAAGGAAAAGAGAACACAAAGACCCACAGAAAGCAGTGAGGGGAGAAGACTCAGACATAGGAGTTAGGATTTGAATCAAAATTACAATGAGTTCACAATTTTACTAGGATAGGACTCTGCATCCAGGCTCTCCCTGTTCCCAGAGCTTCCTTTATGAGCCTGTGCCAGAGAAGCATCTCAAGCCAGGGCAGAGGGAAAATGTCCTGCTCCATCACAAAGTGCCCCAATTGACAGGAATGCTCAGCAAAAGCAAGGAAACTGCCCTGGAATGTCTTCTCTGGCCTCATGACCCCACTGGGCTGAATTTTCTTGCACTCCTGGTCCTGAACAAGCATGTTCAAGGATCCCAAGTCACCCAGTGAAACAGTCCTGACATACACACACTGTCCAGTTAGAACCATATTGCACAGATTAATGCTTCTGTATGGATTACTGGTCTACCAGGTGGACATGAAAGGCTATGGGAGAAACCAAGGGGGTAAACAGGAGATGTCTGAGCAGCTCCTCAGCTATGTTGGGTTCCTGCATCCACCTCTTGACATGGGCTGGGAGCAGCAGGAGCCTCAGAGCACACCTCCACACCATGGGCTTTCAGATCAGACGTCAAGTCATATCAAGGTTTTCCATTTATTATGATCTGAGGAAAGTCACCTAAATTCTTTCTGTCTTAGCCACTCAATTGAAAAGGCTTATTTACAGGATTGTTTCAAAGCAAACAGACTGTAGGTATGCAAAATATTTCAGATGTTTTATATTATTCTCCAGCCAAGCAATATCCCCATGGAATGCTCAGTCACTCTTACATGATAAATCCCAGTAAGACAAGAGCGGACAAAATGAAGTATATGCCAATGTCTCAGTATTGGACCTACCAAATATCATTATAATTAGTTACATATAAACCTGTCCCTCCCATGAAATTGGGAATTCTTAAAAGAGGTGAACATGCCCACCTTTGTCTTTCTGAAAGATATAGTGGGCCAGTACCAATTGGTTCATTAAACAAATATTTCTTCAGTGAAGCTCTTGTTTGTTCTCTCCTATTTCGCTCTGTTATTTACTTATTCATAGCCCATAAAAAGCTATTAGCTGGAAATGTTCAACTTTCCTCATGACATTCCCCAAAGGGGGAGGTGGTTTCCCCTCACGGAGCTTTTTTTTTTTTTTTTCAGTCAGTTAAAGTCTTTGCCCTCAAAAAATACTTATAGGAGCTTGTAACTGAGTTCAAAATCACCCAATAGCAGTAGAAAGTTCTCATAGCCATCAAGTGCCTCAGAGAACAATCTGAGTTCATAGAACCTCTCTGGAAAACATGGGATCTCAATGCTAAAGCCAGAAAGTTCCAGAAAGATGAAAAGCTGGACCAGCCTCTTCCTCCCACAGAAAACGAGGAAAACATTGTTCTCAAGGGCCACCCTCCCAGAGTGTAAAGGTGGGCAGGTGCTGTCCTCCTCAGGAATGTCTAATGACCTCCCACCCCCTACAGCTAAAGCCCAAACTTCTTAACATGGCATCTAGCATTCTTTTAAACCAAGCAATAACCCAATTTTTGTTTATGTCCTACCACTTTGCTCTACAGGCATTTTCTAGCATTTTCCTGCTACACACCATTGCATGTTCTGCTGCTGCCCCAGCTGATGGCGCCCTCTCAGTCTGCCAGATCCAGGACAAACACCACCTCCTGTTTCACTTCATTTTTAATCTCCATGCAGCTTGCAAGTTGAGAAGCCGTGACTCAAACCAGGCTACTTAATTTCAAATCTCGTAATTTTTGCACTATTCTACAATGATTTCTGAACAGTGTTATTTGTTGTAAATGATGGATCTCAGTAAAGAAATTTGTTTTCTTCTAAAGATGTATTTTTTAAAGTCTTGATCAGATTAGCAAATGCCATATTTAGGATTGAATTCATGTGTGTGGAGGTAAGCACTTATAACTATACAGCTAAAAAGATGTAATTAGCAAACTAAGGTAGAGGGATGGGCTGTTCTACTTGACCCGCTGGGAATCAGAGAACACCAGGGAGGAGGATTTGCCTTCAGATGGCATGTGTTCAACTCAAGTCGGACTGTCTGCTTTCATCTGGGAAGCTGCCAGCCATCGATGCTCCGGAAGGGGAGACTTCTTGGCTCAGACAGTTTCTTACTAGGCATGGGACCAACAAGTTCACTGCTTCCCCTAGGACTTAGAAATAGGGGGAAAGGAAGGACAAAGGAAGAGTAGCCAAATGTGGCTGCCCCTGGGTAGAAGCTCCTACCACACCTTTTCCCACCACTTCTGCCAATAATCCCTGTGAGCAGTGAATCACAGTGTGTGCGGGTTTACTTGGGAAGTTTGGCCATTCCTTCTGTGGAGTCTAAGCACATTGTAGTATGTCAAATGGTGGTAAGGAAGAAAGGGAAGGGGGGACGAGGGAGAAGAAAGCTAGCACTTATGTACCGAGAGGGGCCATTTAAGATACTTAAAACTTGTAAATCATACACGGAGCCTAACAGCCATATGGATGTTTAGTATTCTTTCTAGAAACTTGCACATAGTTGTATTTACATCCAGCTTTAAATTAGTTTTTTATTACTCTAATTCTTGGTCTGAACATATGCCATGGATCATAAAATATTTACTCTGTGCACATATAGCACCCTCACGGAAATGAATAAACATTCAGATTGGAATCCAGTTAATCTAAGAAACCCTCACCAGAGAGTTTTGTTTGTCTGCCTTCATTTATTACCAGGGTTTAGCATCTCCAACCAAAGATGCTACCCCAAGTATATAATCTAAGTGAGTCCTTTAGACATTTTGATGTGTAATTGGTGATTTTGGAAAGAAGTAGACATGGTCGAAGTGTCTAGCTTTGGACTGAGTTCACATGACTCAATATAAAAATCATCATTTCATAGAATGTCCCCTAATTGATGTACAGTCTACAAATTCCATCAAATGGCCAAGAAAAGGTTCTTCCTGGGGAGTTTCAATGTTGGCAAAAAAGTATACATCAGTCTGAACTCCTGAATTCGTTAAGATGCTTTTTCTTGGGGCGCCTGGGTGGCTCACTGGGTTAAGCCTCTGCCTTCGGCTCAGGTCATGATCTCAGGGTCCTGGGATTGAGCCCCACATCAGGCTCTCTGCTCAGCGGGGGGCCTGCTTCCTCCTCTCTCTCTGCCTGCTTCTCTGCCTACTTGTGATCTCTCTCTTTGTGTCAGATAAAATCTTAAAAAACAAATAAATAAAACCAAGAAAAAAAAGATGCTTTTTCTTTATAGTGCCTTCTTAGCAACAATAAGTTCTATTAGATTTTTATTGAAGAAAGGCAGTAATAACAACAACAATAGAATCATTGTTGTGTTATTATTATTATTATTACAATTATTAAGAACTGTACTGACCTTTACTAGTCACAGCTTCAAAAAACTATGATGAATGGAGGGGGGCCCTGGGTGGCTCAGTCAGTTAAGCCTCCAACTCCTGATTTCAGCTCAGGTCATGATCTCAGGGTCGTTAAGATTGAGCACTGGATTGGGCTCCAGGTTGGGCTCCACTCTGAGCCCAGAGCCTGCTTAAGTTTCTCTCTCTCCCTCAGCCCTTCCCCTCCTACTCATGTGCTCTCTTGCTCTCTCTAAAAAAATACATACATACATACATGCATACATTAGGTGAGTGGGACTTAATTTTCCTCTCTAGATGTAACTTGTGCCCAATGAAGAGCAGAGTTCAGGTCACCAAGGCTTTGCGGGGCGGGGATGAATAGCCAGAACACAGAGGATTTTTAGAGTGGTGAATATTCTGTGAGATGCTATAGTGATAGATAGATGTCCTTATATACTTTTCAAAATCCATAGAATGGGCAACACCAAGTATGTGCCCTGATGTAAACAATGGACTTTGAATGATAATGTGTCAATGTATGAAGTGATGTAAAAAATGTATCATTCTGGTGGGGGATGTTGATAGTGGGGGGTTGGGGTGGGGGCGGGATATGGGAACTCACTGTACTTTAAGGTCAATATCTCTGCCTGAATCCCTGACTGAATTCCAAACGCAAGTCAATGGCAACATGCCCCAGACTGAAGGTATCATCTGAAACATCGCTGCTCACCAGTCTTACTCCTTCTGCATTTTTGATTTTCATTAGTGATCTAATAATTTATCTAAGGTTCAATATTAATTTTCTACTCCTCTTTTGTGCCTCAAATCTATCAGTCACAATATTCAGTTGAAATCAATCATGTATATGTCTTTCAAGTCCTCCCTCCTCTTTCCATTTCCCTGGCACTAGACCGAAAGGATTCTTTAGCCCTTCTATCCTCTATTCTGCCCTCCATCATTTCTCGGGGGAGGCCTTCCAAAAAACAGTCTCATTATTCTCTTCCTGGCATCATAGCCTCCAGGCACATTCTACTACTCCCAGAATAGGTCCCAGAATAAGACAACCACTTGTTCCAACCCATAGAGCTTCATATTGATTCCTGCAAACATCTGACAGACCCATTCTAACCTCGTGCTTCAGTACCTGCTGGTCTCTCAGTCCTGACTGAGTGTCTTTCCCCCACTCCTGCTGACACAGTCCTTTCTATCCTTCAAGCCAAAGCTTAGGTACCCCTTCCTCTTGGAATCTTTCCCTATTAATCTCCCATATCCTGCAGAGTGAGGTGATGGCTTCCTTAGCTGCACAAAGCATTTTACTAGGGCTTGCAAGAGCACTGTATTTATATTATGTCCAGTTATATGCCTCTCCCATGAGATCACGAGCTCCTTCATAGCCAAACCCTGTCATTCCTCTTTGCATAGCCCAATACCTGTCATTTATTTAGGGCTAATGCCTCAAGATTTCCACCAAACTCCTCCATCATTGAGAAGCTGAATGCCTTCAAACAAATTAGCATCCTTTTGTGTCTGTGTGGTGTGAGTGCGTGGGCAGCATAAGATATCCATATCAACGTTCATCTCTTTTTTTGCAATTTACCCATGTCAGTGCTGGTATATATCGTTCTTTCTTCAGTTATTCTGATTCATTTAATTCATTAATCCATTCATTTACTCACATTTGTGTTAGACAAAGGATGGTTGCCCTTGAATTAGGAATGCATTGGGGCGCTTGGGTGGCTCAGTGGGTTAAAGCCTCTGCCTTCGGCTCAGGTCATGATCCCAGGGTCCTAGAATTGAGCCCCACATTGGGCTCTCTGCTCAGCAGGGAACTTCCTTCCCCCTCTCTCTCTGCCTGCCTCTCTGCCTACTTGTGATCTCTCTCTGTGTCAAATAAATAAAATCTTTTAAAAAAGGAATGCATTTTTTTTTCAAAAACTGTAGGTAGAGCAAATTTGACTCTATCTTTAGGTTCCTCCTTGGATGCAGTTCCCAGATGAATGACCACAAACGCCTTACTTGTGAAAGCAGTGAGAATATCCGAGGTTTGAACTGAAGCTGACTCTTGGTCAGTTTTGATAACTGTGTCTTAAAGTCCTTTTCCATAAAGAATGAATCAGTGTTTGTGGCAGATAACCATCCCAGCTAGAGGACTCCGTATAATGCAAGTATTGCATAATCATGTTATTTGTATTCCTTGACAGCAGAATTTACAATGCCTCGTTTAATGAGAAATTGAATGGAAGATGTGTTTGAAAAATTAATCCATTTTAATAATATATGGCACTGATATTGGCCATCTCTGGCAAAGCTTATACCTATAAACTAAGAGAGTATGAATACCAATTACAATAAAAAATAATGAGATATGTATTATTTCCCTAAGAAAATTACTTTTAAAAATATGCATTTTGACATCCTCAAGATTAATTGCACAATTATGCAGTTCCAAAGTGTAATCAGTAAAATTCTAAGCAGCAGTGAGTGAGCCTTCATATTTACAAAAAATTCAAAACCTCACTTCTGATGAAACTTGCATTACAAAGTCATTGGAATTTAGAGAATATAGGCTTTCAATAAAAATATTTATCAGTCTTCTATCCAACAAAGTCTTGGGACTGGGAGTAATTTAACAGTAGCAACGAAATAATGATTAGAACATTGCAAAATACACTGAGTCAAAACAAAGGCTGAATATCGAAAAACCAGAAGAAACAAGATTGTTTACCAAAGGGAGTCTGGACAAATGGATTTAAGAAGGAAACTCATTCCCAGAAATGCTTTTACTTTGCTTAATAAAAGTGCTGCTTTCAAAAGGCAGGCATTAAGGGGAACAAACCAGGAGAGAAATCATAGGTGAGAAATTAGCATTGAGGTTCAATAATTTCCAACTCAGGCCCTTGTACTTCTGAAGATCCAAGCCAAACACTGTGTAACACACAACCCAAGTAGATTCAGGGTGTTCCGGGGCTTCCCTAGATGACCCCTAGATGGTCCCAATGAGTGAACGATCATCTGTCTTTCAGAGATGAAGCTCCCCACATCACACAGACCCAAATCCAAAGTCAGTCAGCTCTGATTATCAGAAAGTTCTTCCTGACATTAGGCAAAAACAAAATTCCCCCACTCTTCTTAATCACAGGCTCTGATTTGAGTCCTTGGTATCCCTGACAACTGCCATCTTGCCCAAGACTGCTCTGCTGTTATTTGAAGACAGCCAACCACCATGCTCCCTTTCTCCTCCCCATTTCCAGGCTTCTGTTCTCTACCTTCAATAACACCAACTGCTTACCTCAACGGATAGTTTCCCATACTTCCAGTGTTAAAATTCCTAGAGAACTAAACCCGTGCCTATCCATCCAGCTGTCACTATTCAGACTAAGCTGACTTGTGGCATATAGTAACTTTCAGTAAATGTTGTTCAGATGAATTGCTGTCTATCCTCTCAGTAACTGGGTTCTTCTCCTTTGATCTCACCTTTCATAAAACAAGGTTCATTGACATTGTTCTATGTCTCATCTTCAGACTTGGATAAAGGGTCACTAAGGCATAAAGGGTCTAAACATAGGCTTCCCACAGGTAGGATAAAAGAAGCGTGGGATCTGGGGAAGGGAGTAGTGAATCTCACTCCTGAGAGAATAAAAGCAAACGTTGATCTTTCCAAAGGAGCCAAGCCAGAGAAAGGGACCAACAGAACTTGGTAAGCCCTTGATAAGAACTTTTACTTCTCTGTGTTTATAATTCTTTACTCATGTTTTCCCGTGAGAGTAACTCCTTGGAACAAAATTCCTAAAGCTTCATAAGTTTGGGCAGCAAGAAAAAGCCAAAGAAGGGGCTCAATTTCAGAGGGGTGAAAATCCTTTCCTCCTAAATAGAGAAGGGTGAGCAACCAATGAATATAAGGGAAAGGGGCTGCCCCAGGCCTAAGATGAATGAAGAAAATAAGAACCTAGAGCCTGACTCAGCCATGGAAGGTACTCTGGGGCTTAGCAAAAGAAACACTGGGGTGGCTGTTCCTGATTCCTGAGGAATCATAGGGCATAGAAACTACATATTACATCACATTATCAGCAACATCTTTCATGGGCATGGAAATGGGATCCTAGGGCTTTTTTCAGAGCAATCATCATGGCCTTCCAGAGGTCCATGGAAGCTGGTAACCAAAAAAATCCGGGACAAATTGTTGGCCTTGCTCTTAGCTCACCCATCTCAGGAGTGAGGCTTCTCTCTCTCCCTCAACCTGCCCTCTTTGTTAATTGATGAAGAGGAGGCTTTGGTTCTGTGGCAGGAACCAAAGCTCGGAGGCCTAAAAGATGAAAGCCCCTTGCACAAAGCTCTTCCTGGTGTAAGGCCTGAAACTCCAGAGGGCATTGTTCTCTTTGCCTAATCACTACATACAAATGGTAAGTACCTCAAAACTGGGCACAACATCTTACTCCCTTTTTGAACATTCCATACTCATTTCTAGAGCATGGAATGCCAGTCAGTCCAGCCTCAAACACATGCTTCTTTAAGCCCTTATAATTAATCAGATGGCAGAACACCCAACACAGTAAAATCATGAGGCATAATTACAACTGCATATTGAATAATTTATAAAGTTAAATACATTCTGAACGACTGACACCTGCTCATGAGGAACCTAAAATGCTTATTTACACATATATGGTATTATATATTTATTTATTAAAAAGATCATGAAACATCAAAATCCATTTTATGCATATAACCCAACTAAGAAATAAGAAGGAGTAAGAAAAATCATACCATGCCTCCATAAATTTATCACACTAAAATCACAAAAGTAATGCAATATTAACTGTTACAGAGCAGATTATTTCATTTTATACACACTATGAGTTTTATGTTTCTGAATAGGTCTATTACAAATGCCTAGTCTTAAAATGCTAGTAAACCTGTGACATGCAAGATAGCATGTGCTATTTCTAGATCACACATCAACAAATGCCTACAATGAATACATGCAAATAAACTGTTTTGTATATTTCAAGATACATAACATCAATTTCATTTTAAAATCTTTATTCATGCCATGGTCATATGCAAGAACTGGTAGTTAGCAGACAGTGAAAGTCTTGACAAATGCTAGATAAATGCTAAATCCACTCTAGATCAGGGTTGTGAACATCTGGAAAAAGCTATACTTGGCCTGAAAATGAGTCACAGAATGTAAAATATCCAAAATATTGACTTACTTACCATCTGTTATTTTGTGGAAAGGAACAAGGAAGGGATTTTATTGCTGATACTAGCATAATAATCTTAACACTTTATGGAAAGACAAAAAAAAAATAAGCTGTCAAATAGAAACTGCTTGATTGGAGTCTTTCCTAGGAAGATAGTTTCAACACAGCTCTCTTAATACCCCAACCCACCTCATATAAAATAGGCCTACATTTCTTGAAGATCCAGAATACTAGACATTACAAATAAGGATGGCCTAGAGAATATAATCTTTGGATGTCTTTAGACTGGTAACCACATGGCTAGGACCCTGCTGAGAGATGATTTAGTCTCATGTTGAACAGCTGTTAGGGGGTTGGAAGAGTATATTCTTTTAATGGCTAATCATCTATCTTGTGTGGTTTTCTGGAAGTAAACAAGACGTCAGACAGAAACTCAGAAAACTGAGAAAATGATTCAACAGGTTACTCACAGGTCAATGACATGAAGTCAAATGTGGACACCAGAGATGAGCTCTGATCTTGAGGATCAAGATGACATGAACCGAGTTTTCCAGTACCTCTCACATCCCAGGCACCATGGTAGGAAGAAATCATGATAGGGGCTAGGGATTGAGCCACCTGAATTTTTATCTTGATTCTGATACCAAGAAGCTCTTTGATGTTGGCAAGTTCATTTATTTTCTGGGTCTCAGTCTTCCAAAATAGTGGAACATATCCTTGCTCGAATCATTTACTTTTTGTGAAGCGCAAGCAACAACGTGAATGAAAGTATTGAGCCCCTGTTTTGCATCATTGTACAACATACAATGATGATATGGCCCTGATTCAGAATAAGGGCATCAATTTTCCATATTTATAAATCAATTGTAGAAACCTATAGATGAAGGCAGAGAAATAGGTGAGAATCTCATTCTCCAATATCACTGCAGGGAAACTGCTGAAGCATGTAAAGTTTCAGCATTCAGATTCTGGAGTTGGTATTTGGGTTGTTATCATTCAATTTACAAGAGATTTATTTTCCTTCAGTTTCTTGGAGTCATAGTTAGGCGATGTAAGTCAGATCTGCTTCTCTTGGGATGAAACTCTGGTATAAATCTCTCTATTTGCATAATGGTTTATGGGATGTTTTTTCCTAAAATACCTTCACAAGCAGTGATTTACCACAGGGCAGCAGAGTATGTAGTATGCAAAGAGAGTATTTTAATTCATATTCCACATATGAGGAAAAATCAAATTCAGTTCATTTAAGTCAATTAAAATTAAATATTTTAGTACCTTCTAGTCTGGAGAGGAACACAATAATGCCCATGGCCACAGTCTGGTTGGAAAGACAAGTAGCTAAATGTGCTATGTAGTAACTAGCTTATAAGTATCTATTTTTATGTGACTCAGAAAAGTTTCATGCTTAACTGAAAGTAACTCAGGGTGCTTGAAGAGTGAGAACAAGGATCTGTTTCTCCCAACTGCCAAGCTAGTGCTCTCTATACTACTCCACACAGAACTAATGTTCAGTGTATCTTTAACAGATGGCTTTGGAGCTTTTCTTTCTTTCCCCCTCCCCACCCTTTTTTTTTTTTTTTACATTGAAGAGATCTGTTACAGCTCATAAAATTGGATAACCGAAAAGCTAAGTATTCATCAATAGTACTAGAAATGTGCAAAATTCAGACATCTTATTTTTCTGTTTATGTCAGTAATAACCATTGGCTTCCAACCACAAGCAAGGTCATGTCTAGGACCTTAAAGGATGAGTAGGATTTTCTATAGGAAAAGAAATTTTCAGGAACAACACATTGAAGAAGCGCAGAGTGCACCTGGGGTTCGGATTTGCACTGCCATTAAATGAGGAAATGAATGCTTTGACTGTTGCTCATTTCTAAATATGTGCGCATACCTACATATGGTGATATACAGGCTTCATGAAATATGTATAAGCTACTCCCAAATTTCCTAACAGGTATTATGTAACTGTTTCAAAGATATTGATCAGGCATTCCAGCATCATTCTTACAAAGCCTTTATTTGTTTCATGAGAACTTATGTGTAATTATTTTGATGGACTTAACCTAGAGTCAATTCTGTTTATATTTTCTACTTATTGTATTCACTTTTCATTCATTCAAAAACACTGTCCTCATTTTTTTCCCATGTGAATTCAGAGAGTTTAGTTTGGATAATTTTCATTTTCCTATGAAAAAGTTCAGTCTTGAGGACAAGAAATTCCTTGTGTCGTACCAAAGACATCATAACCTCACCATTCCAGAAATTACCCTCAAATCTGACTCTAGACAGAAGTAGAGAGACTTGCACTGGTCCTGACCCATAACTTCCTGGTCTCAGGAGGTGTCCTAAGCTGGGTCAGGGTTATTTAGGGAAAATAAAGCTTCTGTATATTCACAAATATACATATTATAAAGCAAAGTGTTTTTAAGCAACTAAATGGAGCTAGTAATAAGCTATGTTTCCAGTAATGTCTCTCTCCATTCTCTATGAAAAATGAATTTTCCTTCTTTTTGAATTTGGTTGAATTGCATGATTATTTTTGGCTATGCAGATGCAACCTTTCCATTTTTGGCATATTTCCTCTTCTATATGTAGAAAAGCAATGAGATTTAAAATCATAACTGGGACTGAATCTCTTACTAATAATGTGACCTTGAGAAAGGACTTGTTTCAGGTTAGTTTATTACAGTCAGTCATCATGGCCTTCCAAAAGGGTCAATGGAAGCTGGTGGACAAAAAATCCAGGACAAATGGTTAGTTTTTACCTCCTCATTCGTAATCATATACTGAGAGATTATAAAAATATTTTATATTTATAAACATCAAGGTGCATACGTGTACATATACATATACATAAACATCATACATATCTATAAATAACAATATTTATCACACACATTTATTGTTAAATGAGACAGTATGGTATGTTGTTTAATAAGTGTTAAGTCTCCTTCCTTCTCAACTCTGTAACTTATACTGATTGATTAACCTTATTGATGAATTGGACCTATTAAGTAATATATTTGCGGGTAATCTTTTGTTGTATTGTTGCCATTCAGTATCAAATCAACATCTAACAGATCATGATGGAAGTCGCTGTCCTTGGTTCTAAATGCCCAACATTGCTATCAAAGACATGGATCATAGGCTTGTCTCCAGAAAGCGAACAAAAGGTTAAGATAACTAAATATTTGGGGCACCTGGGTGGCTCAGTGGGTTAAAGCCTCTGCCTTCGGCTCAGGTCATGATCCCAGGGTTGTGGGATCAAGCTTCGCGTTGGACTTTTTGCTCAGTGGGGAGCCTGCTTCCTCCTCTCTCTCTCTGCCTGCCTCTCTGCCTACTTGTCTGTCAAATAAATAAATAGTCTTTTTTTTTTAAGGATAACTAAATATTAATAGGTTTTATTATATACCCAACCCAAAACTCTGTAACTTTACCTCAAAAGTCAACATAATTTGATTCCACATCAAAAGAAGTATCACATTACTCAGATGGCTCTGATGTTGAAGAACTTACTACTCACCACAGCAGCTCATTGCATCATTAAACATTGTTGATTATTAGAAAATACTTGTTTTCACTGAGCCCTATAATCTTACCAAGAAGTCTTTATTATGTTTTTTGGAGGTATATTAGTTCAACTTATGCATCATTGAGTCATCTTGATATATTTTTTATAAAGATCCTTATTAAGGTTATTGATAAGAACATGAGTAAGCCAAATACAAAAAAAAATAGTAATGAGACATGAAGTTATTACCATGAAGAACAAAAATGGCTACCTAATTTTATCATGTATGTATGAGAGAGAAGGAAAAAAAAAAGGGACAGAGAGAATAGGGAACTTAATAGGAACTTGTAATGAATCAAAACCAATTTTACACATCAACTCTTCCATACAGCATCTATCATTCTCTCCTCTGACTTCATTCAGAATTTTTATGTTTTTCTTACTATATGCTTATTATCTGTCATTCTAATAAACCATTTCTATTTTTCTCTCCTTCAGTAGACTGTGATGGTCTCCAGGACAGAGGCAATATCTTATTTTTCCTTTGTGTATGTTTTAATACATAAACATGTGTTTCATATAATGTATACTAAATATTGGTTGAATGGATGAATTCAATATCAAGAGAAGGAACTGTCAGTATGGGCAAGGGAAAGCTTCTTTATCATTATATATATTCCAAATGCTGGAAATGCTGGAAAGAGATTCACATCTAAAGATGGCACCAAGATGCATGAGCTCTCTGGCTTTTTTAAATCTGATGCTCTCAAAACTAGAACACTAATAAAATCAGCACGTGTCTCTACCCAAATTCCTCAATAAATTTCTTGAATCTAAGCCATGCCACTAATAGAAACTGCTATAACAAAAGAAATATTATAAAAAATCACTTTCTGAAACATTCAGACAAAAAATTCTATTCCATGAAGACCAGGACCTACACAATAATATTTTTTCTCCGTGGATTTAGCTACATTTGGCCAAACAGCATGACTCTATTTCTTTGAGATGGTCCAAAGTGTTCTCAAGTTTTCTCACGAGTCTCTCCTCTGTCTTCTAGGTTTGCAGCATCAGTGTTGAATGTATTTCTAGTAATCAACTGTTATCTGGACTGAATAATTTTTTTCTTCTTGTATATTTGTCACAAAATCACTGTGTTCCAAGAAGTCTCTGCTTGCTTTTCACTTTTGACACATTGTAGCACATTCACTTTTAACAAATTCATATATATTTTATTTTAAACAAATATATACATGTATATATTTGTTATATATATGTATGTATACATGTGTGTGTAGATAAACCTCAAACACTAAATGCAATAAAAATAAAAGTACCTTAATATATTAATGTATTTCAAATATCTTAACATTTTATTGATGAAAAAGATAAATAGAACTGATAAAAGATTACAATGAGTCACTCCAGGAAAGGGTAGCAATAACAGAAACAAAGGGCAAATTATAATAATTCCATTTTTTCAATGGAAAAGGCTGCATTTAATCAATAAATTCTATTTTAGAAATACCAGAACCTTCATATTAATATTGTTTTGTTCTTTCTCTTCCCAGCATGACACTCTGCTTACATTTATGAGCTGATTAGTTCTAATTGCAATATGTCCATGCTGTGTGTCACATAGACACCTATACTTACAATCACACTGCAAGAAGAAATTTCCAGTAAAATAATTTTAGAAGACTGTGTGTACTCCAGAGACAGCAGTTCTGAAGAGGCAGATGAGAAATCAAAATGAAATCACATGCATTCCTAATTTTTTATTTCATAGACAAATAACTAACTTCTTCACTTACATACAGAAATTCTGTCCCTGGGTGCTTGGGTGGCTCAGTCAGTTAAGCACTCCCTGATCTGCGGGGAGTCTGCTTCCTCCTCTCCCTCCACTCCTCCCTGTCCCACTTGTGGTTTCTCTCTCTCAAATAAATAAATAAAATCTTTAGAGGAAAAAAAAAAGAAAGAAATTCCATCCCTAAATTCCATCCCTATTTGTCATTCCTATTCTCAACACAATGGTTTGTAGAAATAGAATTTGAGGGTAAGTTAGACTTAAAATTTATATAGGAGACAAAACATTTTGGAGCAAATATAGTATTTGATACATATGAGGATCCAAAAATATTTTCTGTAAATCAAATTCTATTTTCTATAGACTTATAATGCCAATCCAAGTGTTCATGAGTCTCACAGAAACACATGTTTTTAAAAGATTTTGTTTATTTATTTGGCAGAGAGCACAAGCAGGCAGAGTGGCAGGCAGAGGGAGAGGGAGAAGCAGGCTCTCCATAGAGCAGGAAGCCTGATGCAGGGTTCAATCCCAGGTCCCTGAGGTCATGACCTGAGCTGAAGGCAGACGCTTAACCAACTGAGCCAGCCAGGCACCCGAGAAGCAAACCTTTCAAAGACAGTGCCAATTAGCCTTCAACCACAATGAGTGGATATGAGGAGGCAAGATCAGCTTAAAACGGTAAATGGGCATCTTTATCATGGGCACAAGAAGTCCATGAAGTAGTCCTCTAGGAGTTGACAAGGTTTGTGTGTTGGGGGAGGTGTTATTTCAGGGCCCTCGGTTCATAAACAATGGTAAATGGGGACTGGAGTCAGCTTAATGCTCATCCAGAAGTAAACAGTTGTTACTATGCTCGAGGATTCCATTAAAACAACAGATAAGACTCTAGAATATGGGAAAAACAAGTTGTTGAAGGTCTGGTTACCTTTGTGTCTGGTGGACGCAAGTCACTTCCTCTCTTTGGGCCTCTTTCTCCCAACCCTTAAAAGCCAGTTTCCTTAGGGGCGCCAGGATGGCTCAGTCGGTTAAGCCTCCAACTCTTGATTTCAGTTCAGGCCATGATCTTAGGGTCCTAGGATTGAGCCCCATGTTGGGCTCCGTCCTTGGCAGGGAGTCTGCTTCTCTCCTTCTTCCTCTCCCTCTGACCCCAGCCCCTCCCACCTCCTCACATGTTCTCTCTTTCAAATAAATAAATCCTAAACAAAGGAAATTGAAAAAGAAAAAAACGCAGTTTGCCTAGACAGTGGCCCAGTCGCCCCCCAAGTCTAACAATATATGATTAAGGAATGACACACAATAGACACTGTGATGATGGGAAGTGTGTCTCTACGTGCAGTCCACCTCACACCGCCACCTGTGGCAATGAATTGCTAAGAACGGAGTCTAAACAAACAGCTTTATGCACATTAATTACTTGTCCTAGAAATGTGAGTTTCTCCTTTGAATATGTAACAAGATCAATTTCTTGAATATAAGAACATAAGTAGAAGCAGGCGCCAAAGAGAGGTATCTGCATAATACTGGCTCAAAACCATTCATTTGAGGAATAATACTCAAGTAAAAGGTAGGAAAACTATCATTTCTCAGAGCTGCCAATAGCCATTCTCTCAGAAAAAGACACCTTTCTTCACTTTTAGGATGCTGGCCTGTTGGTGAGTGTCTCCCAAGACCTCAGATTTTGAGGTATTTTATATTTTATTTTATTTTATTTTATTTCTTTTCTTTTCTTTCCATGTTCCAGAATTCACTGTTTATGCACCACACCCAGTGCTCCATGCAATATGTGGTATTTTAAAAGCAATGTTCTGTTGTTAGAATTTTGTCAAATGCTTGACACATCAACCGGATTGCTGTCTGGCCAGGTAAGGACTCTAACTCCGCTGTGACCCGGTGCAGTGGCTAGTGGAAAGGCATTGTACTGAGCCTTCCTCAACTTACCTGCATATTTGTTAACTGCATAGTGACAGTTTCTTGCAGATATTTGGTGAGAAACAGAAATAATGTGTTGAAGCTCCAGGCACAATCTTAGCACTTAGGAGGCAATGATGGAGGAGCTATTATTATTTGCGGCCAGCAACCAGCCTCAGAGTTAGGAAATATATGCCTCAAACAAATCTTATATGTTGCTATTGTTATTCTTTAAGTGACACGGTAAAAAAAAAAAAAAAAAAAAAAAAAAAATCCATTAATGAAGTTCCTATTGCTAAAAGAGTGGTTTTTTTTACACAAATGGTGATTTGATTATTGCCTTACCCTTTGACCAAAAATGATCTAGCTAAACTTTAAATAATCCCACTTCTACTTGGGTAGCAAGTACATTCCCTCACATGAAAAACCAAGAAAACAGAGCAAGTGTTGATACCTCTAGGTTATAGACAAATAAATGAAGGTTCAGAGAGGTCATGGGTAGCAGAAGGCTGGGGGGGTGTTGGTGGAGGGGGGGAGGCACTAAAACCTAGGTCTTTAGATTCCAACATAGTGCTTTTTCATTTGGACTTTGATGCCTAATTTGCTGGCCTCATGTCCACATTTCTTACTCTTGCCCGTATGTTAAAAAAAAAAAAATTAAGTGTAATAATCATATTCCCCAATGTAGGAAAAAAAAGAAGGCCTTGGACTAACAGTTTAATTCACATCAATAAATCATGACCCACACACATGTGCGTGCATACAAACACACACACACACACACACACACACACACATCCTACCTTAATATAGTAAGATAATAAAAAAATTAGTTATTTTAATTTAGTTTTACTTGATTTTTGTTAAAAGATAAAGGTGATTTCTTATGTGATATCTTATTCTAACACCAAATTATGGGGAGTTTATTAGTGACATTTTATAAGACATGCACTCATTTGCATCAGAAGCCAGTGCAGCCCAAGCAAAATTGGAATTAGAATCCATCTTCCATAAAAAGAAAGGTCACAATTGGCTTTTCACCAGATGGATTTAAATTTTTAATACCACAAACAGCCAAGGTGATAGTGGAATGTTACAGGTGTGAGAAAAAAAAAAAAACTCACTTTACCATGCAGCATTTAGAAAGAAAATGAGGAAATAGCTCTGTGGCAAATTCAGGGGAGGGACTTACCATTCCTCCTCACCAAATAAAATAAACTTACTATTCATGGTGAATTATACAGTTCTCAAAATCTAATACACAGAACCATTGCTGATAACCAAACTAGCAAGGGGGGCTGAAGAGACCTGGATACTATGGTATAAATCATTTAGGAGCACAGAAAAATTCTCTATATATTTTTTTAAAGTTATTGTTTATGGTTCAAGGCATTATGATAAGTTGACAGGGTTTATTTCTTTGATGTTCTTTCTATATAATATTTTAGTCTGAGAATAAAACTTATTTTTTTGAGACAATCATCCTGGAAATAATTTTTTTTTAGTCAGTGTTCATGTGTTTTGTTTTTGTGTTCTAACCTGTATTTCAAACACATGGTCAAAAGCATTATGCAGAGATTGATAGCAAAGATGTTTATATGCTAACAAGACAAAATCAGCAGGTGCATGAGCTTTTCTGTTGAGTCACTAAGCAGATCTAAGCATCCATACTTGGACTCTATTCATAGACCATCCCATAATGACTATTCTGCTAAAAATGAGGAAGGCAAAGCCATAGAAATGAATCCAACACACAAAGAATTTGCTTAAAAATGACTGATGATTGGGTTAGAGATTGTCGACTATCTTAGAAGTTCAAAGCCGTCATCCTCTAAGTTTGGGGCTTGTAATTAATGTCTGCAAAGAGATTATTTTACTTCTTATCTAGAGAAAACACACAGAAAGTAAAGAAAATGTGAATTCATAAATACAAACATACACACATAGTCGTAAATACATCCCATGAGACAAGAAGAGTAAATTTTTAGTAACTATGATGTATAGCTATATTTTGTCTATGAGCTTATGGTAACAGATGGTGAGAGGAAATAGAAAATCAGTGTGCACATTCATGTTTTTAAAAAGAGAAATGACATTAAATCAAGAAATTCAGAATGAGTGACCCATTTAAAATGCACTCATCTAAGTTTCTATGGAGGCATATTAATTATCATAATTTATCTTTCGTAAGGGGAAAAATGGCATGACTTAAGTGAGATCCTCATGGTGAGATTATTTATATTTAACTGGAAGATATATGAACTCCATGAGCCAACTTGAAAAATCTTCCTGCATTTCTCCAGCCTTTCCTGAGTGCTGTTAGCCCCCTTTAGGAGCATGGACTCTTGAGTAAGTGCTCACACATCCAAGACAAGTAGCTTGTCTATAACCTGGTGATCACTGGCCTTCCTCTATTGGCCAGAATGATGTACTGCTTTACAGTGGTCAGATCTAAAGTCCTTGACAACAGTCTTTAGGAAAATACTACACATTCTTTAGAATTGTGAAGTAAAAAGTATGCATTGCAAATCCCATCCAGAATATGTTTTACTAAATATTATATTTATTATATAATATAATACTAAATATTATATTAATATTATAAATATTAACTATTTTTATCAATGTGTTCATAAACTAACAGTTGTTCTTAAATATCTACTGGTTTCAAGTAAAAAAAAAATCCAAAAAAATATGAAATGAGAGTTATTTCTTCTCTCCCATGACACTTGTGATTTCTTATAAGCCATACAAATGGCTTGAGGAACCAAAGAACATAATTTATAAAAAGAGAAAATGTTGACTGTATATTCAACAATTACTGACAAGAGATATTCAATACATTGCTATCTGCAGAATTAGATATAACATAAGGTCAGTTGGTTGAAAGGGAATCAGAGTGAGCTGCAGCTATGTACTGAGAGGAAATGGGCCTGCTGGAGTGTGGTCACAGTGAGGAAGGATCCCAGGACCACAGCCTAACAAGTCAAGCAATCAAGATGGAAAGATTCAAAATATGCAACAGGTGGATCCATCTCTTTTTCTGCCTCAATGATGAAAATGTATAAATAACACTTTTTTCCTTCACCAGATCCAAGACAAACCAAGATAAAGTAGAGATAAAACCACTAAACCAAAGAGCATGTAATGTAATGGAAGAAATAGGAAGTAGTAAGGAGAAAGTCTTCCTTACTGGCCCAAGAGGAAGTTAAATTTCCTGTACGTGACCTACACAAAGGCTTCCTTGATTATTAGCAGCCCTGCCTTCTGATATCTCAAGGCTGAACTCAACTACCCTTGTAGAGAAGATGAAATCTTCATTTGGGGGGTCAGTAAAGAGAAACGTGGGTCCCAACATGTGTAATTCTGTAAATGACAGGAATATAATAAATCACAACTGTTTGGGGTCTGACCCCCTCCAGACCCCCCCACCCTGTGCACGCCTATTTACACTGAGTTTCTGAATACAGGAGGAAGGGACACGCAGCCCTTCAGTGAGTAAACTTGACAAAGAGCTTCAAACTGAACCTGATGTGTTGGGACAAGGCCAGCCCATAGAGAGGGAAATCTGTAACTCCCTATTCAAACACCACAGCCTGATAATCCCAAACAACCTTTCTCTCCTTTAACTCTCAGAATTTCTGATTGCAGTAGTTTTGGCATGTCACTGACAGAGCCCCTCCCTTGACCAAACTTCAGTCAGGCTCCTCTGAATCCTCTCCCCAATGAGGCATCAAATTTTGGAATTTCATGTTCGTCTTTGCGTCACTCAGTTTTAGCAAGAATCCTGTCAAGTTGCTTTAGCCAGGATCCCCCACCCTCAGTATTCGGTCACCCTGGCCTGCCTTCAGCCAGAATCCTATTAGATCTGTTCGACCAAGAATCCCCCATCTCACCCCTGATATTTCCTCTTAGTCATTTTCCACTCACTGACTCATTTTCCACTCATTTTCACTCACCTCATCGTGCTCCTTGGCTATACATTCCCATTTTTCTCTGTTGGATTCAGGGTTCAGCCTAATCTCTCTCCCCTACTGCAAAGCTGCAGCACAGTGATCCCTAATCCCATTGCACTGGTCATGAGTAAAATCTGCCTGACCACTGTAGTAAGTGTCATGAATCATTTTTTCTTTGACATCTTTTCATTAAAGCTTTGGATCTTCCATCCTCCATGAGAGAAGGCAACAAGAGCTTTGCTACCCTAACAGCAATCTCTTTAGGGCTTTATGACCCAGGTCTTAACAGGTGCAGTCCTATCACTGAGCCCAGCAACCCAAGAGTCAAGACTTTGCAAGACAAGGCATCTGACTCTCCCCAAATGTAGTTAGAATATTGGGCACTATTTGTATGTTAGATTAGAAAAGCTCCAATAGATCCTTTATCCCAGCACAGATCACACCTTTTCAAAGAAACCTAAAAAGAATATCAGACTATTGAAATACGAAAGGCAACATGACTGTATGTAAATCTCTGTGCTCAGTGGAATATGGTGGAAATTAATGTAGTGGTCTTTCTGAGCATTAACTTTTCCCAAAGAGGTATTTCCAATAATTGTTAACTAAATCCAGAGATTATCATGTCCCCAAATAAGCCTTTGCTTCCTATGCAGATCTGTCATGCTCTTGCAAAGAAATCCCTTGTTCAACAAAATGTTTATCTATGAAAACAGGTCTTATTTTAGGCAAAGCTCCCTCAAAAACCACAATATAAATACTCCCTGTGATAGTCATTTTAGAGAGATTTTGAGAACAAGATTCACAGTGATGGGAGTTAGTGAAATTAAAGCTTTAGCACAGAAAGTTTTTCAAAATTAGTCTAGTATATTGAATTTTAAACCTTAACTTTCTTCATCAATTACAATTATAAAAGTTTTGGAAAAGCATTAGTCATGTACATAGTTCTTGATCAGTATATTGGGAAAGAAAAAATAAAGGAGTGGTGTGAATTTAGATGTGTGTACAGATAAACTACATATCTATATTAATACATAAATACATAATAATCTTGGGATTTGAGGATTTTTTGATGTTATTTAATAAACTATTCCATGTTAAATAATCACATGACAAGATTAGGCAGCACCGTTTAAAATACAAAGGTAAAAAATCATGGAAGCCATGGAGAAACCCTTTAGAATCATTCAAAACAGCTTCATTAATCTGAAAAGTAGATACTGTTATTCCTAGTTTACATAAAAAAGGAAGGTTAGCCCTTTACATAAAGTGACAGCTAGACCAGGCCACGGAGCCTTGTGTGGGTTCAAAACTTGATATTAGTGTCTTAAAGTGCTCTACTCAGGAAATAGGAACTGACCCAGTCTCTCTACTTGAAACTAGGGAGGGCACTGATGTGATGCACTTTCAGTAAAGGCATTCCTTTACTGAAAGGAATGAGAAAAACTTCTGCCAAACACAGATGGGACTAGACAAGCTACTTGGAGACCAGGAATGACCCAGACCTCCTACTCAGTCTATGATCTCCTTCATGTCACCAACATGGCATCAAAAGACACAAGTATGGACTGAGGCCCAGGAAATCAGTAAAAACAAACATAAAATTGCTAGATGGTAAACAGTAAACATTGAGGAAGAGAGAGAGAAAAAAATTAATCCTACACAAAATTAGTTTGTAAATCAAAATTTTAAAAATTAAAGTTTTGTTGGGAGAGATACCCAATAAAATCAACAATTACAACATTATTTTACTCCAGAGATATTAGATTTTATGGAATAATCTAATTAATACTATAAAACAAATAGTTTATTTCCTCAAATGGAATAAAAGTATGAAAGAAAAACAGACAGAAATAAAACAAGAACATGAAGATAAATAACCCACTCTATAACCTGGAAATGAAAAATATGTACATAAATAAAAGAGTAGGTAAATGGGATAATCTGTAGACTGAACACAAAGAGAAAATAAGTGAATCTGAAGACAGCACTAATGAATCCATCCAGAGTTGGCATGGAGACCGACGGAAAGAAGATTAAAGTGCAGAATCTCTAGTCCACCTAGGAATGTTCGTGTTGCTGTTTTCTTGACTTACACTTCTCACCTCACGTTCCTGCCTCACCTGCACAGCTCTCACCCATGTCCCTGTTAAACTCACACCTAATTCTTGAAGACTGAAAAGCTTCAAGGAGAGAAAAAACATCCTTTGCTTTTCACAGATGCTCCCTCAGCTAGAAGGTTCTAGAAGGAAGTGCGGGTCAATGTGGATGCACAAGCTAAGTAAAGGACAGAGAACAGACCCTGGTGCCACTGTTAAGGGAGTTATGCTAGAGGAGAGCCCTGGGCTCCTTAGAAGTGGGTAGGAGTGGCAGGGTTAGGGGACATTGTGTCTGGCATCTAGCACCTTCATCTTCTCATCTGGTGGGTTCAAGTTTAAGTAGTCAAAGGTGATGTTGTCCTATAAGAGCTAAGTAGTAAGATTGCACCTGGAGAGGAAAGTGTTTACTTCTTTTCTTAAATGCTTTTACTTGCTATGTCCTTTCTTTAACATGTTTTTACAAATGTTCTGTTTCTTATCCTGTAGCTAACCTAATCATGTCTTACTCTAGAAGGCAGCAGTAGGCATCTCACTGACTGGGGCCAGAAAGGAAAAAAGAAGTCTGAATGACACTGAGTGACAAGGCTCTCTCATCCCAGAAGGGTATTAGTAGCTCCTCAGACCTTCTCTCCTCTCCTTGGTTTAGGTCACAGGGAGCCTCGGTAACACATCAGGACAGCTGCAGTTCGGTGATGTACAGCTGGCCACACTTCCACAGGCCTGTTTCCATTACATTCCGTGAGGCAGCCTGGTTTCATAGAAAGGACGGTGGCCTGCAAGTCCTGAGATCTGTTTCCATCTCCAGTACACATCCAGTGAGACCTCAGCAGAATCACACCCTGCCTTCAGACTCATTCTCCTGCTCTGTGAAATGAACAATGTGCTACATCATTCCTAACGATCTCTCTCTCTCTACCAGCTCCCTCATATTTCTCCAGTAAAAAATTAATGTTCATTGATGAGACACCTTTGCTGTTATATGATTCAATTAATTTTAGTTTGCTCAACTTAAATGGTGATGCTATTTTTCTCATGGAACTAGGGGAGAACTAAGTCAGGTTATCAATGAAGTCACCTGCCTAGGACAGAACAGATGTTCACTAGAATGATAGGTTTTACTATTTACACCTATTTGCTAATGATTAAAAAAAATTAAAACTTCATTTAAAAAAAATGTGGCAAAGGTTTTTCCAGCCATGTTGAAAGAAGAGATTCTTCAGATAACCAGGAACTCTGAAATTAAAGACAGAAGACCCTGATTACAAAGGACAAACACAAAGGCAATGCTAGCCCAGTTGCAGGGGCAGGGGGAGCATGAATGTGGCAAGAAGTTCCAAGTGGCTCAGATTCAAGAAACATGTGAAAGATCCCTGATCTGAGTCTTAGAGACACTGTAAGTTGGCGGAGAGGGAGTTGAGTTGCCCCTCCAGGGTCAAGTTTTTAGGCTTCCCAGAGAGAATGTTTTTGTGTTGTCTGTCTATCCATTGTATCCGTATTTTTCCCAGAATGCATGTGTATAAACGCACACATATCATGTACTATTTGCACTGGGTGTTATACACAACTCATGAACCACTGGACATTATCTCAAAAGCTAATGATATGCTATATGTTGGCTAATTGAATTTAAATTAAAAAAAGGAAAAGCATATACTATTTGTATATAAATATATATACTATATAAAATATTCATTAATATACATATATAATCCCCCTTCCTCTATCTTCAAAATTCCAGTGTTTCTATCTGTCCCCAACCTTTCTAAATCCAGTCTCTTCCAGCTCTGAGCTGGCTGATTTCTTTGGCTACAATCTTTGGATATGAGTGAAATAAATTAGCACAGCTATGTTTGGAAGAAAATAATTTTACAACTATAGAGCAACACTTTTCCCCTCAAAGCTGTCTCTACTACTCATTCTCCTGCCAAAGCAGAAACAATATACCAGCACACCCAAAACCTCACGCTTCATTTTGGTAAAAATAGAAATAGACTGCACAATGATTATACATAGTAAATTTTCTCGGGTTTGTGGTTTATTCATTGTGTTAGAAATGTTCTTTTAATAGTCAAAATTCTTCCTTATTGACCCCACCAAAAAACAAGACTAATTAAATCTGGATTATACAGCAGAAGCTGTGAGCCCTCTCATTTTATTTGCAAGCTGAAAATAAGAAGTAAAGCCCCTATAAGATGTCCACACATCTCGGACTGGGAAGCTTTGATCCTTGTACATTGGATTTTACATATTCATACTAGAAATAAAGTATCTTATAAATAAATGTCAAGCAATACCACTCTCCTTGAATGTTTAAGTGTGCTGCTCACTGCTGTCCGCTTTCTTAATTTGCAAAGAGAAGGAAAGTGGATATTTCTTGAGCATCCATCATGATATTTTCTCAAACCTGGAGCAGTCTTTCTTTTCACATTTTCATGTTTCTAAAATCAGAAAGCATCTTTAAAAAAATTATTTACTTATTTTGAAGAAAGAGAATCTGCACAGAGGGGAGAAACAGAAGAGAGAGAGAAAATCTCAAGCAGACACCCCTCTGAGCTCAGAGTTTGTCCCGAGGCTTGACCCCATGACCCTCAGTGGGTTAAAGCCTCTGCCTTCAGCTCAGGTCGTGATCCCAGGGTCCTGGGATCGAGCCCTGCATCGGGCTCTCTGCTCAGCAGGGAGTCTGCCTCCACCTCTCTCTCTGCCTGCCTCTCTGCCTACTTGTGGTCTCTGTCTGTCAAATAAATAAATAAAATCTTTAAAAAGAAAAAAAAAATCATGACCTGAAGTGAAACCAAGAGTCAGATGCCCAACCAAATGAGCCACTGAGGTGTCCCTAAAATCAGAAAGTATCCTTACAACCAATCTACACATTTAAAACCCCCTTTCACCTCCTTGCAAATTAATAAATCTTGTGATTATCATAATCTATGATACTTTAGAATTAAAAATGCACATTAAAACAAAAATTATCACATAGATTATTTTATTCAACCCTCTGAAACAAGTGTATGTATCCTTATTTTGTAGAAAGGGGAACCGAGATACATTATGGTTCATTAACTTACCCAAAGTAAAACTTACCCAAGGTCACACAATCAATGTGAGGACCTATTTCACTGGAACCCACTTCTATCTGATTACTATGGCAGATCTACTACATTATAATGTGGAGAGAGGCACAGAAGAGATGTCTTCCAGAAATACTGCAGTTGAAAAGTCAGCCCTCTAAAAATAAGAAGTCCTATTCCCCACCATTTTTCTTCACTTTCTCCGTGCATAAGTCACACAATAATGGAGGCTAAAAAGTTCCATGTTCTGCCTTCTGCAAGCTGGAGAACCAGGAAAGCCAGTGGCATAATTCATCCAAGTTCAAAAGCCTGAGAACCAGGAGTGCCAGTGTCTAAGGGCAGGAGAAGACAGATGTCCCAGTTCAAGCAAAGGGAGCAAATTCACCTTTCTTCTGGCTTTATGTTCTAGTCAAGCCCTCAAAGGAGTGGATGATGGCCTCCAACACTGGTAAGGATGACCTTTATCCAGTCTACTAATTCAAACCCATTCCAGAAACACTTTCAGACACCCAGAAACAACGTTTATCATCTATCTGGGTATCCTTTGTTTCAGCCAACTTGACATGTAAAATTAACCATCACATCCCGTTTCTCAAATTAGTGGGAATAAGTATAAAACGTATTCAAAGGTAATGCAACTTATTCTCTATGTCAATTTACTATTACCTCCAAGTCAAAATATTTGCGTAGTTTTTGGTTATTTTATTATTGATTTTTTCAGTTGATTAGTGAGACATCTGAGAGACTGATGGCTACAAAAATTCTGGAGAATAAACTCTGTCCTGCTGCTGGGAAATGCTGTAAAGCCCCAACAGTTTCCTTTGACTAGTTTAGACTTTCCTGGTAAGGAAGTAGATGATAATATCGCACCATATTCCAGGCACCGAGAAGAACGAACAGCATCTGTTCAGTCTTATGGTTATTCCTATTTGGGTGCAAGCTCTTTCCCAGAAGCAGCTGCCCTTATCACTCAAGTCTTTTTCCTGAAATCAACAAAACTCATAAACATTCACCCCAAAGACTCATTTAATTCCAGCTGATGCTATTACAAAACCACAGTGTGCCTTAATTGGTTTCATTAATTGAGTAATCATAGGAATGGAAAGTCAATAACTCACACACAGGTTTTGTGGCATCAAATTGTTTAATTCTAGAGATCTCAGTTTTTCCTTACTCATTGCAGAAGGATGTGAAGCACATTTGCAGTCTGTGAGTGCAGTTTTGCAAGCTGTCCCAGAAGAACCCAAATTTGAGGAAGTACCTTCTCCTTACAAGCATTAGGCTTTATAAAAAAAAAAAAAAAAAAAGATGGATTGGGGGGCCAGTTAGCATGATAAATAATTAGCTAATAGATGCAAATTTATTCACCCTGTGTGTACACCAACAAAATGTCACTTAAATACTTTAATAGGTCTTGTCCAATTTCAATATTTATAGGGTAATCTAAGGATGAGAAGAACACTCAACTAAGTTCTCCAATTGAATGTTTAAAGATCTGGGGCACGTGTCATCCAAAACATGGAGATGGAGGTAGGAGCATCAATTGAGAGCATTTCATCTTCCAGGGCCCTAAGGAAAGGGTCTGTTCGTTCCCAGAGACAGTCAAGGTTCAAGGTTGAAAATCCTCCCTCTTAGGAAAGATTATTGTATTGATTCACAGGAAGGAAAAAAAAAAAAAAAACACTTTTCCTGAGACTCTAGTGTAGAAAAGGACAGAACACTAAGAACTTGGGATAGGTTAAGAGAAGAGAAGAAAGGTATAAAGAGGAAAAAATGGTAAAGGGGATCATTTAGAACTGCAACGACGACGCCTGGAAGGTAGGATGACAGCCCTGTTACTTGCTGTTCCTTGGGCAGAGACATAAGGACTATGACTTCCCTCTTCTCCATGGAGTCAGGCTCTGTACCAGTCCATTGGCAGGGGCAGAATCGAGGTCCAGAGAGTGGGATGAATGAAGAAGTGTCATTCTCTACTCAGAAAATTGGACTATCAACACAGCTGGTCTGACTAATGAGCATAATCAGTTATTTTTAAGTCAATGAACTAGATGCTGAGTTAGTACTGAATATTTCCTGTTCAGTTTCCTAAAACCAGATGCTAAGGCCTATGGAGATTAATCAACATTATTGTCATCAGACCTGCTTGTCACAGTCATTCATTGTGGCTTTAGCAATGGTTTAATAAAAGACATCATAGATCCATGTTTACAAGAGGGATTGGGAATTTATTGTTTAAATAACAGCCTTAAAGCTACAAGAAAAGCAAAATTAATCTAGTCAGAGATTAATAAAGAGCTGCATTATCTTTTTTACATAAACATATATCATTTTGGTATTAATTTAAATATATTTAATTTTATATGTATTTAAATATATTTAATATTTAAATATATTATATAGTACTTATTAATACATATATTAATTTTAATAGGTTAAATGACTCTTCTCCCAGTTGGAAAAAGGAAGATAAATCTTTATTCCAAGAGTTAGCAAATAAACACTGAATTATTACTACATAAATACAAGTAAGTTAGAGTCCCATCGTGATCTGATACAGAATGGAAATGGTGAGCTAGAGAAGCAGCTAAGAAGCAAAAAAAAGAAGGTTAAAATGAGAAGGTAAGCAGGAATAGAGTACAGAACTAAGAATCCAAACACATATGAACAAAAAAGACCTTAGGAGACAAAGAGGAGAAAGGAAGAAGGTTAGGAACTTAGAGAGAAAAATAACAAGGCAGTTGAGATGAAGACAGGCAGAGTGAGAGAGATGTAGCCAAAGGAGGAGGAAGAAATGTAGAGAGAGCAATAAAGAGAGAAATTAGATTGTTAATGCAGTGGATTCCTGCTTTTCATCACCGAGCCAGTTGCTCACGTGTACCACAAATCTTTAAGTGTTTTGTCTCTTTCACCACACTGTGAAAGAAATATTGTTGGGCTTGGAGTCATTAGTTATTTATATATGCAACAAATGACAGTTAAAGGCTCATGGTTATGGCATTGTTCTAGGCACTAGGAACAAGATACCCCTGAAGCCTCATTCCGTTTATTTCCTAAGGTCCCTAAAGTTGGAGGAAGGGATTTGCTGATTAAAACAACAAAGTCCATTTTAGAATGGCATCATATTTCATCTTATATGAATGAATGAGTAAATGAATGAATGAATAAGAAACAGGTTCATTTTACCCAGATAATTTAGCTACTATGTGGCTTAAACAGAATTTTAATGCAGATTTGTCTAATCTAGTCAGTAACGAAAAATCCAATTTCATATCGTCAGAGTTCCACATTTGAAGGGATAGTGGCTGAAAACTTTCCAAATTTGGAGAAAGACATAAATCTAAGATTTTTAAAAGCTAAGACAACTCCATGTAGGATACACTCAAAGAAATCCAGGTCAAGACACATCATAATTCAACGTCTAAGCACTAAAACAAAGAGGTATCTTGAAAGCACCCAGATAGAAACTAGGCTTTATCTATAGAGAAATAGCGATTTGAATGATGGATTTCTCATCTGAAACAATGGAGGACAAAGAGAAGTGGCACAGTATTTTAAAGGCACTGAAATAAAAGAACTGTTAGTTGCAAATTTCATAGCCTGAAAGCTATTCTTCAGGAATGAAAAAAGAATAAAAATATTCTCACATGAAGAAAAACTATAAGCATGTGCACTTAACAGAACTACTCTTTTTTTTTTAAGATTTTATTCATTTGACAGAGAGAGATCACAAGTGGACAGAGAGGCAAGCAGAGAGAGAGAGAGAGAGGAGGAAGCAGGCTCCCTGCAGAGCAGAGCCCAATGTGGGACTTGATCCCAACACTGAGATCATGACCTAAGCTGAAGGCAGAGGCTTAACCCACTGAGCCACCCAGGTTCCCCCCTAACAGAACTACTCTTAAAGAATGGCTGAAGAAAATTCTTCAAACAGAAAATAAATGCTAAATGTAGGAAACTTAGAGTACCAAGGAGGAAAAATACAACAATGTAAAGAACCAAAATGGTTAACAGTCATTACCCAAGAATAATCTACAATAGATCATTCTTCTCCTGATGAGTTTTCTAAATTTTATCTGAGGGTTGAAATAAAAATTATAATACCATCTATATTGACCAGTTTGGACTGCTATAATAAAATATCATAGACTGGGTTTAAACAACAGAAATTTATTTTCTTACATTCTTGGAGGCAGAAAAGTCCAAGACCAAGTTTCCAGTGAGGATTCTCTTCCTGACTTACAGATGGCCGGTCTTTCATTATGTTCTCATCTTATCTGTCTGTCTTTCTTCTTTCTTTCTTTCTTTCTTTCTTTCTTTCTTTCTGATTTTATTTATTTGAGAGAGAGAGAGAGCATGAGCCGGGAGAGGGATAGAGGGAGCAAAAGGGACAAGAAGACTCCCTACTGAACATGGAGCCCAACATGGGGCTTGATCCCAAGACTTTGAAATCATGACCAGAGCCAAAGTCAAACACTTAACTGACTGAGCCACACAGACACCCTCCCACATGGCCTTTCTTTAGCACATGCCGCAGGCAGAGGGCAGGTGTGTAGAGAAAGCTCTCCCATGTCTCTTCTCGTGAGAACACTAATCCTATTCCATCAGGGCTTCCAGTCTTATGACCTCACGTAATCTTAATCACCACCTTACAGGTTCTATCTCTCCAAATGCAGCTATACTGGGGGTTAAGACTTCACCTATGAACTTTGGGAGGACACAAATATTCAGTCTATATCACCATCTGAAAGTCAAGACAATGGCTTTTCAATAGTGGAGATGCTTAAATGGAAGTGAGGTTTCTATGTTCTACTCAAGTGATATCATGTCGATGTCAGTAGACTGTCATAAGTCACATGTATATTGTAATCCCAAGAGAAACCACTAAAAATCTATACAAAGAAATGCACTCAAAAACACTTCAAGCAAGTCACAGTAGAAGCCTAAAAAATGCTCAAGAAATCTACAGCAAGATAAAAGAAACAGAGGAGCAAGAAACAGAAGAAACAAAAGAAAACAAATAAAAATTAGAAATACACCAATTAAAAAGCAGAGTTGGCAGAGTGGATAAAAAAATTAAAGCACAAAATAAGACGTTGCACTTTAAAAAGGTGGAGATGGAGTCCTCCCTGGGGAAATAATAAAAGACTTAAAAAAAAAAAAAGAACTCGGATCTAATTCAATTTAAGCTATAAACTCTACCTTGCATGACCACTCTGAAATCAATCTAACTATGCTTCTGATATTGATGACTGATACAGCAAATAAGGACCTAAAGTACAAATTGAACAACTTGTCCTTTGCTGCCTCAACTGGTAGAGCTGATCTAATAAATATAGATTAAATACCACGGCTGCTCATAGATGACTTTAAAGCACCCCATTGAAAAGCAAAACTTGAGGCAGCTGCTTGGTTAACATGTTCAAACACAAGTGATCTCATAGCATTTCTCCTTCAATTGTCCTAGAAATATGACCATTTCAGAGTCTGGCAAGGCCATTTCCAAGATTTTTGTCCCTCTCTTTCCTTAGATAACGTGGTGCAAATCGAAGGACAGACACTAGCACACTCAGCGTATCTGCAAAGAGGCAAAATGAAAAAGCCATAGCAGCTAATCTCAGTGGAATGAAGACACCTGACCTACCGACCCATGTACAGGTGAATTTTTTAATATTTTGAAATAAAGAAAGTTATTATTACCCCAAGCAGGTGAAGAAAAGAAAAACAGCCCTAATTGGGATTACGTCATGACTACAGAGCATATTGTAGATTTCCAAAGAAAAATGGAAAATACACAGATGTGGAGCATTCCAAAAGAAATATGATGATTTTTCATGCCATGTCTGTATGATTTTCCAGACAAAACTGTAACTTCTTACACTCTTAAGAAGTGAGCTAGTGACCTAGAAGTTGTAAAAATGGCTTCTGGACCTACAGGTCGTGTAAAGAAGTAATGAAGTGCACTGGGGAGAAAATTAAAAATGAAAGTAATCTCCGAAGAGACTCAGGAATCACTTTTAATTCTTTCTCTAACTCACTGTGAAACCCTGGACAGGTCATTTGTTCTCTCCAGACCATGAAGAAATAACAGTGAGGACACTCTGAAAAAAAAAAAAAAATCAATGGATGCAACTGACTTTTGATATCTCAGGAGAAAATGCCTATCAGAGCATTTCTATTTTTACAGGAAAAGCAAAGCAAAAATAGGTGGCTTTTCTGCAAAGATCCCCGGAGACCAAAAAAAAAAAAAAAAAGCCCTCCTTATTTCATAATGGCAAGGCAGATTGGAATGTTCAATGTCAGATTTCCAGATGGGCAGTTTGGCAGTGAGCGGATAAATGGCCCAGAAATAGAGCCCTAGACACTCCCGACAGGAATACTCCAGCCACAGTGTGTGTGTCAAGGGAGGTGTATTTCTCAAAATTTGCATTGTTTGACAAAAGAAAAGGTGGTTCTCTCAATCTAAAATGAGTTGATGCAACAAGATGAAAATAAATAAGTTCTGTACTTCTCCCTTCATCTTATCTAACATCAGGGTTTCTAAGAGACTCTTTATGGTTTTCTGAAGATGAAAGAGAAAAACAGAGTCTATAGTCAGATTAAAAAGGCAAGAATATGATTTGACTTCTTGGGCATCATTCCAGTGTTGGGCCAGTTATGTTATGTTCAGAAGTGAAACATTCAAAATGAATAATGATATTTTATGTAATTATGCCTCAATTTTAAAAAATTAAACATCAACCACACTGAAGAGATGATTATTTTAATCTGGAAATATAAGAAGTGAAGGATTTGGAAGTATGATGGATTTAGAGGTGAAGATTGAAGTCTGGGCCCAGAATGGTAGAATGCAGGACATGAGCACTGTGTGGGCACCAAGAGACCTGTGAGGATTTAAATACTCATGGTGGGCAAAAGGTAAAAAAATAAGTATTTCCAATTGATAAGTAGGCCATGGTGATGAGGGAGGATCCTGTCTTCCTTCCACCCAATACCTGAGCCTTCCCCTCACCTCTAGACCTGCACCCCGTGACTCCTATCCCCAGGAACCAGGTCTAAAGATACCTAAAGAAGATACCCCCCATTATGTGGAAAGCTCAGTTAGACTGTGGGCTACAGAAATTTGTATGCATTACCTTGAAACTTAACCATAGTCTACGTCCTTTCTATGGGGATGTACTTTATAAATTCCAAGTGATTAAAAAAAAAAAACCAAAAAATGGAAATAAATCTCTTTCAAAACTATTTCCGCAAAAGCACACAACTCCAGAAATCCAAGCCTGGCTTGTGACAACATGAAACATACATGTATGATGGTGCATTGACTTGGACACATCATTCAGCTCACAAGAGCAAGACAAGAGGACATGTTGTATGGCTTCAGGGTATCTAGTCTTAATCAGGATTTCTATATTTTTACTCAAATTTAAATGGCCTGCAAATTTCTATTAAAAAGTTTATATCCAAAGAAACCACTGCAGCAAGAGAAAAGATTGGCCAAAAACCAAAGAAAAAATAACCTTAAATTGAAATCAGCAATCTTCATTCTTTAAAAAATTCCAAATGATGGCATATTGTTTTTTTAGCAGAACAGCTTTAAGGAAGTGAATTGCCGACATAAGGCAAGAACTATGTTTGTTTTTTCTCCTTTAATTTTATTACTAAAACTAATTACCCTGTCTGAGCCTAAAGAGGAAAGAAATCTCTCTCCATGGTATTAATCCAAATTTAAGTTTCCATAAAAAGTATGTTGGAGGTTGGAACCAATTTGATGTTATGTTTTTTATTTCCATAACATGGCATAAAATACAAAAGCTGTAAGATCAAGTTTATTTTAAAAAAATACTGTTAATGTTTGAAATTTAACATGTCATTAAAACAAAATCATTGTCAATCTCTGTGACACATAAAAGATGAAGTTTTCTGGACTTTTCCCCCCCTTCTGTTCCAACTCGAGTACACATTCCAAGTTGGTGTTCCTATTGTTTTAAGGAGATAATTAAATACAAAACTTCTGGATTGAAATAGCCTAGCACTTTACAAACTCTGCTATAGTGCCTCTCCTGATTTCTCATTAAAATACCCATTGCAGACAAAGTTACAGCTTTGAATATTGAAAATAGCAGACAACCAATCCCCACAACCACTTATTTAGGTATTCACATATATTCGTGAATGTCTGCCAGGTGTCAAGGTCGATGGTGGTGATGGGAATACATTCATCAGACAGACACAATTAACTGTCCTTAGAAAGTTCACAGTCCAGGGAAAGGAGACAGACCCTAACTTCTTGGGAGTAGTTAAATTAAATATAGTCATAAGATAATGGACTATGGAAAACCCATCTTCGTGTGTGTGTGTGTGTGTGTGTGTATGTATATTTTTAATTTTTTATTTAAATGTGATTTAGTTAACATTGAGCATATTATTAGTTTCAGGGGTAGAATTTAATGATTCATCAGTTGCTTGTAACACAAAGTGTTCATTATATCAAACGCCCTCCATCACCCAGTTACCCCATTCCCCCATCCACCTCCTCTCCAGCAACCCTCAGTTTTCTCCTTATAGTTGAGTCTCTTATGGTTTGCCTCCATCTGTGTTTTTATTTTCTTTTCTTTCCCTTCCCCATGTTCATCTGTTTTATTTCTTCAAGCCCACAAATTTAGCATAATACACTCTAGTTCAATCCACATCATTGCAAAGGGCAATATTTCATTCTTTTTCATGGCTGAGTAATATTCCATTGTCTGTAAGAAAAACCCATGCTCTGAAACAGTTCCGTTTGGTCAGTTAGGGTGTAGATATGAAGATAATTCAACCCCCCCCATTGTCCTCACTTATTTAAAACTGAAAGTCAAATAACTGATCTGTTATAGCATAGATCCTTTTTCTTTTCAAGAGCATTTATTCCTTCTCCCCACATCCCCGCAGTCCATTAGCACCTATATACATTTGCAGATTGCAAGTCTGCTGTGCCACAGGGTCTGTGGTAGAAGAAATAATATCTTGTGGTCATGGCCAGTAGTGCTATAGGTGAACTCCTGATGTAAGGCCAAGAGTCATAGGTAAAAGCAGAGCTATAAATTGTTGCAGATACACTTAGCTATTCTAATATATGAGGTGATGCACCAGCTGCACTGGGAAATCTTTAAGAAGTACGAGTTCCAGATTTCACCTCCAGAGATTAAAATCCAGAAGAGGAGACAGAATCCAAGAAGCTATATGCTTTTAAAGTTTTTCAAGAGATTCTAATGAGCAGTCAAATTTGGAAAGCCTGACAACGGAGATAAACGTTATTTTCCAGAGTAAGAAAATTAGGCCATGTAGGCAGTTTATCAGAAGTGCAGAAAATGATTAATGATCAGAAACTAAAATTTGGCTAGTGGCTTTGCACATTAATTCAAAATAGGACTTAGAGCTATCCTAAGATGTGTAGCATCCAAGTACACAGATAAGGAAAAACAAAAACAAAAACAAAAAAAAACAAAACAAAACAAACAAACAAAAAAACCCAGCTATGCTTCCTTCAAATAGGTAAACTCTGTGTCTGGAGACCTGTCCTCATTGACAGATGAGAAAGCAAAGAGATATTGCCAATCTAGAGTCTATAAAATCACTCTGTAACCCTAAAAAAGGAGAGAAATACCCTGAAAGTTGAGAGGAAAAGCAAACCTCAGGAGGAAAAAAAACTATAATAAACAAAATAATAAACAGAACATGTCATAGAATATATTTGTCATCTCAGTAAAATAAAAGGAAACATGGCTCTTATGAAACATGAATAGAAAGTCATAGGGGCTGAGTCCCGGGAAAGTTGAGATTAAAAAAGAAACTAAATAGGGGCACCTGGGTGGCTTAGTGGGTTAAGCCTCTGCCTTTGGCTAAGGTCATGATCCCAGGGTCCTGGGATCAAGCCCTGCATCAGGCTCTCTGCTCAGTGGGGAGCCTGCTTCCCCCCCTGCCTCTGCCTGCCTCTCTGCCTACTTGTGATCTCTGTCTGTCAAATAAATAAATAAAATCTTTAAAAAATAAAATTAAATTAAAAAGAAACTAAATAAACAAATGGGACTACATCAAACCAAAAAGCTTCTGAACAACAAAGAAAACCATCACCAAAATGAAAAAGTAATCCATGAAATGGCAGAAGAGATTTTCAAATGATATAACTGATATGGGGTTAATATCCGAAGTATATAAAGAATTCATACAACTCAATATCACAAAAACAAACAATCCAAATTTAAAAATGGACAGAGAACCTGGATAGGCATTTCTCCAAAGAAAACATACAAACAGCCAATAGACACATAGGAAGGTGCTCAACAGCACAAATGTTCCACCATTTTGAAAGAACATGAAGTCATCCTTTTGATTTAGTTCTAAGTCCTGAATAATTTTTCTTAATCTTAGTAATAGTAAATAGTTTCTAAAATACATAAGTGAATAAGCAAATAATCTCTTGATCACAAAGAGGCTGACCACAAATTCCTGGAAGGAATAAAGTAAAATCTTATTCCTTAGTGGTGGGTTTGTCATGTCTGAACGAATTAGATTTTTGCCTAAACATAATCCCCTAGGCACAGCCTTGATGGTAAAATAAGATTCTCATTGGATATTTGAATATAATTATTTTGCCACTGAAAGAAAAGAGACTCAGTAAAAGTATATTTTTTTCATAAATTCTTAATGGATATAAAGAAGACAAGATCATTTGAAAGTGTTTTTATTTCTGTTATTAAATCTTAGCCTAATAATTTGAGGATTCATGATAAATCAAAAAGAAATCTAAAAGGCTTCCTCATGTTCCCAAAAACTAAAAAAAAAAAAAAAAAAGCATTAGAGGTAATACTGACAAAATTCCAGGACAACCACAATTAGTTTGCCATCATCAATTCATTTGATTCTGCTGGATCTTTAATCAGTCTGCTTTCATGAAGTTCTCTGCTTCTAGACTATAAGTAGGCCTGAAAATATGATTTGTCCCCTGGTACTATGTGACAACTGTTTAAGTAATGTCAGTTTAAAGATTTTTTATTTATTTATTTGACAGACAGAGATCACAAGTAGGTAGAGAGGCAGGCAGAGAGAGAGAGGAGGAAGCAGGCTCCCCGCTGAGCAGAGAGCCCGATGCGGGGCTTGATGCGGGGCTCGATCCCAGGACCCTGGGATCATGACCTGAGCCAAAGGCAGAGGCTTTAACCCACTGAGCCACCAAGGCACCCCTAAGTAATGTCAGTTTAAAACCCACACCCAAGACTATCCTTTGAAGTATAAATAGTTAAGAGTACCTGACATAGTTTTTCCATAGGATTCTAAAACTGTCCATTGTCACTGAAGATTCTATTTCTATTCTGTAGCTTATAACAGCCTGCAGAAGGGCATGAGAGGAACTTGTTGATGGTAACAGTGAAAGCCATAGTAACCAACAATAATGAAATGAAGGAAAGTAAAACCTTCTATCAGGGTATACAATGCGTAACTGTTCCTAAGGACTTCAGTAATGTTTTCTTGTTGGAAAGGAAATACTATGATTATTATTGGCAAAAAAACAAAAACAAAAAAACAAACCATGCACAGCTTAGAACATGCTTCAGGACCAGACTCAGACTTTGATTAATACACTAAGGGCTCCAAAGGATCAAGTAGACTGCATGGTACAACAGATGGGCCAAGTAAGCAGAGTGATGGAAATTCTAAGAAAGGGCCAAATAGTAAGTCTGGAGATCAAAAGTACTGTAACATAAATGAAGAATGCTTTTGACAGACTTAATGAGTAGGTGGGACATGGCTAAGGAAAGAATCTCTGAGCTTGAAGATATCTTAAAAGTAACCTCCAAAACTGAAAACAAAGAGAAACAAAACAGAAAGAGAAAATGTCAAAACCAAATATCCAATGTTCAAGAACTATGGTGTTCAAAAAAGGTGTAGCATATGCTTAATGGGGATACTAGGAAAAGAGTGAGAAAGAGAAGGAGGAGGGGAAGGAAAAGACAAGAAAGACAGGAAAAATTAATATCAGATACCAAACCACAGATCCAGGAAGTTCACAGAACACCAAGCAGGGTAAAAGCAAATTAAGTAAATGAAAATAGAAATAAAACTACACCTAAGTATACCATTTTCAAACTATAGAAAATCAAAGATGAAGAAAAACTCCTGAAAGAAGTCAGAGAAAAACATAGAGACTTTCTGACTTATAAAACTATATAAAAACATAGAGACTTTCTGACTTATAAAACTTATGGATTTGTCCATAGAACTGCCTTTCAAGGAATGTTAAAAGAAGTTCTTTAGAGAGAAGGAAAATGATACAGGTTAACAAATGAGTTCTACATTAGAAAAAGGAGAGCATTGAAGAAGGAATAAGTGAAAGTAAATTTAAAATGTTTATTTTTCTTATTCTTAATTGATCTAACAGATAATAGTTTGTCCAAAATAATAGCAATAATATATTCAACTATGTGTGCTTATGCACGAATAAATTAATTAAATATGTATAAGTATATAAGTGTGATATATATTTTTTCATTTATATATAAGTGACATGAAATGATTGACAGCAATGATATAAGGGACAGGAGGGAAAAATTAATATTATTTTATTATAAGGTACTTACACTGCCAGGAAGGAATATAGTGATATTTTAAAGTGACATGGATTAGTTGTAAATATATATCACAAATTCTAGGGCAAGAATTTAAAAAAGTAAAAAAAAAGTAAGTGTAACTGATGTTAAGAAGAGAAAATAGAATCATAAAATATGGAAAACCATAAAAGGCAAGAAATGAGTGTAAAACAAACAAAAAGAACGAACAACCAAAGGAGCAAAAAGGAGATGACAGCAAATAAGGGAGCTATAGATCAATAACCATTTTTATTATCAATAGTCTAAAAGCAACAATTAAAAGACAATGATGGTCAGAGTGCATCCAAACAAGATTCAACCATATCTTGCCTATAGGAAACCCACTCTGAATATGAGGACACATGGAGATTAAAAGTAAATACAGAAAGATATACCATGCCAATGCTAATCAAATAAAGCAAGGATAGCCATATAATTTCAGACAGAGAAGACTTCAAGGCAAAGAAATTTATTAGGATTAAAGGGGTTGATTGTCCAAGAAGACAAAATGATCATTAATGAATATGCACCTGACAACAGAGCATCAAAGTATGGGAGGCAAAAACTGGCAGAACGGAAGAGAAAAATAGAGGAAATCTACTATTATAGTTGGAGACTTCGACACATTCCTATCAAAAATAATCCCAGAAGACAGAAAATCAGTAAGGGCATAGGTGTTGTCTCTAATAACAAATGCTGGTGAGGATGTGGAGAAATCAGAATTCTCAATCATTACTGGTAGGAATGTAAAACCATGTAGGCAGTTTGGAAAACAGTTTGGAAGATCTTCAAAATGTTAAAAATGGAGACACCACATGACCCAGTGCTTTCATTCCTATGTATACACCCAACAGAACTGAAAACATGTCCACACAAAAATGGCTACACTAATTCCATAGAAGCATTATTCTTAATTTCCAAAAAGTAGTAACAACCCAAAGGTCCATCAACTACTGAATGGATAAACAGAAGGGGAGCGTATCCATGCAGTGGTAACCATTTCATAATGTACTTAAATGTTACATCATTATGATGTAAACATGAAACTAATACTGTATGTCAACTATACTTCAATTGAAAAAATAAATGTCAGTTTATAATGGCCCTTTAAAAAAAAAAGAAAGAAATATTACTTGGCCATGAGAAGAAATGAAATATTGATACACTCTAGAACATGGACGGACCTTGAAAACATGATGCCATGTGAAAGAAGCCAGTCGCAAACTGCATGATTCCATTATGAGAAATGTCCAGTGTAAACAATTTAGTACATAGAGAAAGTCGATTAGTGGCTGCTGGAGATTGAAAGGAGAGAGGAATGAGGAGTAACTGCTGATGGGAATGGGGTTTCTTTTGCAGTCAGGAAATGTTCTGAAATGAAATAGTGATGATTGCACAACTCTCTAACTATGCTAAAAACCAGTGAATTGGACATTTTAAAAGGGTATGTGGGTTATCTCTCAGGAAAGCTGTTATTTTTTAAACTATCATATAACAGGGGCGCCTGGGTGGCTCAGTGGGTTAAGCCGCTGCCTTTGGCTCAGGTCATGATCTCAGGGTCCTGGGATCCAGTTCCGCGTCAGGTTCTCTGCTCAGCAGGGAGCCTGCTTCCCTCTCTCTCTCTCTCTGCCTGCCTCTCCATCTACTTGTGATCTCTCTCTGTCAAATAAATAAATAAAATCTTAAAAAACTATCATATAATAAATAAATATTAATTTTGTTATTTGTAAATTTCCCTGCATGCTTATAACCAAGAGTAAGATTTATGCTTTGTCAAAAATAATAGAGGTCATGGAAGAATTATAATCTCCCCCATTGATTATTAAGGTAGTTTTACAGAGTTTCAGCTTGCATAGACATTTTTATATTTATTGTCCCACACTACCATGCAAAGAGCAGACTGCCTATGTAAATGTGTGTGCATGTATTATATATTCATGTATTTTTATTATATGTGTATTTATTTATTTCATGAACAATACCCTAGATCCAAAATTATAAAATCCTGAAATCAAAGAAGAGGGAATTAGAATGGAAATTAAAGTGTTATCCATTTCTCTGGTTACAAATTTTCTCCTTTTCTGGACTTATTTATATTCCTCTTCTTTCAAAGAAAGAATTTATACAATTATTTTTAGAAACTTGGGTATCTCAATTTTTTTGATTTTCACATATTATTCTACCTTTCAAATTATTAAGATAGCTAAAAACAAACAAAATAAAATTATCAAGAAAAACAAGCATTGAAAAGAAAACCTGAATATCAGAAAGCAAAGGCAAAAGGATTAAAACAAGACCAAACATGTCAGTAATTACAACAGTTTAAGCAGTTTTTTTTAAAGATTTTATTTATTTATTTGTCAGAGAGAGAGAGAGAGAGAGAGCGCGAGAGTGAGCACAGGCAGATAGAGAGGCAGGCAGAGGCAGAGGGAGAAGCCGGCTCCCTGCTGAGCAAGGAGCCCAATGTGGGACTCGATCCCAGGACTCTGGGATCATGACCCGAGCCGAAGGCAGCCACTTAACCAACTGAGCCACCCAGGCGTCCCCAGTTTAAGCAGTTTAATTCTATTCTAAAAACCAAGTATGTCACATTTAATTAAAAATCATGTTGCTTACTCAAGACATTTGAATTTTATGAGAGAAAATTAAGATACAAATACAAATAAATAAATAAATAAAATACATATATACAAAATAATACAAAATATATAAAATAAAAATATACAAAATAAAAAAATAAAATACAAATACAGATATACAGTAGGAAATATAGGGAAAACTGGTGGTGAACAAGTTGAAATAGAATTTAAGATAAAAAATGATGGAGCAGAAAGATTAAATTAATGTTAATTACTAGCTCCATTTACAACAAAGATATGAATCATAAGCTTCTATGTGAGAAATAGCATAGTTTTGAAATTCATAAAGTGGCTTTCTAGAATTTTAAGAAAAAATGAACTAAGACATACATACTGAGGAAATTTTTTACATGCAACTTATAGTGCATGACATGGTTATCAATAATTTGAAATATATAATAAGATTTAATCAAAAGGTACCTATTAAATGCTGTACTTTATTAAAAATAGACATCCTTTTCAAGGATGAACTATTTACAAAAATTGATAGGATGGGGAGCCTGGGTAGCTCAGTAGGTTAAGACCTCTGCCTTCGGTTGGGGTCATGATCTCGGGGTCCTGGTGTCAGGCTCTCTGTCAGGCTCTCTGCTCAGTGGGGAGACTGCTTCAACTCTTCTCTCTCTGCCTGCCTCTCTGCCTACTCGTGATCTCTGTCTGACAAATAAATAAATAAAAATCTTAAAAAAAAATTGATTGGATAGGGGAGCCTAGGTGGCTTAGTCAGTTGGGTTGCTGACTCTTGTTTTGGCTCAGGTCATGGTCTCAGAGTCGTGAGATCGAGCCCCACGTTGGACTTTATGCTCAGTGCAGAGTATTCTTGGGATTCTCTCCCTCCCTCTCCTTCTGTCCCTCCCCCCTGCTCACACTCTCTGTAAATAAATAAATAAATGAGTTTATTTATTTATTTAAAAAATCTTTTAAAAAATTGATTGGATACTAACTGGAAAACAGACCTCGATAAATTCCTAAAGATGGGTACGGTATAGACCACATTCTAGCACTGCCACCAAACAAATTTTAAATAAAAATTCTAAGTGCTGAGAAATATTAAGCTATCCCTGTCAATTGTTATTAGGCCAAGAGGACATTAAATATACAGTAATAAATAATACAGAAAAATAAAGAGAAGAATATTTTTCTCCATATTTTTATTTAAATTCCAGTTAGTCAACATACAGTGTAATATTAGTTTCAGGTATAGAATTTGGTGACTCATCCCTTACATACAATACCCAGTGCTCAATCACAAGTGCCCTCCTTAATCCCCAACACCTATTTAACGCATTCTCCACACACCTCCCCTCCGGTAACCCTAGTTTTTTTCTCTATACTTAAAAGTCTGTTTCTTAGTTTGCCTCTCTTTTTGCTCCATGTTCATTTGTTTTGTTTCTTAAATTGATTCCAAAGGATGCATGCACCCCAGTGTTTATACCAGCATTATTGACAAAAGCCAAGGTGTGGAGAAAGTCCAAATGTCCATCAACAGATGAATGGATAAAGAAGATGTGGTATATGGGGCGCCTGGGTGGCTCAGTGGGTTGGGCCGCTGCCTTCGGCTCAGGTCATGATCCCAGGTCCTGGGTTCAAGCCCCACATCGGGCTTTCTGCTCAGCAGGGAGCCTGCTTCCTCCTCTCTCTCTGCCTGCCTCTCTGCCTACTTGTGATTTCTCTCTGTCAAATAAATAAATAAAATCTTTAAAAAAAAAAAAAAAAAGAAGATGTGGTATATATACACATACACATACACATACATACACACACACAATGTTATTTGTATTGTATTTTAAATATATATATTTATGAATATATAAATATATGTAATGTATTTTAAATATATATAGTATATATATACATAGTATATAGTATATTATACATAGTATATAGTATATTATATACTATAGTATATAGTATATTATAGTATACATAGTATTAGTATATAGTATATACATAGTATATAATATATTATATACTATACTATAATATATATATAAATATATATATATATATATATATATATATATATATATACTAGCCATCAAAAAGAATGAAATCTTGCCATTTGCAATGACTTGCATAGAACCAGAGGGTATTATTCTAAGCAAAAATAAGTCAGAGAAAGACATACACCATATGATCTCATTCGTATGTGGAATTTAAGAATATTACTCTTCTGAATTTATATGATAGAAGTTAAACTATCCTCACAGGTAAACAAAGTATTAGAAAGAGTGAAAAAGAAAAAGAATAGGGCAGGAGAAAGAGAAGAATGAAAAAAAAAAAAAACAAGATAGAAGGAAGAAGACTACATGTTGAATTGAAGAGGCCATAATCATTACAATTACCATGGGTAAGTTAAATAAATGAGGAAATAAGTAAGTGAAGTCTTAAGAGACACAAACTTCTTCTAAAATTTTAAATTTAAGGTAAAATTAATAAATTAAAATAATTAAGTTTATTTTTAAAACCCAAGAACTGTTCTTTGAAAAATAACAAAAAATGGGGGCACCTGGCTGGCTCAATTGGTGCAGCATGTGACTCTTGCTTGATCTTGTGGTTGTGAGTTCAAACCCCACACTGGGTATAGAGATTACTTAAAAGAAGATATGGTCCATATATACTATGGAGTATTATGCCTCCATCAGAAAGGATGAATACCCAACTTTTGTATCAACATGGAGTGAACTGGAGGAGAGTATGCTGAGTGAAATAAGTCAAGCAGAGAGAGTCAATTATCAGATGGTTTCACTTACTGGTGGAGCCTAAGGAATAACACAGAGGACATGGGGAGATGGAGAGGAGAAGTGATTTGGGGGAAATTGGAGGAGGAGACAAACCATGAAAGACTGTGGACTCTGAGAAACAAACTGAGGGTTTTGGAGGGGAGGGTGGTGGGTCGTTAGGTGAGCCTGGTGGGGGGTATTAAGGAGGGCACGTATTGCATGGAGCACTGGGTGTATGCATAAACAATGAATTTTGGAATTTTTGAAAAAAATTAAATTTTACAAAGATTAAAAGTAAAATTAAAAGAAAGAAAAGAAAAACAACAAAATGTAGATGTATACCTCTGCCAAATCTAGTGTAGGGGGAGAAACTTCATCAAAATAAAATTTGACAAAGAGTCACAGAGCAAATGTGGAGGCAGACGTAGAAGCCATCATATAAACTATCATGCCCAACTAGATTATAGATTTCTTTAGGGGGAGTCATTTCTAACATATCTTTTCACTTTCCACATAAGATTAAACAGCTTTAAAAATAAAATTAACAAAAACAAAACCTATGTGGCAGAAGACCTCCCTTTTTTAGAACACAAAATGAAATTTTTATGAAAATCTGTTTTTGCTAACAATAAAGATAATTCCTGGCTTTTATTAATAATATACTTACAAATCAAGAAATCTGGCTTTCTAGGGAGTTATCAATACTGTAGATGCCTTAAGAGTATCTTCTGCTAAATATCTTACTTACCCTGCTCAGCCTCTGCCTTAGTTTAATCCCAGAGAAGATGAGTCATAATCAATAATGTGTCATTTGGGAAAACATACTGTTCATAGTTACTGAAGAAGAGCTTTTCACAAAACAATACAATCAGAGGCAAATTATACCCCAAGTGTGGAAAAGAAGTATCTTTATTCCCAATGATGTGTATTGGAATCTGGCTGGAAAAACTAGGCCTGGTGGTAAAAGCAAAAGGTGGGTCCTTCTGTTCATACTTTTATTCAGGTATATCAGGTCAAAATTATAATCCAGTCTAACATTTACAAAGAAAGTTGCAAGATTGCAAAATGGTGACCTCAAACCTTAGAAGATAGCAGGGAGAGGAGGAGGCGTTTCCAGACCAGGCCAATCTTGATTGTCTGCATATAATCATAAGGACCTCTTCTAACACCACAGGTTGTTGCTTGAATAGTCCCCAAACACAGGTCCTGACTCAACTTACATCCCCCAATAAATCAATAAGTGTGGAAAAAGCAAGGGTTTTCCATCTTAAAACAAAACAGAACATCAGAATTTAGCCAAGCTTGGGAGGGGATTAGGATTCTTCAAATAACAAATCTTGAATACTTCTTTTAATGAATAATCATTTCAATGACTAAATTATTGAGTCACTGAAAACCAAACAGGTAATAAATTATTCAGTTGCTAAAATGGATTGACATCTGAGAGTTGAGAACAGAAATAAGTACACAAATGTACACCTATATCATCAGATACCATCCAAAGGAACTCGATTACTGTTTTCTAAAGTGTTTTTTGTTGGTTTGGTTTTTTGTTTGGTTTGGTTTGCTTATTTATTTTACCCAAGAATTACCTTTGGGTGTAGCAGAAGCCAGAAATTAGAACATTCAACCCAAATGAGTTCTGAATTTGACAGCTCATGTTGCCTTTAATTCCTAGTGAAAAGGGTGAATATGATTTATAAAAATAATGTATTCCTGGGTGCTACTTTCATAAAAGGAAACTCATTAATAAGTTAATGTAGGATTCTCCAAAGAACTCAGAAGTCACCCAATCATTTCCTGAGTTGTTTAATGTGGTAGCCAGAAGCCATACATGCTTGTATAAACTTTAATTAATCAAAATTAAAGTCAAAATTCAGTTCTTTAACACATTATCAGGGCTCAGTAGCCACATGGTTACCATGTTTGATAGCACAGATATAAAATATTTCATTTGCCATTCCACTGGAAATCTGCTTTGGTTTCAGAAATGAAGCCAGACTTGGGCTTTAAAAACAAAAACAAAAACAAAAACTGGTGACACCTGGATGATTCAGTAGATTAAGTGTCAGACTCTCTATTTTAGCTCTAGAGATCGAGCCCCATGACAGGCTCTGCGATGGACATGGAGCCTGCTTGAGATTCTCTCTCTCTCTGTCCCTCCCCTGCCCTCTCTCTCCCTCTCAGAAAAAAAAAAAAAAAAACTGAACAAAATTTTATGCAAGGTGTTTCCCAATTTTTTCAAAGATGGGTAGTCACTGATCAGAGAATTGGCACTGTTACACACCCACCCCTTTTCATACCATTCTTCTTCATACTCCCCCGGATTAGAATGCCCTTCCCGATCTACCCATCTTTCAAAGGCCATTTTAAGACCTGTTTCTTTCCAAAGCCTTTCTCCTTTCCAGAACACTGTGACATTCACACCTATAGAATGTCGTGTAGTATGTCTTTTCCAAAAGTGGTAGGACTCACAAAGAGGAGGTTGTATCCTGTCTCTTCACTCCCACTCTCTCTCTCTCTCTTTTTTTTTTCTCTCTCTCTCTTTTTATATTGACATGTGAATGTGCTGTTCCACATCAAGATGGAAACATTGATTTTTCTGGGCAGACTGTCGATATTACTTTTGGGGAAAATTTGCCAATACTCTCCCATAAAGGTCACATTGACTTACGTCTTAGCAGTTGGTCACCTGGCTTTGCTCAGAGTCACTGAGGCTTTCTGTGGGGTGGGCCTTCCTCCCAGCCAGCCCACAAGACGCCCCTGGCAGATCGTAGTTCTGATTCCAGCTCTATTCCCCTGCACTGACCTCAGGACAGAGGTTTCACAAACATCCTTTGCTGGAAATAAAGCCTTTAAAAAAAAAAAAAAAGCCTTTAAAAAAATTCATCTTTTTGATGGGTCTCATTCTCCGTACAGATGGTTGCCGATGACCTTCCTTACCTATTATCAAACTGAAAATGGCCAATTTCTTATTTGTGAGTGCCCAAATTTTGCAAAGTAACATGAAAGTACCATGTCCGTTAACTAAAATTTATTTATTATTCTCTCCATCTCTGCCCCTGACCACACACACACACACACACAATCTGTGTTAGACTGAAGTAAGTGATAAGTGAATAAAATGTCTCTGGAATATTGGCAGGGCATCTCTGAGACTCTGACCACGTTATACCTACTATTACTACTACCACTGCAACAAAGCCAAAGTCTCATCAGGCAAAGACCAACAGGCACAAATCTGCCCTCCGCTGGATCAGATTCATTAATTCAGTACTCTGAGGGAGGGCAATCCAGAGGAACCATGCAATGCCCCTTGAAAAGAGGAAGGAGGCAGCATTTTTTGAAACATCAGGTTCCTGAGGCAGGATTAGAGGAAAATCTAAAGGAAGAGGGGACTTGTTCTGGCTTGGTTGCTTTTCTCCACTGTAAGGAAAAACAGAGATCAACTAGGAATTAGGCAAAGGTGATTTTACAATTGAATCTCCCCAGTAATATACCAGAGTAACAAAGTAGGTCTGGGGAATTCATAGCTAAGAAAGAAGTAACCACTCAAAAAGGGGGTCATATGGAATTTTATAGTGCTGTCTGACCTAGCAAAAAGCAGTTTCTAGTTACTTTGGCATTTTCTGGGTCTATCCTCCCAGCCCCATTAACAGCATGTGAGCTAATCCTCACTCTTTGTAGCTTGGATGGCTTTTTACTCTTTCAAGGGTTAATCTTTCCTGAGAGTTAACTGTGGATTAGACACTATTAAAGGAGTCTTGTATTTCATTTTCACCACATTCTGTGACGTAGGTACTATTATAGCCCACCCCCAATTTAAATAAGAGAAAGCTGAGGCTCAGAGTAGTTGAACAACTTGCCCATCATTATACAGCTAAGAAAGAGCAGACTGGAATTCGAACAGGCTATGTTTTCTCAGAGTCCGCAGCGTCAACCACAGTGCCATCTATACTGATATAAACAACGGCAGCATTGCTACTCAGGGGGCAAGGGTGAAATGACAGAAAGTATGAAAGAAACTCTGAGCAATTTTTCTCCATACCCAAATTGTCCACCAGGTTATTCTAAACTCATTAACTTGAAGGTATTGTTAGATAGTATGCTAAGACCTTCTAGATGAGTTCATAGATCTGGTAGACCTTTTGTCCCAGGGTTTTTAGTTTCTGAATGATAAAGTCAGGCTGCCTCAGGGAAGCCAAGAAGGGTCAGGTTTCATAGCACTATTTAGAGATTTATGGAAAACAAAAGATGTGTTCTCTAGTGTTTCAATCTCCCAATTCCAGAGTGAAGCTATTTTATATTTCTACTCTGCTGCCCAAGAGATTAGATGAATCTGAAATAAGAGGTTTAGTACATGCTAATACTGCTTGTTTTTGTCATGACCAAGATCATTTTAGCTCTGCACATTGTGGGAATAAGGATTACTCTTAATTGTGCTGGATTTGGCAATGTTTCAATTTCTATTAGTCTCTGTCCAGTGTATTTATCTGTTTTCCAGCTAGTTGATGTGGTGGAGACCACATTTAGGTCTTCAGAGCCCAGTGAGTCGTATCCAAGATGACCCCAGCTCCTGAGCCCCTTCCCCATGGAGGTCATCTCTAGGTTGACCATTAAGAACCCACCACACTCAGATGGATGTATTTGAACTCAGATCTCCTAAACACTTGGTAGCAGCACCAGATCCCACACGATGGCTTGCCTCTGTCCATCCTTTCCAGATCACTTGGAGGTGCCACTTTCTTAGAATGCAGATAACAGTCCTCAGCAAGCCTTCGGACCCTAAATTCACATGCAAATTGAATTCCAATTTTGCAGTGCTATCCCAGGCTGCATGAATACTGTATTTTCGAATAAAAACAAATTTTGGGAAATACCAGCTTCACTTTATCCCCAATTTAAATGTGAAAGAAAAAAGCTCAAAAACATAGTGACTTTTTTTAAAAGGTTTTTACTTATTTGACAGAGAGAGACACAGCGAGAAAGGGAACATAAGCAAGGGGAGCAGGAGAGGGAGAAGCAGGCTTCCTGCTGCGCAGGGAGCAGGATGTGGGGCTCGATCCCAGGACCCTGGGTTGATGACCTAAGCTGGAGACAGACGCTTAATGCCTGAGCCACTCAGGCACCCCAAAAACATAGCAACTTTTAAGGTCACCTGCATGTTAGAAGCATAGAAGCTAGAATTCTATTTTCTAGACTTCTCACCAACAGAGCCATTGAGAAATGGTTAGAAAAAAATAGTGTTGTCACTTCCTCAATAGAGGATGAGTTATTTTGTATTATGTATTTTAAATACATACATATATATATATATATGCTCTCTACATATTTGTACTTTATATATTATACTATATACTATATATTTTTGCCAACAACTAAAGCCTCTTGGTGTTTCTGTTCTGGTTTTCTGCACTATTTGCCTCTGCCAATTTGTCAATTTGTTCCAACTGTTTTTTATGCTGATAGAAAAGCTGACAAAGCAACTCTGCAAAATAAATCACTTCTTTCTTCTATGATGATGTTGCCTGCTGAGAAACCTCTTAATTAATGGTCTGGGTTCCTCCTGAAATGTTCTGCCCTGGTGAACTCTGCATACACCTGTTCACACAGCAAGTGGATTAACTGCTGGATCAGCCTTGTAATGTCGGCTCCGTGCGCTGAAGGCTCTCTGCAGAGTGTCACCCGCTTGAGGAGATGAAGAGCTCTGGGGAGTGTGAGGGTGACCTTGTCTTCATGGAAAACAGGTTGGAGGAAATAATGGTTCTCCTCATCTAAAAGGTGCCTCCAGACTTAAGGCTTGGCCTAAGGTGTGTTGTGAGATGAATCATTTCACCAGCTGGAATTTAAAAATATATATATATATCAATGCCTGAGCTCAAACCAAAACCAATTAGGTATGAATACCTAGGAGTGAGGCCTACAGATCAACACATTTACTCACATGGTTGCAATGAACAGCCAATACTGAGAACTATTGCTCAGGGAGTCACGTTGAGGTTCAGAGGGTCCCAACAGGCCATATGAATGTCAAGGCTCACATACCTCCATCAGGAGCAAAGGAACCAGAGGCTGTGTTATTGTAACCAGAACCAATGAGAAAACATCCTTTTCAAGAGGGACCTCTCTATCCCCTTGTCTAGTCTCCTCACACACCAAACAGGGCTGACCTGTGTAACCAACGCCAAAGGCAGAAATTAAGTGTGAAATGATTGTCATTCTCTATTACTAAAATCCAATGCTGCAATGACCATTATTACTACACAAATATCTTTGCCAACTTGTACAAATAATTTAGTAAGAAAAATTTCCTAGAAGTGGATTTGCTGAATCAAAAACATAGGAAATTTTAATTCTCATATACACTGCCAAATTGTCCCTTGGAAGGATAAAACACTTATATTCATACTAGAGTGTGGACAATGCCTGTTTTCCCATGTTCTGACTGAAATCTGGTATCACTAATCTTTTTTTTCAATTTAATTTTTTTTAATTTTTTTAAAGCTAGGAATTTTCAGCAGTTTTTTTTCTTTTTACATTTAAATTCAATTAGCCAACATATAATACATCATTCATTTTTGATGTAATGTTCAATGATTCATTAGTTGCCTATAACATCCAGTGCTCATCACATCACATCCTTTCCAAAGGGCTGGTACCCAAGATTTATAAAGAACTTATCAATCTCAACACCCCCCAAAATAATAATAATGATAATCCAGTCAAGACATGGACAGAAGACAGAAAGAGACATTTCTCCAAAGAAGACAAGCAAATGGCCAACAAACCCAGGAAAAAATGCTCCACATCACTTGCAATCAAGGAAATACAAATCAAAACCATGATGAGATACCACCTCACCAATCTTTTAAATCATTGCTAATGTCATATGCAAAAATTTATATGTCTTTTAATGTACATTGCTCATTATTGATATTGTTGAGCTTTTATTTTTACTAATATAAAATATATGTTGTATTCTTTGTGCATTTTCTATTTGATTATTCATTTTTCCTTAATTGATCTATAGATGGATTTATATATTATGGATATTATTTTTATTCTATTATATATTTTTAGAAAATTTTTCTCTCCTTGAAATTAAGCTTTCACTTTATTATGTAATCCTCTGTCATATACATTCATGCAGTATAATTAAGTGGGTTTTTAATTTATAGTTTTGGGCTTTTTCGTGTTGGTGAAGATGCTCCCTATGTCCAATATAATACATGGCCCCTGGTATTATCCTCCAGTTCTTTCGTGTTTTCTTATTTTTGTATTTTAATATTTGATCTATCATGAATTTGCTTTTGTATGTGATACGAGTGGAGCATCTAACTTTTCTCCCAAAAATAGTGAACTAGGAAGACATTAAATTGTTTAGCACCACAAACAATAAATATGCACAGATATTACTAGGCTTATATCATGTAACAATTCATGGCATATCACTCACATCTTTTTTTTTGTTTTAATAAGCATATAATGTATTTTTATCACCAGGGGTACAGGTCTGTGAATCGTCAGGTTTACACACTTCACAGCACTCACCATAGCACATACCCTCCCCAATGTCCATAACCCCACCCCCCTCTCCCGGCCCCCCTCCTCCCAGCAACCCTCAGCTTGTTTTGTGAGATTAAGAGTCACTTATGGTTTGTCTCCCTCCCGATCCCATCTTGCTTCATTTATTCTTCTCCTACCCACCTAACCCCCTGTTGCATCTCCACTTCCTCATATCAGGGAGATCATATGATAGTTGTCTTTCTCTGATTGACTTATTTCACTAAGCATGATACCCTCTAGTTCCATCCACATCGTCGCAAATGGCAAGATTTCATTTCTTTTAATGGCTTCATAGTATTCTATTGTATATATATACCACATCTTCTTTATCCATTCATCTATTGATGGACATCTAGGTTCTTTCCATATTTTGGCTATTGTAGACATTGCTGCTATAAACATCCGGGTGCACGTGCCCCTTTAGATCACTATGTTTGTATCTTTAGGGTAAATACCCAGTAGTGCGATTGCTGGGTCATAGGGTAGTTCTATTTTCAACTTTTTGAGGAACCTCCATGCTGTTTTCTAGAGTGGTTGCACCAGCTTGCATTCCCAGCAAGAGTGTAGGAGGGTTCCCCTTTCTCCGCATCTTCGCCAGCATCTGTCATTTCCTGACTTGTTAATTTTAATCATTCTGACTGGTGTGAGGTGATATCTCGTTGTGGTTTTGATGTGTATTTCCCTGATGCCGTCACTCACATCATTTTAAAGGTGATCTAAGATGACTTTAAGATTATAATACTGTGAGGTTATAATAATAGCTCATATTTACTGTGTGCTTTCTATGGACAAGACATTTTTCTGATGGTGCCACCTCACATGGGCATTTCTTCTCATCTTTAAAAATCCCTTTAATAAAGTCTTATTTTCTCATTTTACAGATGAAGAAAATGTGAAAACTGCACATAATAATTCACAGGGCTGGTGTTACTAACACTATTTAACAGATTTTTAAAAATTGAGGTTCATAGCCATTGGGGCAACTCAAGGGTAGAAGTTAAGAGTCAGACTGTTACTCCCCACCAACCCAGACAGTTTAACTTCTAAATCTTCACTAATTCTACCCATAAAATGTTTATTCTTTAGAAAATAAGCCTTCTAAGATTTGAGGAAAGCATGTGTTTTTAAAAACTATAGAGATGGATATCTCTCTATCTATTACCTATCCATAGAAAGAAGCTTGTAGGCATCACATAAGAGAATCCACGGAAAGAAAAATAATATACCATTTGAGGCAGTCCCAAAGGATGACCTTTGTCCTAGTCAGAGGGTCTTGTATATTTATAGCAATAGTAGTAAATTTCTTTGTGAACCATAGTTTCTTAGATAGCATAAGCACTTTCAACCTCTGGGTATCTTTCTTGTTCCATCCTGCCTAAGATACCGAACAAGTTTCCAAAAGCAGTATTTAATCCTGGAGTTTTCTTGCTCTCTGAAGACTGGGCAGCAACTTGACTTGATCTCTATTTTTGCTTACAAGTGCCTAGAAGGTGATCATGCAGACCACATATTGATGGATAGGTTCTTATTCTGTATTTCCTGTAGAATACTGGTGCATGCTGGTCAGAGATCTGGGTACCAGAATACTATGGGTCATATTGCATCCCATTAAGAGGGTGTCAGCTTTGTGTGTTTTTCTGTTGCTGCTCTCTGGGGGCCAGATGCTTGACACAGGTGGGCAGCACACCCTGACCAAAGTGAGGGCACAAGAAATGGCAGGAGATAACAGCTAAAATCTTCCCTTGGAGTAACATGTACATGACATTAACCTCCTCTTTGCAAGTGGAAACGGTTGGACTTGTGACATAATCAATCCACAAAGGGAAAAGTACAGCCTTTAAGGAAAAGGAAACCAGGCTTTTTGACAGAAAATCCCCACAGAGGTGGAGGGTTCAAGAAGAGAAAACACCAACCCTGTATTCCAATATTTCTGAGTGTCTCCCAGAATAGAATTGAGCTAGAGAGGGCTTTTACCAAAACTGACCCTCGGGCTGGCCTGTCTCTCCCTTCTTCCTTCCTCCCAGGTAAGTATGGTCTTGCCGCTCTTGTTCACCATCCTTCTCATCCTCCTGGATGGCTTTTTCCCATCCTCCAGGAGCCAGTTTATAGAGGGATCTCTGCTTAAGTGATAGAGCAGATGAAGACCCAGCTGTTTCCACTGAAGAATTCCTGGTCGATGCTGAGCCTGGAAACTATGAGGTAGCACATATGTTGAACTCATTCTAGGAAATGGTACCAAAAATGTTTGAATGGTAATATCTACAAACCAACCCCTAGCTGTCAACCACAGGCTATGCACACAACCCCTCAAGTGGGCTCCCATGGGGCTGTAACAGAATAGACCTCGTATGATTTTTTTGAAACATGAGCACTGTTACTATTTCTGTAAGCATGGAATTTTCTGTAGAACAAGAACCCCAATAAGTCCTAAATGTTTTAAAGAAAAATGGAATATGACACGGTGTTATATCCTAGTGTATTTAAACAATAGTAATGGTACCCATTCATGAATAACCCTGTAACTCTGAAAAAGAAGCCAAAAAATGTGGGAACTGAAAAAGACCTCCTTAAAGCTGGTTCTCTTAGCAACTGACATAATTTTGCGCCAATGAATGAGATAACTGACTTTTTAAAAAAGGATCCAAGTGATCCAATGCTAGTTTAGAAGGTAAAAATCAATGATCCTCACAAAGAGACTGCGAACCCAATTATGTACCAGCACAACATGAATGACAAATGAGCTCAACACTGTTGTAATCAACTTAAAAGGGGCTCCTATAAGTCTTAAGCATATAAAGAAATAATTCAGTAATGTTACTGCTGCATAATGATATTACTGCAGACTTGGCAGTTAAAACAACACACATTTATGATCTCACAGTTTCTGTGGGATAATTCTGAGTCTGGAATCCATGCAGGCTTATCTGGGACCTCTGCTTCAAAGTTTCTCTGCAATGAAGTTCTGGATCAGGGCTGGGATCTCAACCACAAGTTTGACCCAGAAAGGACCTGCTTCCAACCTCATTCCTGTTGTTGGCAGAAACTGTTTCTTAAAATTTGCCAGATTGGGACCTCAGTTCCTCCCCAGCTGTGAATCAGAAGCTGTCCCTTAGTCCCCTGTCATATGGACCTCTCCAACATGGCAGCTGACTTCATCTAAACAATAGAGAGGGATGCCTGGGTGCCTCAGTCATTATGCATCTGCCTTCTACTCAGGTCATGATCTCAGGACCCTGGGATGGAGCCCCACGTCAGGATCCCTGCTCAGTGGCGAGCCTGCTTCTCCCTCTGCCTCTGCATCTCCCCCTGCTTGTGCTCTCTGGCACTCTCTCTCTCTGTCAAATAAAAAAATAAAAATCTTTAAAAAAAAAAAAGTAGTAGAGAGAGACTGCTAGTGTTAGTGAGACAGAAGTCACAAATTCTTAAAACCTAATCATGAGGTGATATCTCATCACGTTTACCAATTTCTGTTGGTGAGAAGCAAGTTGCTAGGACAGCCCACATTCCAGAAGAGAGTATTACAGCAAACTCTTAAATACCCTTAATATAGGGTCTTGAGGTTAGGATCATTAAGGGACTGGGAAAGAAGCTGCCTGCATCTCTCTCCTTTAGTAGTTCATAGTCCATAACCCTGCTTTATTTTCATCACTGTTCTTATCACTGCAACATTACATTATTGATTTGTCCATTTATGTATTATCTGTCTTCCAACATTAGACTGTTTGAACCTCAAAGATGTGTGTCTGGTCCTTGAGGTTTACTGCTGTATCCTTTGTGCCCAGAATAATATTGGCCACTTGGTTGTCATTCAACAAATATTTGTAGAATGCATGCACGAAAGAAGTGAATACCACTAATGAATGCATAAGTTCTTTCAGTAATTCCTTGTTATAGGATACTGAAGGGAAGACCTATACTGTGTGTCAGTGCCTCAGGACTCATTCCGCTAGAGTGCTAAGCTTCCATGCATTTTGTTATTTCTTTCATTTGGGGGTTAAGGGGACCTATCTATAATGCATTCTTGGTATTCTCTCCCTTTTTTGATTTCATATATTTATATGGCTGGGGTTTTATGAAGTACAAAAGAAGTAAAACTTAGTTTCACTAGTTCATAAGGATATTGTAAAAGTGAGCATGAAGTAAAACTTCACTTTGATAGTTGCCTCCATTACCAAAACTCAAAGGAGAACTGGAGATCCATCAGCAATGTCGGAGGCAGAATGAAAAATGGGGTAGGCATTGGAGTCCTGTCTTACCAACTATGGACAAGCCAACTTTGAACTATTATAGCAGAGACTCAGAAATCAGAAAAAGTGGGAGAAAAAGGTAAGAAAAAATAGGAATCCAGACTTGGTTTTTGAGTCCTCTGCATAAAATTAAAAGAGAGACAAAACTAGAATTGAGGGTCAAATACTTCCTCTACTATTAACGGGCTGATAAATCATGGGGAAAACCAGTCAGTCTCTGAGTTTCCTTGTCCTCATCTGTAAAACAAGTATGGTCATATCAGAATGGTAGTGAGGTTAGAGAAAATATACCAGAGACACAGGACTTTACTACTGATATCTGTTTGGTTCTTTTGGGAAATTTTGAGTGACAAGGAAGAGAATGAACATCACTGTACACTAAGTTGGGAAAAGTTTCTTAATAGTAAGCATCAAGAAATAGCATGGGAAAAAAAAAAAAGAAATAGCATGGTATTAGAGGAAGGAAAGAAGGGCCATTTCTCCCATTGACGTGGGCCTGAGTACAAGATTAGAGCTCAGCATTCCAAAACGAGATTAGTGAGTTCAAATGTGAGAAGCTAAGAACAAGAAATGGTGGGGGGTAGACAGTCTTTGATTCCAGAATTGTTACCTATCCGAGGACAAGATCTATACTGGATTAATTTTTCAATTCTTTTCAGTGACTCACACATAAAAGACCCTGGTAAATGTTATGCATATTTGTTCAACAGAGTCATTCTTCCTAAAACATCCTCTAGTCCAAAGGACTACCATATATAATGCATTCTGTTCCCATCATGGCTGATCTATTTATAAACAATCTCATTGAGTTCACATGTCCAAAGCCAATTTTGAGGGCTGGATGTGTAGACAATGTAAAAACAGCTCTGTGGCAAAAGCCCTCATTTCAAGGCAGCAGGAGTGATGGACAGATATTCTGGCCAGTTTTTTTCCTCCGTCCTCTTCTAAACATTAATTTCCATGATGGCAGGGACCATGCCTGTCTTGCTCATTAGCATTTGTCCAACACAAGGACAAGCACATGGTCAATGCTCCACAAATATTTCTTAAATTAATGAGTGCATTAATGAATAAATGAACAGCCTGTGCTAAAAATGCATTTGACACTTATCATTACTTAAAACATCTAGGGATTTAGCAAAATGGCTTTATAAATTGGTCCATCTTACGTTAAAGCTGCCATGGAAAGCATATTAGATAACAAGACCATGACTGTTATCAGAGAAGAATTCTTTCTATGTTGCACTTTCCTTCTGGAACGCACTTCCCACTTACCCTGCCTGCTAACTCCTAGTTGCTCTTTTAGCATACATTCTGAAGAATAAAACAAAGGCAACAGAGGATTTTTACTTCACAGATATCCAGATGGCTTTAGTAATCAAGTTCCATTTTAGAAAGGACAAAATTTTACCAGCTTTGCAGTTTTTCTTTCCTTTTGTATTTAAGTGAAAAGCCTATTTGCACTTTATATCTGAAAGAATTCAGGGAATTCTGCATTATGATTTTAAGTAATGTACTAAGTAATGTCATATTAATTTTTCATGTAAATATTAGCTACTTAATCTAATTCTAAAGCTAATTTTAAAAAAGATTTTATTTCTTACATTTTTATATAAAATATATCATGTATATATAAGACTATTATAAAATGTATATGATATTTTAAATGATAATAATGAAGGGAATACCTGTACACCCAGCACCACTCAGTTTAAGTTCTTTTTTTTTTTTTTTTAAAGATTTTTATTTATTTATTTGACAGAGAGATCACAAGCAGGCAGAGAGGCAGGCAGAGAGGCAGGCAGAGAGAGAGGAGGAAGCAGGCTCCCTGCTGAGCAGAGAGCCCGATGTGGGGCTCGATCCCAGGACTCTAAGATCATGACCTGAGCCGAAGGCAGCGGCTTAACCCACTGAGCCACCCAGGCGCCCCACTCAGTTTAAGTTCTAAAGTGTTATCAATGTTTTTGACACTGGAGTGTCAAATTCTAATCCTATACCCCATCTTCCTTCTACGGATAATTCTTATTCTGAATTATGTTTCCATCCTTCCTATGTTTTTCTTTATAGTTTTATCAGATGTTTACACAATGCAACCAAATTATTTAATTCTGCCTGTCTTTAACTCCATAAAAATAAAATTATATATATACACACACACACACACACACACACACACACATACATGTATGTATGTGCATATATATAAATTCTAGACTTGCTATTTCATTCAATATTTTGTTTTTGAAATTCAATTATCTTGATGTGTATAACTTCAGTTCCTTCATTTTCACTTCTGTTTCTTATCTCATTTTATGAATTTATCACGATTGGTTTATCCATTCTATCTCTCATGGGCATTTGCATCATTTCTAGGGTTTTCCTTTAACAATTAACAAGTTTATGTGAATACTCTTCTATGTGTCTCCTGGGGTATATATCCAAGATTTTCTTCAAGATGTATACCTAGGTATAGAATACCTTGATTGGTAAATAAAATTAGCATATTCTCATTACTAAGAAATGTTAAATGATTTTACTTTGAATTTACACCCCCATCACCAGTGTATATGAATTCTCATATTTCCACATTTTTACCATCATTTTGTTGTTTCTATTTAAAAGAAACTGGTGAGTAGAATATTTTATCCTTAAATATTTCTTCACTACTCACTTCTTAAAGAGGCAAGGTACAAAAAAGAAAGTAACAGGGTATCTGAATATGCTTATAAAATTATCCAGTCTATAATCATCAGAATTATTTAGAGAAATTCAGTAAAATCTTTTGATTTTTTCCCATACATAGCTGTACCATCTGTGTGGTGTGACCATCAAGCGTTTGTTTCAATGGCATAGTTTCTGAACTGTGGCTACCATGGGAATTTCTTTTCCCAAAAAATTGTCAATGAAGGGCCAAAAATTCTGCAAATCTCCTTCTCTCCATAAAAACAAAACGAAACACTGCTCAGGTTATCACCACCAGTTCTGTTAGGAATCTGACGTCTGTGTTCTGTGTATTTCTCCCTCCTCTCTCTTGGGAAACCGTGCAGCCAAGCAGTTAAAAAATTAGAGTCTGGGCCACACAGGCTGGATTTGAATCCTGGCATCCCCACCCACCAGCTGTGAGCCTACTGGCAAATTCTTTAGTGTCCACATCTATAAAATGGGGAAGACAAGAAGACCTACATCATAAGTTTGTTGTGAACGTTAATTAGTTAATAAATGTAAAACACTGTAGGAAACCCACACATAGTCAGTACTCAGTAAGTTTTATCTCTATATAAGCTAGCTCATATTATTAACAAGCATTTGCTATTTTAGGTAAAATTATCTCCTTTATTTTTGTCTCTCCCACTAGGCTATATATTCAGACTCTGCTTTTTTGCTTATTCACTGCACCTTGTTCAGGCTCTGATTCAAGAGAGACGGTCATTATTTGATTACATAAGTATCAGAAACACAATTAAAAAGCTATAATTCATCTGGTCCCAAAGCCCAAAATAGATTATACCAGACACATTTGTTTACATCTCATAGCTTCCTCAGGTAACCCTTATAAAATTTGGGAAAGTGTGGCGTTTTTAGGACATCCTCGAGAATTGAAATTCAGCTCCCCAAAGGACAACCAGCAGCACGACTATCCTACTACAAGTCAAACCAAAGTCAGAGGACTGTGTTCAATAGAGTGTAAGCCCACCATTCCTCTGAAGACCACACTGTCAGAATGGAAAGAAAGAAAAAAGATGATTTAACACTACGACACAAAGAGAGGATCATCAGCAATGGAGATATTTTGTTTAAAAAAAAAATCTAGGGAGAAATGTGGCATGTATAATAGTGCTCGAGAGTTTAAATACACTACACACACACACACACACACACACACGCACACACACGATAAATGACTAAAGAAAACAGATATCATTTAGAAAACAGAATTAAAACAACAACAACAACATCTTCAAATTAGTATTCTCACATAATGCCTTAGGCCAGGCTCCATTGGAAACAGAGCGTTTGAGCAAGATTTACATACTCCTCAATGAAAGGAGTGAGAAAGTGTGGACAGCAGACTTGGACAAAAGGGGAGGTTGACATGTGATTCAATTGCAACAGGTGTCTCAGACAGCCCCAGGGGTGCTCAGAGCTGGGATGGCCCTTCAGACACTTCCAGGATTGAAGCAAGGGCCAACTTCTATGGGTTCCAATCCTACCCTATCACCCCCATGGATCAGTTACTGGATTCAGGCCACTCTGCAGAGTTGCAAGTATAATTCCCAGGGAGGGACCCAGCAAGCCACACTCTGAGGGAGTGAGGGAATGAATGCTTTCAGATTGAAGAGGGATCTGGCTAACACAATACAGCACCACTACACATAAATTTCAGAAGTCACTGTATCCAAAAAATTAGAAGGAAAATGCAAATTGCTATAATAAAAAAAACAATGAGAGGAATAGAAACTTCTTAAATTAAAAAAAAATATTGTCACATGCAAAGTATTCCATAAAAATATGTAGGTATAGAGACAAACCATAAGTGACTCTTAATCTCACAAAACAAACTGAGGGTTGATGGGGGGAGGGGGTTTGGGAGAGGGGGGTGGGGTTATGGACATTGGGGAGGGTATGTGCTATGGTGAGTGCTGTGAAGTGTGTAAACCTGGCGATTCACAGACCTGTACCCCTGGGGATAAAAATATATGTTTATAAAAAATAAAATTAAAAAAAATATGTAGGTATAAAGCCAAGAAATTTCAAATGACGATGAAAGAAACCACATTATTAGCAAAAACTATCAAAGACAAAGAAGTTTAAATCAAGAGCACCAGCATTTGAGAAATAAGGAACAGACAAAATGGCTGAAAGAAAATTAACAACTATTAATAGAATAGAACTTGCAGAAATGAAAGAAACCCATTGAAGAGGCCCACTGAGTACTAAGCAAGATTTTTTTTTAACTAAGCAAGATTTTAAACACAAAATTCATACCAGATATGCTTACAAAATTTCAGAACACCAGGAATAAAGATTAGATTCTAAACCTTGGTACATGTTTGGGGGCAGGGCTTGTGCATAGGGGGAAAAAAAAAAAAAAAAGCTTGTGTAAGAAAAACCATCATCATGCTGGCCTCTGATTTACCATCAGCAATTCCTTTCACATCCTTAAAGAAAAATGACTTTGAATCTAGAATTTTATCCTAGACAAGGTATGAATCAATAGTGAGCTCAGAATAAAGACATTTTTAATGAAACAAGATGGGACCAGGGAGGGAGACAAACCATAAGAGATTCTTAATCTCGGGAAACAAACTGAGAGTTGCTGGGGGTTGGGAGAGAGGGATAAGGTGATTGGGTGATGGACACTGGGGAGGGTATGTGCTATGGTGAGTGCTGTGAATTGTGTAAGACTGATGATGCACAGACCTGTACTCCTGAAACAAATAATACATTATATGTTTATTAAAAGAAAAAAAAAAAGAATAAAGACATTTTTAGACAGGAAGGGTCCAGAAGATTTTTCTGTCACCAGTTCTTCCTTAGGAAATTACCTAAATAAATAGTCCTATAAAATGAGGGGATAAACCAAGAAAGAAAAAGAATGAGATTCAGTATCCTCCCCAGGAGAGCAGAAGAGAAGGCAGGCTAAAAAGTCAGTGCCATCTAGGGTAGAATTCCATCAGAAGCAAGATCCCCAAAGAATGGAGTTCCTAGCTTGGAGAGGATTATTGAGATGTTGGAAAAATGTAAAATCGTCACAAAGACAAACAATGTTAGACTTTTTTTTTTTTTTTAAGCAATTTTGGAAACAACGGGGAAGAAAACAAATTGCTACATTAAAATAAAAACTTAATAAAACAAACTGTTACACTAGAAACAAATTAAGTCATGGTACTCAGGCTCTGCAGTGAACATTTTTACTTAGTCAATAAAATAAATGCACTTTATTGATTTAAACTTTTAGAATGTCCCTCTGGACAAAACAGAGAAGACTTAATAAAGGTTACAAATACAAACATAAACATTGAAAATTTAAAAATAAAAGTGATGATAAGTGGGGAGAAGAGACATCTTCATTTCACCAACGGAGCAGTCAAGAGATTTTACCAACAAATGATGAATCATGAAACAGAACTTTAAAAATATTAAAATACAGAGTTGACTATTAGAAAAACTAAAAATACTGATGTGAGAGAGGGTTTGTCTGGAGTTGCTTGTTAAGACAGTTATAAATACCACCCATCAGGGAGAACCATAAATGCCAAGGACACTCAAACAGATTGATGAGGCTATCAGTGTTAATCTATTAGGAATTCTAAAAATAAGTCTATTAACACTGCCAGAGTCTATTTTTTCACGCTTATTGCAACAAAATCAGAAATGATAAAGAATTCCACAAATGAGATGAGCATTTCAAAATTACACCATTTAATTACTTTATAAAATTATGCAATACTACAGATTAATAATCATAAAGCACCTTAGGATATTATTTTTAATTGCTTGGAAAATGCTGTCCATATTTTTCCAGTTAAGATCACAGTACTCTTGGAAGAGTGATTTCAACTTCTAGGTTCAGAAAAAACCTGTGATTTTAAGTACATAATATATTTGAATAAACATGTTATGGGATAAGCATTTTTTCTCTCAAAGGCTGCAAATAGATTTGTTAAGGATAAATGGTATGAAAAGTATAAATTTTTGAGTACACACAACCCCTTGCCCTGGCTGAATAGTTAGTAAGCTTCTTAAAATTTCATGCTTTGTGTTCTTTGTCTGGGAGAGGGGTATACTAATATCCACTTAACAATTAACTGAATTAAATGAAAAGTTTTTATATAAAATACATATGACAGTGTCCAGACATTGTACGTAGACATTGATGTATTAATTTTTAACCAAAGTGGTCTTCTAAGGTAAAACAATTTCACACACTCTGTTCTGAGACAATGTTGGTATAATCACTCACAGAACTCACAGAGAAATTAAAGGCTCTTTTTAATTAACACAAAATACATGAAGTGTTTTCGATAGAAACAAACAAAAAAAAATTAGACATCATTCCTTCCTGTATCAAACATGGAATGACCAGGAAAAAAAGTAAATTTGAGGACAGAGGGTGATGGTGATATTGGCCATTTTGTGAGACATAAAGGAGGAGATAAAATGCAGAAAAAGAACTTACCACGAAATTACTATCAGGATACATGTCTATATATTGTTGAGAGGGAGGCCTTGTTTTATTTTTTTTTTTAATTTTTTATTTTTTCAGTGTAACAGTATTCATTATTTTTGCACCACACCCAGTGCTCCATGCAATCCATGCCCTCTCCAATACCCACCACCTGGATCCCCCAACCTCCTACCCCCTGCCCCTTTTTTTAAAGAACAAGTACCCAGAATTATTTATTAAATATTAATGAAATTAATATCTCCAACAAAGACATTAAGTTTCACTTTTATCAAACAATTTAATCTGAATGCATTTATAAAATGGGTAAATAGGTTACTTTTTATATTTTGATGTTCTTCCTAAATAATTTTCTATCCCAAAAGCAAAAATATGATATAAATTAAAATACATAAAAATTAAGAGCCTTTGAAATTCAGAACATACCATCAAGAAAGTAAAAATGCAGGGGTGCCTCAATGGCTCAGTGGGTTAAGACTCTGACTCTTGGTTTCAGCTCAGCTCATGATCTCAGAGTCATGGGATTGAGCCCTGTGATAGGCTCTGTGCTTGGCATGGAGTCTGCTTGAGATTCTCTCTCTTCCTTTCTCTCTCTCCCCGTCTCCCTCTATATGTGCAAACTTTCTAGCTCTCTCTCTCTCAAATAAATAAATCTAAAAAAAGAAGAGAGGAGAAGACAAGACAAGACAAGACAAGACAAGAGTGAAAATGCAAACCAGAGACTGGGAGAAAATATTTGTAAATGTTATATATGATAAGAGCCTTGTAACCAGAATATATAAAGAGCTCTCCCAACTCACTACTAAGAAGACAGCCTGCATTTAAAATGGGCAAAATATTTGAGTAGATATTTTATCAAAGAAGATATGCAGATGGCCAACAAGCACATAAAATATCTCAACATCATCAGTTATGAGATAAATAAAAATGAAAACCACAATGACAATGAGAGTCAAACACTAACAAGTGGCAGGGATGTGGGAGAACGTGGAGAAATGGAAGGACCATATCTTGCTGACAGAAATGTAAAATGGTTCAGCCACTTTGGAAAACAGTTTATCTGTTTCTTGAAAAGCTAATCAGATGGTACGTTCCCAAGAATTAAAAACATATGCTAACACAAAGACATGGTATTCAAATAATCATTGTACATTAATCATAATGACCAAAAAGTGGCAACAACTCAAATATCCATCAGCAGGTGAATGAATAAACAAAATGTCGTTTATCCATACAATAAAATAGTACTTGACAATAAAAAGGAATGCAATACTAATGTATGCTACAAGCATAGATGAATCTCAAAAACTTTACACTAATTTAAATCAGCCAGACACAAAGGGCTACATATAGCACAATACCATTGATATGAAATGACCAGAAAAGGCAATCTATAGGAATAGAAAATAATTAGAAGTTGTTTGAGACTGGGGTATGAATGGGGAGTGAATGCAAAAGAGCTCAGTGGATCTTGTTAGGGTGAGGCAAATGTTCTAAAATTAGACTATCCTGGAGGTTGCACAACTCTGCACATTTGCTAAAAACCATTGAATTCTACATTCAAAGAGGATGAATTTTATTGCCTCAAACCTCACTAAAACTGCTTATAAACAAAGAATAAATGAACTAACTGACTGACTTGATAAAATTAGTAGAAGCACACAACCAGTGGGAGACTTTGCTTATCTAGGACTGCCAGATTAGAATATCTGAATAGAGCAAATGAACTAACAGCGTCCTAAACAGGGTAGGTCCGAAAAGCCAAATTTGGGGATTGAGACAGATGAAAGCATTAGACAATGATGTTTTAATTTTTAACCCAAGTGGTCTTTTAAGGTAGAACAATTTCATCTATTATGGTCTGAAACAATGTTGATATAATCATTCGTATAAATCACAGGGAAATTAAAGGCATTTTGTAATTAATGCAAAATACATGAAGTGTTTTTGATAGAAACAAAAAAGATGAGACATCATTCCTTCCTGTATCAAACACGGAGTGACCAGAGGAAAAAGTAAGTTTGAAGACAGAGCTTAGGAACTAAGATTTGGAAACTTGGAGTTACCAGGAACTTGACCAGTACTGTCCAGTATGACTCTCTGTGAGCTGGAAATGCCCATATCCTAGCTACTTGCCACATGTGTCTACTGAGTGCCTCAAATGTACTAGTGAGAAGGAGGAACACATTTTAAAAATTTTTTATTTGATCTTAATTTGAAATTAAATAACAACGTGTGGCTACTGGGTACCATACTGGACAATGCAACTTTCAATTAATCCAAAATATAGATGGTCCTTTTGGGCACTTACCCAATGTCTAATGTTAAAGTTATTCATGGTCATATGTTTTACCAAGATAGTCCTTCTTATATTTACTCAGCAAATATTTATGAAGCTCCTACGAGATGGAAAACAGAATTTGATAATGCCAAGAGAAGTAGGACAAGGTACATGTCTTAAGAGGCTTAGAGTCTAATTGGGAAAATAATCATGCACAAATAGATATATTACAAGAAAGGAAACAGTAACCTCAAAAAAGGGACCAGGAGTTTGGTAGCTATTCAGTGAGAGAAAATCATTTGCAGCTTACACACCAAAAAATTGTGGAAGCTTTGAAAGACTTAAGCTTGACCAGTGGTCCTAAAAGATGGGTGGATGCAGTCTCAAGGAGGAACAAAAACATCAAGACTGGAGAACAGTCACATTACGTCGTTTAAAAGAAAGGGTCACAAATTAAAATAGGTGAGGGAAGACTGGACCCAGACTGGGGGCAGGGAGAGGAACGGTCTTTAATTTGGGACAAATGACTTTGGATTTTTTTCTGAAAACTAAGTAATTGTATTATAAGATATTGAGTCTCCCTAATAAATCTGGACTTTTTTTCTCTCCTCTCTGACCCACACGGAGTCTCTGGTGGGTCACACCTTCATCATCTCTCACCTAGCCTGCCTATTTGGACCTAGTCCATTTAAAGAAATATATATGGGGTTAAATATGTAATAATAACATCCTGCTGTCAGCCTCTCCCCTCTGGAATTGGTCCACATTCCTCGCATTTCTGCCACTTTGGATGTTATTTCTTGCATTAATTTCTGTGACTTACTTACTGACATGTGTTGGTCCTAAGTCTCAAGTCCTACTTGTGGAGTGCCTCTGTCTTAACCATTAACCTATAGCGTGTTATACAAAGACAACTCGGGAACTCTGTGGGCACACACTGATCATCTCTTTCTACCACCATGAGCAACACTCTGGGTAACAGAGCCTCCATTCCAGTTCTGTGGGACCTCAGCCCCCACCAGGGAGGGGAGTCAGAGAAGTGCCCCATCTCTGGTCTCTCCTACCACCCAAAACACTCATGATAATATTTGCAAGCAATAAATGTACAGTGCTTTGTAGTTTTAAAATCTTATTTAAATCCCCAGAGACTCTTTCTCCAGGTCTGCCATGGTGTTTTAAGATGCTTCCCAAAACATGAGTCTGATAATTTCATATCACTGCTGGCTCCTTGTTGCATGGAAAATTTAAAAAAAAATGCAGGGTTGTCCATTATCAGGTTGTCTTTGAACTCTATCTCCCCATAATTTTAAATTGAACTATGATCATTCATTCCCTAAATTTACTGAAGTCTGACACTCCTTTTTGCCAGTGCCATTCCTTCTTGAAATACTGTTCCCTTGCCTTTGTCTTAGCTGCTATTTAGGATTAGCTTAATTACCACCATTCTGGGAAACTTCCACTGTCTTCTTTCTCCAAGTTTAGTTTCCTCCAGCTTTGAGTTGTTCATTAAGCTCATTGCCCTTCTCAATAAATTCCTTCAGGGAAGAGACCAGGTCTCATCCATTCCTGTCTCCGGCATTTGGCATATACTAGGTGCTCAGTAATTATTTTTAATCAGTCTGGGTAGGGGGGTGGGAACTCATCTAATTCAACAAGATGACAAGGAAAAGAAAATTACAGATCATCACACAAAATATTTCCATCTATAAGACCAAAGTATAATTAATATTTTAAGTATTTTTAATCATACTGTAAGCAACATAGGAATGAATTATTGCCTTACCATATTGCAAAAATACAATCTTCCAAAGTGAAAAATATTTCTTCGGTTGGCTGAAAATTAGTTATATTTAAACTGAAAGGAATTTCCTGAGGCAAGCATTATCTGATTCACTTGCTTATGCTTAATCCAGAACTTTGTCCCTCTGAAAGCTATAGCAAAAAGGAATGGAGATTTGCTGTGTCAATCCACTAGTACAACACATTATTTCTTTAGTCACTTTGATGTAGATAGACCATGCTAAAATACCCTTGGGAAACCACTTTAGATTCCCTGATATGAAAAAACTTATTACACCACTGAATGATTTATCCACATCACTGCAGCTCAGGTTTTGATGGTATCTATCGCAGAAATGTACGAATACTCCTTTCTATAGCCATTTTTCACAAGAGGTAAAGAACCATTTTTTTCCAAGTTAAGCCATATGGCAAAACCTATTGCCAATTGTCATACTTGTTCAAGGATCAGAACGCGATGATGAGGCCATCAGTTGTATGCCATGTCTGTCAATCCAGGTGCAGTTTAAGTTCAAGGGGCTTAAACTTTGGCTGAGACAAGCTTTGCAGTGTTCCTTACCCAAGGTTTCATGAGAAGCTGAGGACTGCTGAGGTATACTTTACCTCAGGCCATAAATCTAATCTCAAAATGGAGATCCAGAAAATTCCCTCTTCAGCAGGAAAGTATGGGCACCTACCTCATTATAGGACCTTCCATCTCACGTTTATTTGGAAAATACCCCCTTGGAGACCTGCCAAAAGACTGAATAGCACTTCAAACACTTACCATTTTGAATGGCTACTTTGTGCTGACAGAGTGGTTAAACATGTTTTTAGTTGGGAGTTCTTTCTTCTTTTATAGAACCTCCCTTAATATTTCTTGTAGTGCAGGCTTGGTGGTCACATACTCTTTTAAATCTTGCTGGTCTTGGAAGCACTTGATCTCACCAACCATTGTGAATGTCAACTTACTGGATAAAGTATTCTTGGCTGCATAGTTGGGAGTAATCCTCATAGAAACAATGAGCTAGACACACTTCTACCCATTTTATAGATAAAGGTACAAGCTCAGAGAAGTGAAATAACCAAAGAAGATATACACAGTAATTAGAGAAAGTGGGAAATCAGGAATTAAACCCAGATCTGTCTGACCCCAAAGCCATGGCTCTAACGTCAGCAGCCCTTCAAAATACGCTTTGTTTGCATCTTTTGGGAGAAATATATTATTATTAATATGAAGGTCAGGCCTTGGTTTTTTAGCCCCGGTCTTAGTTGCAACATGTGAGGAGAGATTTAGATCTTGGAATTAATATTATGTTATTTCATGCATAATGTAAAAATCTTACAACAGTATAATTCCATTTACCCCTTGTCTTCTTTAGAGTTATTGATGCTATATATTTTATTTTAACATTATCATATAGGTCTTTCAATAAAATACTGGTTGCTTTCCATAGCCAATTATCTTTTAAATAATTTGGAGAAAATATTCATCTCTATCTACTCACAGGCTTACTATTTCTGTGCTGTTCAAGTCAATTGATGTCATTTCTCTTGAATAGTGAGTGCAGTTCTTCTAGTGACAAATTCTCCTGGCTGTGTTTATCTGAGAATGCCTTTAACTTCTCATTTCCATTTTTAAAAGGACTGCTAGCTTGGTGTAGAATTACAGGGTGGCTGAGTGTTTAGCACTCTGAAGGTGTCATTTTGTTTTCTTCTGACTCACATAGTTTCTGATGAGAAGTCCCCCATCACTCTTCTTGTTGCTCTCCAGTATATAAAGCATCTCTTTCTCTCCAGCTGCCTGGAAGATTCATCTGTGGTTATCGGCAGTTTGAATATGAGGTGTCTGTTTGTGGTTTACTTTGTGTTTATCCTGCTTGGGTGTGCAGAGAATCTCAGATGTGTGGCTTAATGTTTTCCCTAACAAATGTTAGGGAAATGTTAGGCCATTATTTCTTCAAGCATCCCCTCCGCACCCCATTCTCTCTCTCCTCTCCTTCTAGAACCCAGTTTATATACACATTAGATATTGTCCCCCAGGCCACAGGTAAAATGTTTTTCATCCTGTTTTCTTGCTAAACTCCCATTTTAGATTATTCCTATTAATCTGGTGATTTTTCCTACACTGTTCTTTCTGCTCTTAAACTCATCCAAAATATTTTGTATGTCAGATACTTTTCAGGTCTATGATTTCCATCAGGTGCCTTTTGACAGTTTTCATTGTCCAGTTATTTCCATCACTTTTTTTTTAAACTTCTTTTCAGTACTCCAGAGTTCATTGTGTATGCACCACACCCAGTGCTCCATGCAATACGTGCCTTCCATAATACCCACCACTAGGCTCACCCAACCTCCCACCCCCTGCCCCTTCAAAACCCTCAGATTGTTTTTCAGTGTCCACAGTCTCTCATGGTTCATCTCCCCCTCCAATTTGCCCCAACTCCCTTCTCCTCTCCATCTCCCCATGTCCTCCATGTTATTTGTTATGCTCCACAAATAAGTGAAACCATATGATAATTGACTCTCTCTGCTTGACTTATTTCACTCAGCATAATCTCTTCCAGTCCCGTCCATGTTGCTACAAAAGTTGGGTATTCATCCTTTCTGATGGAGGCATAATACTCCATAGTGTATATGGACCACATCTTCCTTATCCATTCGTCCATTGAAGAGCATCTTGGTTCTTTCCATTCCATCACTTTTTTATGTCTCTGTAAAACTTTGAACATATTTATAATAGTTACGATGATGTCTTTGTTTGCGTGTGACATTATCAGGGTCATCCATGGGTCTTCTGTTTGTGTGTCTGTGTGTGGTTTCTTAATTGCAGGTCACATTTTTTGTTTCTTTTTCTATCTGATGACATTTTATTTCATAGCAGACACTATTGAAAATCAGTGAAATTTGAAGAATATTCAATTTGGGAGGTTTCTTTGGTTTATTTATCTTCTCCCAGAGAATACAAAGTCCTATTTTGGCAGCTGAAGTAATGAGGTGGTCATTCATAGTTCTCCAAAAGTCATTTTGATTTGTGAATTAGTCTGCTCAGACTACAGCAACAGAATACCACAGACTGGGGGGCTTAAACAACAGAAATTTATTTTCTTAGAGTTCTGGCAGCTGAGAAGTTCAAGATCGATGTGCCAGCAGGGAGATGTCCGGAGAGGGCTTTCCCCTTCGGTTGCGGGTAGCTGCCTTCTAGCTAAGTACTCACATGGCCTATTCTCAGTGTGCATACACTGTTGGTGTGGTGGTGGGAAGGAGAGCAAGAGAGAGAACTCTGAGGTATCTCTTCTTGTAAGAATACTAATGCTATCTGATCAAGGCCCATTTTTACAAACTCACTTAGCCTTAAGTACCTCCTTACAGGCCCTTTCTCTGAACATAGTCACGCTGCAAGTTACAGCTTCAATATATGAATTTGGGGGCTACACAATTCAATCCACAGCATTCTACCCCTAACACTCTCCCAAATTCATGTCCTTATCACATACAAAAATACCTTCATTCTATATCAACAGCCCCAAAGTCCTAACTCATTCCAGCATCAAATCTAAATTCCAAAGTTTTACCTAAATTTCTAAATCAGATGTGGATGAGCTTTGAGTTATGATTCAGCATGAGGTAAAATTCTTCTCTAGCTGTGATCCTATGAAACTGAAAAAGGTACTTCTAGAATACAATGGTAGGACAGGCATGGAGTAGACATTCCCATTCTAGAAGGAAAAAAAAAAAAGGAAAGAAGGAAAGGGTTATAGGTCCCAACTAAGTCCAACAACTAGCAAAGCAAATTCCATTAGATGTTAAAGGTCAAGAAAAATTCTCTTTGGTTTGAAGAAATGCTCTGGCTCCCCTGAAGCAACTTGTCTCCCCTCAAATTCCTATGCTGAAGCCCTAGCACCCAATGTGAATGTATTTTGACGTAGGGCCTATAAGGATGTAATTAAGGTTAAATGAGGTTATAAGAAAGGAGTCCTAATCAGATAGGATTAGAGCCCTTATGAGAAGAGACACCAAGAGAGTTCTCCTCCCCGCTAGTGGCCCACGAATGAACCGAGGAAAGGCCATGTGAGCGCAAAGTGAGAAGGCAGCCACCTGCAACCCAAGGGGGAGAATCTGCACCAAACATCATCCCTACCGGCACCTTGATCTTGAACTTCCCAATTCTCAGAACTGTGACAAAATAAATTTCTGATGTTTAAGCCACCCAGCCTATGGTACTTGTTATAGCTGCCCGAGTTGACTAATACCATCTGGAATTGAATTTCAGATTTAATAAGATAATTTGAGCCAAGAGGTGGGCTGAGATTCCCTTGTAGACTTAACATAAGAGGGTCCTCAGTTCCACACCTAGTGAGAATATGCAAAACTGCACAAATTTTTCCTGCTGCTAGGTCTCTTCATTGCTCTGCTAAAGAAAATTTAGAAGGGAACAGAGAGAATTTCAGACCACACAAAATACTGTGCTTGGGAGTACACCAGACCTTAATCTATCTGGCTTGCCTTAATCAACACCCAGAATCCAGCTGGTCCCTTTTCTCCCAGGTAAATCTGGCAGCCCCTCTCCTCAGCCTGTCTGCACCCAGAACCATGCCCCCTCAGTGCTCCCCAGGAAGCTGTCACAGCTCACAACACATGTAAGAACATCTATCTTTTTTTGAATTATATTTGATTTTTTCAGTGTTCCAAGATTCATTGTTTATGCACCAAACCCAGTGCTCCCACCACCAGGCTCACCAAACCCCCACTTCTGTCCCCTCCAAAACCCTCAGTTTGTTTCTCAGAGACATTGGGAGAAGGAGAGAAGTGAGTTGGGGGAAATCAGAGGGGGAGACGAACCATGAGAGACTTGGGACTCTGAGGAACACCTGTCTCTTTACTAATCAGTTCATTTGGGCTTCCCTCTGTCTACCATTCCTCAATTACCTCATTAATAAGCATAATTACTATTTTATCATGCTTTTTCTTAGCATTAGCACAAAAGTGAAAACCTTTCCTATCCTCACCCAAACAAATATCAAAATCTACTTTTTTAGGTTAAATTTTTAGTTGACTTTGATAAAATATTTCATTTAAGAAAAGAAAGACTACTAGGTCACATGAACATTAGTTGAATATGTAATATTGATTTTGTTCTCAGTCACAAGTAAACATATTTATTTCTGTTAGCAAATAGTTTATTAGATTCCTCTTTTTAAAAAGTAATGTGATACTTCAACATTTTTCTCTATTACTGATGCCTGAAAGAAATCTCATTCAATTGTTTTCCTATACCAAAGACTGAGTCATGTAACTACTTATTTCTTAACTAATAAAAGAAACATTTACCTTTCTGACAGCCTTGGAGAACAGAGGATTTATAGGTATCAAGGCAACTTATTAATCTATGTGAACAGTGAAACTAAATTTATATTTGAGCTTTATTTTCTCCATTCAATAACATCTGAAGTACAGGAAAACAGTGTTGAGAAGTAAGCCTTAACAACCGGGTTAATAGGAAAGGAAATCTGGCCAAATTTTTTTTTTAAATTCGAAGTCAATTGGGGCACCTGGCTGGATCAATAGGAAGAGTGTGTGACTCTTGATCTTCGGGTTGTGGGTTCAAGCCCCATGTGGGATGTAGAGATCACTTAAATAAATAATAATAATAAAAAAACTCTAAGTCAAATAATGTTTTTTTTTCAAAGATTTTTATTTATTTGACAGAGAAAGAGACAGCGAGAGAGGGAACACAGGCAGGGGGAGTAGGAGAGGGAGAAGCAGGCTCCCCACTGAGCAGGAAGCCCAATACGGGGCTCGATCCCAGGACTCTGGGACCATGACCTGAGCCAAAGGCAGACACCCAATGACTAAGCTACCCAGGTGCCCCTCAAATAATGTTTTAAATAAAGAAAAGTTTCAGATTATCCATAACTGTACAGATTCTCAATGGCTATTAGTAATACACTGATAAAAACCTTAAGATACTTTCTTTTATTAATAAACACAAAAAAGGAGTCGTATGTACAACTGATGCCAATTGTTCTTTTTTACACATATGTTTACTATTTTTACTTTACTAACAGTGTTAAATAACTCAAATCGAGTTTATTGGACCCACTATATTTATTACATACACACATAAACAATGCATATTTTCCTTTAAATTAACAAAAAATACCCTACTACACCTTAGTTTATGAAAATGGTGCTTTTGCTAGAATGCACTGTGTTTTACCCATAAATTTTGGCTTTGATGTTTTATGTGTTTAATCAATATGATATCAGCTTATCAAAAAAATTTTTTTAACTGGGAGATGTGTTGCTATACCTTGAATGCAAAACACCATTCAAAATACATAAAATGTTTCCAGTATCTTTTATTTCAGATTATTAATTGGAAGTTCATGTTCTGATGACCAAATTGACCTTGTATTGCTTTTTTGCTGAAAAAGTCCTAAGATCACCATAGTTCTCCTCTTCCCAATCACAGATTTCATATATTACAAAATGGGCCCCTCTTTAGCAGCCTTGGTAAATATTTCAAAAACAGAGGTGTAGAAGAGACCACACGGGAGTGGGAGGGTGAGATATGGCATCACACTGGCTCTTAACCCACATCATATCTTCTGCTCTTTCTCCTTTCTGGTTTTTTCCCCTTAATCTTTTGACACTGAGCAATATTATATGGTTGGCTCAGTCCTGTGGAGCTGTCCCCCAACAGATCACATAGAAAGGAGTACCCAAAAGAGAGCTTGATTTTGAGAACAGACTCATGGGGGGTGAGGACGGTTCCTGCCATTCATCTCCCCCACCCAATAGTTTGAATCTATCAACACAAATCTCCCTCTCCCATCTTTGTTTTCCACCACTTCCCTTTATGAACCTGGGCTCCAGACAAGTTGAACACTTGAACTTGGGCAGGAGGGATGATTTCTAATTACCCATCCCTCCTGTGTGTGGACCACAAAATGCTGACTTCATTACTTTCTTTTTTTTTTTTTAAAGATTTTATTTATCTGAGAGAGATAGCAGGAGTGAGAGAAAGAGACAGCATGAGTGAGGGGCAGGGAGGGGTAGAAGGAGAGAAATAAGCAGAATCCCTGCTGAGCAGGGACCCCCCCCCCCAAGGCGGGGCTGGATCCCAGGGACGTGGGATCATGACCTAAGCCAAAGGCAGAAGTTTAACCATCTGAGCCACCCAGGCACCCCTGATTTCAGTACTTTCAGTAACTATTCAAGGTCTAGCTCAAAAAGTGCATTGTTTAGCAAAAATGACCAGTTCTCTCTTGGTCTTGCATCAAAGATCTGAAGTCCAAACAGAGGAGAGGAAAAAGACTTTTGCCACACTGACCCTTTCTTTCTCAAAAAAAGGAGGGGGGAGGAGGAGGAAGAGGGTGGAATATGAGCAATATGAGGAAACAGTGGAGGAGATGGTGGAAGAAAAATGAAATGAAATGGGCAGAAGATATGAACAGACACTTCTCCAATGAAGACATACAAATGGCTATCAGACACATGAAAAAATGTTCATCATCACTAGCCATCAGGGAGATTCAAATTAAAACCACATTGAGATATCACCTTACACCAGTTAGAATGGCCAAAATTAGCAAGACAGGAAACAACATGTGTTGGAGGGGATGTGGAGAAAGGGGAACCCTCTGATACTGTTGGTGGGAATGCAAGTTGGTGCAGCCACTTTGGAGAACAGTGTGGAGATTCCTCAAGAAATTAAAAATGGAGCTTCCCTATGACCCTGCAATTGCACTACTGGGTATTTACCCCAAAGATAGAGATGTAGGGAAAAGAAGGGCCATCTGTACCCCAATGTTTATAGCAGCAATGGCCACGGTCGCCAAACTGTGGAAAGAACCAAGATGCCCTTCAATGGACGGATGGATAAGGAAGATGTGGTCCATATACACTGTCGAGTATTATGCCTCCATCAGAAAGGATGAATACCCAACTTTTGTAGCAACATGGATGGGACTGGAAGAGATTATGCTGAGTGAAATAAGTCAAGCAGAGAGAGTCAATTATCATATGGTTTCACTTATTTGTGGAGCATAACAAATAACATGGTGGACATGGGGAGATGGAGAGAAGAAGGGAGTTGAGGGAAATTGGAAGGGGAGGTGAACCATGAGAGACTATGGACTCTGAAAAACAATCTGAGGGGTTTGAAGGGACGGGGGGTGGGAGGTTGGGGGAACCAGGTGGTGGGTATTGGAGAGGGCATGGATTGCATGGAGCACTGGGTGTGGTGCAAAAACAATGAATACTGTTACGCTGAAAATAAATTTAAAAAATGAATTGAAAAGAAAGATGTCAAAAACTAATGACACACTAGGTGTTGGCTAATTGAATTGAAAGAAAGAAAGATTGGAAGGAAGGAAGGATGGTTGGATGGATGGATGGAAGTAAGGAAGGAAGGAAAGAAGGAAGGTGTTAGTGGGATGATTTATACCCAATGATCTTTGGATGTTGAGTTGCGTTTTTGGGCAAAGAGGAAGAATTTAATTCTAAAGTGTATTCAAATAATTGAAATGATCATCAGAATGTTTTCTGTGTGCCTGGCAATGATCAGCGAATAACATTATGGTGAGTGGCCTAAGGAAAGGGGCCCCTGTTACTGATTCTCTAATTCCACTTACTGATTACAGCCAACACTGTTGATGGGAAGGAGGCTCTTTAGAAATACCACGACTTCTGCGCATGTCTGCAGAGCAGCACTGTGCCTTGAATCACTGTCCAGGCAGATGGAAACTTCATGTTAGAGTTTGAAATAACCACAGACCCTCACATTTCCATTACAGCTCAGAGGTTATGGCCGAGGTGTTGGGTTTGGCTTCCTTCAGGACCTGTCTTGGGACTCTGCCCTCTCCCTTTTCCCACAGTGCTTAGGACTATCTCACAGATTCAAAGACCCCAAGCCTTGAATAAGAAGTAGAAAAATCACCTTCTCTGGACTTGAATTTTGTACACTAAAAGTGTCCCCCCCACCCCAAACACCCATAGTAAGATGTCTGACATTTGAAATCCCTTGAAGGGAAGAAGCCAGTGAAAGGTTGAACCTTGTGTTTAGCTGCCCTTTTGAGAAAGAAAGCCTGGTTTGGAATGTGCATGTATGAAAGTACAACAGAGTCATGTGAGGACTTTCCCTGAGAGCAGAGTTGAGAAGGGAGAAACTCCCTCTGACAGAGCACACCCTACATGGCAGGCCTCAAGCGTGGCAGCTCATATCTCACCCATTTCTCCCTTATGTCTTTTATTTTTATAATATGCTTGTGAGGTAATTATTAAGATCCCCATTTTACACATGATAAAATTAAAATTCAGAGATTTGGGACTTATATGCTTTTGATAAAACTGGCAAATTATGGGGCAAAGATTTGAACTCCTGTTTTTCTGAGAACAAATTCTCTGCCCGTTACACTATACTCTAGTGACAGGAACACTGTATCAAGGTGGGCAGGTGGAACAATGCTCCAAATAAGAAGAGATTGTTTTAGGAAGAGAATAGTGGGCCTCTGAACAACGCCACCCAGCATGGCTCTGTGTCTGGGCACCCCTCTCTGCCTCCTCTTGGCCAGCACTCATGGGAATAGGGCTGGGATCTAATCAGCACACAGTAGGCTCTTTCCCAATAGCTCCACTAGCTCTCTGATCAAAGGCAGATAAGGTCTTCTTTGTGATCTCAAAAATATTGCACAGTCCTCTTTCATGTAAAAATTACACATCACCCTTCCATACAATAGGGTCAAAAGGTGGTTATCGTCACACTAACTTGGTTCAAATCCCAATTCCAAAATATCCTGGATATATTATCTTGGGCAAGTTATTTAATGCCTCTAAATTTTCAGTTTTCTCATCTTTAAAGTAAGGGATAATCACAGTGCTTATTCTTCAGGATTAAATGAATAAGTCCATGTCCAGAATTTAATGAAATGTGTAACACATAAGAAGAACTTAAAAAATATTCTCTGTCTTTATTGTGTATCTCACAGAGGGCTGTAAGCACCCCAAGGATAACAATATTCATCTGGTCTTCTTTGCTAGGGTGATATGTAAAAAGTAGCTAGTGGTAATTTATAAAGTGCTTGATTATGGAACTCTGGACATGATATTATTCTTGTATAGTGGACTTAACATCTCTTCTTCAGGGTCTCTTTACTCCCTGGTACATGGGATAGGCTGGTAATGAACTCAGTGTATATGGCTACATGATTCTTGAAATGCAGGGAATATAAGTCATTGAATAAAACTCATTCAAATGGCAACCACAACAGGCTTAGAAACAAGACTAGGTCTAAGTCCAAGGCAAACTGTAAAAATAACCATAGGCAAACTTATCTTTGATAGATGGTAATCTATCCCATAGTTGCTTTGGGACGCTAGAACTTGCCCTTATGACTAAGGAATTAGGAAAGCTTTCAAGGAATTTTTTACTGAGTTATCAAAAATTTTAAATAGATACCACCACCAATCTGTTAGCTCCGAGGACACAGTATACTTAGTGTGCTTTTGACTTTGACAATGTTTCCAAACATTAAATGTGACGCATTGTATCTAAACATCTTAATCAGCTGAAATGAAATTACTTAAAATTCCTTCCGGGATCTTATTTCTTAATGGTTTTGGAACTAAAATTAGCTTTAATTCAATAGGCTATGTGTTCATCAATTTTCCAAAGACAATATGTAGAGAGATGGAGGAAGAAAGGAGGACCAGGCCAACTTTATGATTTGCCGCCACATGACTACAGGATAAAGTTTCTGATGCTAGGACCAACCCTGTTTCCACCAAACCTGATGAGTTCCCCAGGCCAGGGTGCGAAAACCTTTTAAGCTTCAGGATTATAGAAGGCTTATCATTATGACCATGAATCATGGAAGTATAAGTATGGAAGCATGTCCCAGTGGAATCCAATTGGATTAAATAAACAAATAGATCTGAGGCATGTTTGTACAGCTGCATGCATTACTCAGAGCAAAGGACTGTCTAGTCTTAAGATAAGCCTCGACTAGTTTGGCAATGGTGTTGAAGTGCTCTTAAACTAGCACAGTTCCTACTTTGTAAGATTAGTGAAGTAGTCATCACCAATCAAATCTGTTTATGCAATCAATTAAAGTACAGCATATCTGTGCTTATCAGAAATCTCAGCCTTCCCAAGCCTGAGATAGCTACTTTGGAAAGTATTAATAGGAAAACTGTCATAATACTAACCATCATCTTGATCAGTACAACTTGGCCAGGACTGGTTCTTTGCAGTTCTGAATAGGAGAGGTAATATCAATTTGTGGTACTTCCTGCATAAACATTTATAATATCCTGACATAGGTTTGATGCCAGATGGGTACACAGGAATATGGAGAACATCTGAACTAAGGAGGCACTTACCATGAATGCCAGCTCTGGAAAGAGAGGCTGGGAGGTTCAGATGGCAATGAGATTGTGGGAAGAGAGTTAGTCACAATCTCCATTCTTCCTTAGCTTGGGTAGGCTGGAAATAGCAGCCAGAAATCCGGACTTTGGGCAGATGCTCTGGTGTTGGATTGTTGTGGCCCATTCTTCTGGGAAATCTATCCATATACAACATGGCTCTGAGTAGTAACCAAGGGGGATAGAGTGAGGCCCAAGACAGGGATGAAAGACTGACAGGAACTTGGCTGGACATCATGCCCCATTGTAGGGTTGAGGGTATCTATTTGTATATGGCTGGCACTTATAGTTAGTATCTATTTTTAACTAAGAAAGGAACCAGAGGCAGATAACCAGCCTTATGAACAGAGACCTTGCCATCTACAGATGCATGCTGAAGACTACTTGGGGGTCCATGGTTCATCCTTGACACATTAAGACACCCACATCCAGAGTCCAGTTGGAAGACTAAAAGGATTCTTGAGGCCACATGAAAAGTTGTATTTATGACTGGCCCTCTGGATCCAGTGGATGGATCCACCTGGATGGATGGACCTCTGGATCCACCTCTGTCAGATTACAAATTCTTGCCCCTAGATGGGGAATCACTTAGGATGGGAGACATTGTTTTTATGCATCCTCCTTCTAGGAAGCCCTGAGACAATTCAGATGACCTGAATAATGGAACTCATCAGATTAAAGCAAGCTGACCTCCATATGCCATAGTGGAAAGAACACAGATTTTGTGATTAGGTAGATCTGAGTTCAAGTCTTGGCTCAGCTATTTATTGGATGGGTAATGGAACTGAGTGTATTATGTTCCCTCGTTTATCCTGTATGCAGATAAAATGCATTGAGGAGGGGCACCTGGGTGGCCCAGTCAATTAAGTGTCTGCCTTCAGCTCAGGTCATGATCCTAGGGTCCTAGGATCGAGCCCCGCATCAGGCTCTCTGCTCAGCAGGAGCCTGCTTCCCCCTCACCGCCTCTCTGCCTACTTGTGACCTCTGTATGTCAAATAAATGAATAAAATCTTTTAAAAATGTGGTAGTGATGAAAAATAGGCAAATAGATCAGTGAACAAAATAGATCTACATAAATATAATCAACCAATCTTTGATGAAGGAGAAAAGGCAATATAATGGAACAAAGACAGCCTCTTCAACAAATGGTAGTGGAACGATGGGCCACCCACATGCAAAATAATAATAATAATAATAATAATAATCCACACAGACTTACCCCTTTGCAAAAATTAACTCAAAATGCATTATAAGCCTGAATATAAAACATAAAACTATAAAACCTCTAGAAGAAAACATGAAAGAACATCTAGATGACCTTGAATATGGCAATGACATTTTAGCTACAACACCAAAGGCATGATCCATGAAAGAAATAAGTGATAAAGCTGAACTTCATTAAAGTAAAAAACCTCTGCTCTGTAAAAGATATTTTCAAGAGAATAAGAAGACATGCTTTAGACTGGGAGAAAATAATTGCAGAATACATTTCTCATAAAAAAAAACTGCTATTCAAAATACATCACAAATTCTTAAAGCTCATAAATAAGAAAATTGACATCTCAATTTAAAATGGGCAGAAGACCTGAACAGACACCTTCCCAAAGATGTGAAAATGACAAGTATATAAAAAGATGCTCTGCACCATATGTCATTAGGGTAAAATTCAAATTAAAATAATTAGATACTACTACACACCTTTTTGAATGGCCAAAATCCAGAACACTGACAAACAGTAACTTCTGACAAAAATGCAGAGCAGCATCAACTCTCATCCATTTGTTGCTGTGAAAAAGCAAAACAGAACAGCCACTTTGAAAAACAGTTTGGCAGTTTTTTTACTTTGGAAGAAGTTGTAAAGAAACCATGACCAGCGGTTGACAGATGAGCTAGACCCAGACAACTGGAGGCTCCTGATCCCCTCCCCTTGTCCTTGAAATGTATGTTCTGCCCACAGTTCTCACAGTGGGAACCAATTTCAAGGACACAGCCTTGAGAGAGCAATGTGTTGTTGAGAGCTTGGGATGGTGTCTGTGACTGAACCCTGTCAAAGGATTCTGGCAGGTGGGTGTGGAGATCTACTCCTCTTGTCGCCACCCAAGACAGGCCTCAGATGTAAGATACCTTGCTTATGAAATCTGTCATTTATCAATCTGGAGTGGTCTGCCTCTTCCTTCTGCCTCACCTTGTCCTCTGTGTACAAGGGCCAGTTTCAGATTTCACTCAGGCCACTCCCTAGATTGTCAACCAACACTTACAAAACTAAACATACTCTTCCCTTGAGATCTAGTAATGGCTCTTTTTGTTATTTACCCAAATGAATTAAAAATATATGTCTTCACAAAAGCCTGCACACAGATATTTATATCAGCTTTATTAATAATAGCTAAAATTCGGAAGCCACCCAGATGTCCTTCAGTAGTTGAGTAGATAAATAAACTGTGGTATGTCTACACGATTAAATATTATTCAGTCACTCCCCCCAAAAAATAAGTAAAGAATGATCAAGCCATTAAAAGACATGGAGGAGTCTTAGGGGAGTCTGGGTATCTCAGTTGGTGAGTGTCTAACTCTTGGTTTTGGCTCAGGGCATGATCTCAGGGTCATGAGATTGAGTCCCACCTCAGGCCCTGCACTGGGTATAGAGCCTGCTTGAGATTCTCTCTCCCCCTCTCCTTCCTCCCTTCCCACTCACCCCTCTTAAAAAAAATGGAGCAATCTTAAATGCATATCACTAAGTGAAAGAAATCAATCTGAAAAGACTGCATACTGTATGTTTCCAGCTATATGACATTTTGGAAAAAACAAAACTATGGAGACAGTAAAAAGACCAGTGGTTGCCAAGGATTTGGGAGAGGGGGGATGAATAAACACCACAGAAGACTTTTGGAGCTGTGAAACAATTCCATATGATACTATATTGCTAGATACATATTACACTTTTGTCAAAATCCATTGAGTGTACAACACCAACAGTGAAGCTTATTGTAGAGTGTAAATTTTGGGGGATAATGACCTGTCAAGGCAGGCTCACAACTGTAACCAATTTACCAAGTTGGAGGCAATGTTGATAGTGGGTGAGACTATACATGTGGGATATGGGATATGTGGGAACAGGTTGTACTTTCCATTTAATTTTGCTATGAACCTAAAACTCTAAAAAAATAACTCAATTTTTTAAAAATTGAAATAATAAAAATCAATTATTTGTACACAATTAAGTCCTCTGTGCCTAACTACAAAATACAATTTAGGCCAATGGCAAGTCATAGATATTCTTGACTAATTATCCTAAATCCTGAATCCATGTCACGTTAACACTCAGCATCCAAAACAAATTCAACCATCAAGAACACTACATAGCCCCATAGTCTAGGGACCATGAGGGAAATGTTCTCAAGTTGAGCTGATATAAGTCTCACCACAATGGATCTTTTAGGCCCATATCACTAAAACAGAGGATAATTCTGGAACTTCTAAATATAATGGTGATGAGACCATATGTAATTGCATAGAATGTTCCATCTAAAATGCAAACAAAATGAACACCAAAATTGACACTGGGCCAATATAATGGGTTGCTGGCCAATGAGCCTAAAATTCTTCTGTGGTCTAATTTGAGAAGGAATAGCCACCAATTGTTTGAAAATAAAATTAGCATGTCTTGTGAGACTCCAAAAGGAAAGGAAACACAAATGACAAATATGGAAGAGATGACTCAGCCTTCGGATTTCTGATGGTTGATGTATAAGTGCGTCTTTGTAAATACCTTTCCTTGCCCTCTGACTCACTCAGTCCCTGAAGATGGCAGGCATATAGTCCAGTAGCTAGAGCCATGGTCTCTGTAGCAGACATACTTGGGTTCCCAATCTTAAGGTAAATTTCTTAGTTTTTTTTTTTTCTAAATTTTGGTTTCTTCATCTTTAAAATAAGAATGACAATACCTACCATACGTATCGCTAGGAGGCTTGCTGAGATCACTTATGAAGGGTATCTGGCACAATGCCTCACACACACTGAGAGCTCTTCTATTGAAGGATATGGGGTTGGCAGACATTGTATCCATCCGTCCATTCCCTTCTCCACACACATTTCTTCATTTATGTGCAATTCATTCATTTATTCAATCACTGATTTATTTAATCACCATACAACAATTAATGACTATTCACTCTGTGCCAGTCACCATGCTAAGAACCATGAGAGATACAGAAATGGATTAAATGTCTACCGGGCTATGAAGGATTTCTGCAAGTTGTATAGAAGAGTAGGATACGGTCACCAATAATAGTAATAATACAAAGTACAAAGTGTTAAGTTGCACAAACTGAGCTCACTGAAATGCACTGGGAGTGGCGAGACAGGAGGAGTTTATCAGGGGAATCAGGACAGGCTCCAGAGAGGAGAGGCTGTGTCAGGCAAGGCTTAACAAGGGAGCTGAAATTGGATTTTCAGAGATAAGGAAAATGAGAGCTTTTTAGGCAATCTGCTAGGCCTCCTTTGGAAGTAAAGCTTACATCACAAAATTCTGTATCTATATAGCATTTAAGAGCTGCCCTTTTCTCATCTTTCTATGGAAAAACTGAAACCCCCAGAGAGGGGAACTATATCCCAGGCTCACAGTGTTTGGTAGTGGCAAGTCCAAGTGGAAATTCAGACAGCTTAGCTCTCATGCCAGAATTCATCTGCTTTCTCATAAACACTCCCTGAACATCAAGTGCCTGCTTAATGTCCTGTTTAAATATTCATCATACACATGTCTGGTTAGCACAGCTGAATTACAACAGAACCTGACCACCAATAATTTCATTTGTGTGTAGGATAAACGTGGGTATATGGTGGATGCTGGAGTCTGGTCTGAGTTGAAGTTTGTGGTCACTTACATAATTTATATAAAACTCCCTGTGCCTGCTTCCTTATCAATCCTGATACTGAGATTAATTCCATACCCAGCTGTTATACCGTAAATATTCCTTATTTGATTCCACCAAAAGATTGCATCACTCTCATACTAGCAAAATTAGACACCCCAGAAGGTACTCAATGTTACATTTTTACTTTAGGATTAAATGATTGGGTGGATGCATGCATCTTTTGTGTCCCTTATTAACAACAGAGAACTGTGGCCCTCAGAGAAACAAAAGGATCAACAGCCAAGCCTAGGCAGAAAAAAAACCCCTGAGATTGCAGTATATTCTGAAAGATTTGACCAAAAAATCCAACAGATGGGAATGGGACAAGTGAGGAGTCCCGGTAATCTGACAAACCAGGAAAAGAGCTGGTTGGGAGAAGAAAAGCAGACAAGGGTCCAGACCCAACAATTCTGGGCATTTGAAGTAGGAAGAAGCAATATGGGAGTTTGCCCTTTAAAGAGCAATATGAATGAAGGGAAACAAATTTTCTTTCCCCACCTTCTTCTGTTCCTTTTCCTACCCTGATGGAAGCTACACCAACAATTTCAGGTGAGTGTGCATTACAAGTCAGAGATAGTTGTAACTCTGTGCTTCCCTGTTTTGTTTTTTAGTTTATTTATTTATTTTAAATTTTATTTTATTTAAATTTAATCAACATGTACTATATTTTTCGTTTCAGAGGTAGAGGTCAATGATTCATCAGTTGTATATGACACCCAGTGCTCATTACATCAAATGCCTTGCTTAATGCTCATCCCCCAGTTACCCCGTCCCCTCCTACCACCTCCCCTCCAGCAACCCTCAATTTGTTCCCTACAGTTAAGCGTCTCTTATGGTTTAGCTCCTTCTCTGATTCCCTTTTGTAGGTCCTTTCATTTGAAGGATCCCATCAAGGCAAAAATCCATGATACCTGTTGAGCACAGCAATGAAACGGAATAGCTGCTGTCATGGTCAGCTGTAGACCGAGGTCCACAGAAATTTACCAAAGAATGTCCCACATACTTCGGGTAGTTTTATCAGAATACTCTGCATTGGATTTTTGTCCCAAATCTCAGCTAATAATAAGGTGCTATTCCTATCTGTTTTCCTAACTCCCTATGAGTCTGTCTCCCTCAGCAACCCATGGGGACGGTGGTGGTGATCCAGGGACAATGCATATATTCCCAGAATCCCAGGTCATTATAGTATCAAGCTACCTTAAAATCCATACTTCTTTTTTTCCCCCCTGATGGCAGAGAGACTTAGATTTAAATCCCAGCTCTGCCGCTTCCTAGAAATATAAATTTGGGCACTACGTAAAATAAGGATCAAATAAAAATTAAGTCACAAGTTTGTTTCAAAAGTCAAATGAGCTAGTAGAAGTGAATCTGGTTTGTAAACTCCAAATGAATGTGCAAATATGCAATGCAGTAAAAAGAATGCTGACTTTAGGGGCAGAGAGGAATTGTTTCACGTACAGAAATTTTTCTTAGTAGCTTGTGTAGCTTACATGACCTGCTCATACTTGGTCTGCTACTCTGAGTCCCAATGTCCACGTTTGTGAAATGGGTTGAATGACACCTCCCTCTGAAGGCTAAGGAAAGCTTAGATAATACAATATTTATAAAATATCTGAAAATCATAGTCATTTAATTAATGTTTCTTTTTATTACTATATGTGTTGCTCTTCTTATTAATATTATTTCTGCTAAATTATTATCAAACCAGTCTGTCAGAGGAACAAAAGCAACACAGAGATTGTTTCTTTGGCGGAGGCTGTCTTTGGAACAAACTCTCTTCTGATTTTGCAGCAACCTGAGGGGACAGACAGGATCAAGCCTACATCTTTGAAGTGCAAGGGAGGGACCCACAGGGGAGCCCAGTTCTGTACCAGCATCACCAGAAATCTTTCTTCCGGGTTCAAGACATCCCTTGAAGTCTTTGCATGGAAGTGGCCTCCTCCTACAGGCACTTTCAGCAAACCACAAAACCTCTGGAGGGCTGGAGTCTTCTGTCCTGGCTCCCAAGATACTATGCTGCTATATTGGGCCCTACCATGGACGCAGAACTTTTAGCATTGGCTGAATCACTGCCCTTGGCCAGGTAATTGGTTCACAGGTGAGAAATGGCCAACACATAAAACATAGCCAGGCCCCAGCAAGGCCACCTTTACCCCTTACAGGAATTACACTTCCATAAAATGAGCTGCACGCATAACTATTTGACCTCTCAGTAAGGAAGAGCAGAAATGGGTCACCAACCCCAACTCCAACCCAGGACCTAGAGCCCTGATAGAGATAAGCAGACACAGAGTACCCATTCCCTCTCTCTCTGCTTGCTCAGGAAACCAAAAAGACGATCATTACTCAAGAAATGAAATGACTTAGCTTATCTCAGAACTTTTTAAATCAATCAATCACTTGCATATTTTCTAAGTACTCAGTTCAATGTTATAAAGGTAAAAATGGCTGCTTTCAAAGAGCAGACAATCTAGCTTGTGTTCTGTTTAAAAGTATTCACCAGGCAGGATTTTTTTTTTTTTTTTTTTTTGCTTTGCTTTATTTTTCTGTTCATAGACTTATTCTTCCGAATTTAAATAGTCAGGTGATGTGTTACTTAAACTCTCTACTTCATCCCATGATTCTAAAGAAAAAGACAAATTTTATGTGAGTTCTGTGTATTGTCTTCCAAATCAAGGCACTTGGTCCCTGTTCTGCCACCATCTGGTTATAGGACCTTGAGCAAGTTACTTCGCTCTGTCTCTAGGCCTTATTTTCTTTATCTAAAAATTCAGAGAGGTGTATTGGAGATCTTTAAAGTCCTATCCAGGAATATATTACTAGAATACTTTCAGCAGAACCTCTCCTATAAGACCAGACCATCTCCTTCTCTCTCCTTCCCCATCAAAAGCTAATTTTCTGAATGGTGGACAAAAAAATGACATTTCAAAGAATAATTCTGGTTGCAAAGCTGAAAATTTGAAGAATCAAAGTAGCAATAATAATAAGACAATGACATTTCATACAAAGCATTTGAACAGCGGTTTATCCCCTTCAGAGTACTACAATATTCATTGACCCATTCTATCCATGATGAAGCAGAGTAATACATTTCATTAGTGACATGCAGGAGAAGCCAGCCTGCTGTAAATGGAGAGTCATAAAACCACTATTAAGTGTATATTAAAATTCTAACTGTGCCAGCTACTGCAGACAGCCATAATTGGGTTTTACTTTCCTTCTGTGCCAAATGTTGCCCTTTGCATATGAGACCAGACAAGGCGGAACAGAAAAATCCATAAATACTTGGACTTTGCTGCAATCCCGTAAGGTTTAAAAAAATAATAATAATAATCACTAAAATAAAAGCAAAGCTGTTGATTTCCAGAAAGTCCCTCTCCCCTCTGGGGTCTCTGTTTCTTGATCTGTAAATTGAGGGTGAAGTAATCTCTTCTTATTTTTCTGTACCAAGAGCTCTATCACCCCATGCATGATAAAAGCAGACTCCTGTTTCTCTCTCCCTACCTCCCAGCCAGAGAAAGAGAGGGGTGGACAGCAGCCTGTGTTTTGACTATGGCCACAGGGCGGCGTCAGGAAGAGCACTGTATTGAAAAAGAAAGAGCACTAGGAGGCGCTTGAGCGGCTTAGTCAGTTAGGTGCCCTACTCGATTTTGACTCAGGTCATGATCTCAGGGTCCCGAAGTCAAGCCCTACATCCTGCTCCCTGATTAGCACAGAATCTGCTTGAGATTCTTTCCCCCTTCCTCTCTCTCCTCCCTGCTCTCCCCACCCCATTCACGAGCATGCTGTCTCTCATGCCCTCAAATAAATAAATAAATAAATAAATAATAAAAAAAAAAAGCGCACTGGACTTCAGTTAGGAGTTGTGGGTGCCTTCATTCAATCCTGACACGTGCTGAGTGATACCACGCATGGCTCATTGAATGAGGACCAGCTCCTGCGTGCCAGGCTCTGTGCTCCCACTACAGCTTTGAGAGGCCCATAGTCTTCGCCCCATTTTACAGATGAGGAAACCAAAGCTCAGAAATTCTAAATAATGTACTCAAGAACCCAGAACTGGTAAGCAGCACAGACAGTACCATGCACATCCCATCCTCTTAGGATCATTTGCTATTTCTTTCTCTACCTCAATTTCTCCCTGATAGAAAGGAATTGTTGGCACTTACTTTACTTTGAACCTACTTTATCAGAAAAGTGAACTACTAAATCAGCAAAATAAATAAATAAATAAATAAAGACAATGCCTTTGAAGAAATAGCGCATAAACCAAAGAGAAATGATTATGTCCTACTAATGGAAATGAAGTCCCCATAAAGCTAGCTACCTCTTTTGAAGTCCTCATCCCTTAGCAGGCTCTAATGAAAATTCACCTTTCTGGGGTTGGGGCATGGGACAGGACTACTGCTGCTGAGAACGCCAGTGTCCCTGCTCCAGGGCTGTCCTCAGTGTGGCAGTTTTAACCAGATGCCCTCCTCTTCTAGAGCTGTCTAGTCCTGGCATTCCAGAGTTATCTCAGTCTGGCTCATTCAAAACCCACACTAGAATGAAGCTGGATTCAGCTTCCTCGCTCTAGGTAACATCCCCAGAAACAGTCAAGCTTTGATCTTCCCGGCAAAACAACGTCTGGCAGCTTTGATGGGCAAGGGGTCAGCCAATCACCACGTCTGTCAAAGTAGCTGGCTAGCCGAAAGTCTTGCACAATCTTCTCTTTGCTGGCTTTTGAAAACATTAAGCACCACCTCGGATTTCATTGTCTGACTCTTGGGATGATGATGACGTAAGCACAATTTCAGGTCCGGCGAGAACTAATTAGCGTGGCTTTTCGAGAGTTTGCTGCTGTTTCCACTTGAGCTCTGTCATTTGATCATTAGAAACTGTCTCTCATGCAGGAGAATCTCTCCCGTATCTCTCCAGAGTATCTCTCATGCCAATTCTTTCCTGTGGGAAGACTAGCATGCACAGAAAGGAGCGATTTGCCAGAAGTCTCCTCCGGCCTAAGAACTTATGCCCTCTAACCCCAAGCACTTGCTTGTTATTCCCAGAGCCTGCAGCTCCTCATTTGCAAGGTCTGACCATATGCCTCCTTTGGTACAGCCTGCGGATTTCATACCAAAGTAAAATACTGTGTAAGACTTCCACAAGTCTCCTGAAAGGGAGGCTATCGGCTCTCCCCTCCAGCTCATGTGTCATGAACGTTGCTGATGCTACAAGGGTCGCATTCTAGAGATTCCACGGAAGAAAGATGGAAGGATCCAGCCTCCTCCATGACTGTATTAGCCTTGGACTACCGACTTCCTGACTGCTTTTACTTAGAAACGAAATAAATACATATCCTGCTTAAGCCTCTAACTTGGGTTTAACTGTCATTCACTATGGACCATGAACCTAGTTGATACAGCTGCCTCAAAGGGTTCTTACCAGGATTAGGAGAAGGGATCGATGTCAATCGACATCAAATATGGAGAGAATGTATCTCCCTCTCATCTGAGTTCCCACTGTGTATCTGTGTGTGTGGGTATGTGTACGCCTGTGCAAGGGCCTTTTATAAGGTTTCACGTGGTGTTTTACCACCTTGCTAAGACTTCTAAAGGACAGAAACCTTGCATCATTATTCTCTGTGTTAACAAGTGCCAGGCTCACTCTGCAACAAAGCATCTTGTGACTTGAAAGTGTACCCCAAGAGGTACATTTTGGAAGTGTAAGAGTTGGCATGAATGCAGGGATCTAAGATCATCTTTGTTATTTTAGTATAAGTTGTACCCTTAGGAGCTTCCCAGGTGAAATTCCAAACTGGATCCCCAAGAGCAAGGAGAAACCAAAGAAAGAGGCATGCCATTCCCGAGTGGGAGTTGGCTGCCTTAAAAAGCAAGGGAACTTACGTGGGAGGCTTGTCTGGGGCGCCGCAAAATGAGATGATCCCTTCTCCTTGCACCAGGATTTTAAACATTTCTATAGAAGCCTTAACTGGGTCTAGTCACATTAACCTCCCAAGGGGCTCAAAAACAATTGCTCTCCCAAAGCTTCTTCCTTAAAAACAGCTCCTGCCCTATGAAGGTGAATGACTACAGTACAAGGACAGGGGAGCGGTGAGGGGCCCTGATTGTCCCAGGCCAGCTTGGGGGTCAACCTGCTGTCAGGTCCTCTCCATGACTTCCTCCAACATTTAGGATTCTGCAAAGTGAAACAAAGGAAATCTAAAATGAACCAAGTATCACGTTCTCAGTGATTTCTGTAACTTGGGAAGACTTATTGTGACTGCTTGAATAAATGCTATGCATTTAGTCTCAGTAATTCTACTGATTATATTTCAAATGTAAATTAGTCATCTAATGCAAACACAAAGTAATTTATGACTAATTACTCTTTCTTCTTAATGCAGATCAGAGGAGCAGCTCTACTGTCCAAAATACCCTAAGCTGAGAGAAGAACATTCCAGTAACCATTTAAGGTCCACGGGTGGCAAGATAATAGAAAGAAATGACATACACTCATATCTGGAAAGAATATTGGATGCCCAAACATTATATAGGCTGAATTGTGATAAGCCCTCCAGATTAAAGAGATTCATGTCATATGGCCTTGGACTCAAGGAAATCAGTCTGGTATAGAGAGCAGCATGAAAGTGAATAACCACATATAATTAAGATAACTGTTGTACTGAATATATAGGAAGCATAGCAAAGGTGGAAAATATATTTGCTTGATAAAGGAAGATAAGATTTTATAGAGAAGCATTTGAGTTGAAATTTAAATAGTGTCAGGAGTTGCCCTGGTGGACAGAGTAGGGAAGGCCATCCCAGGAAGAGAAAACATTGTGTGGAAAGTTTGGTTTGGAGAAGGGATAGGCCCGTACATAAGGAATTTGAAATAGGCTTGCACATTTAGGGAAACAAGGAGTTATCAAGTTATCAAGACCACAGGCTCTTCTGCCTTGCTACAAAGTTACCCATCCCAGGTGAACATGTTTCCTTTGGATTAAGACAATGTCCAAAAATCCAGAGTTGAGAATTGATGGGTTTCTTGATTATGTTGGCCACTCAACCAACACAGGGACATGAAAAAACTCAAATGATCACACCAGATCCAGATCTAGATTCCTTCCTGAACCCACGGTGGAGAAGATCCAGTGACCAAGAAACTCTGGTATGTTCACAGAGACCTAATTTTCTTTACTTCTCCAGGAGCTCATGATGTATTGTTTTTCCCATTCCTATTATTTATCAGGCATGGAGAGTCAAGAAAAGTGAAATGCCAGGAGCTCAGAGCAAAGAGGGAGGGGGACCCTCAGAAAACTGTATTTACTTGCTAACTTTCCAATAAACAATTATTTTATTTCAGATTTTCAGTGGAATAATATGTTTTGAACTGCTGTCCTTCAGGATTAAAAAATGATAGTAATGCTTACTTATGTGTTATGACATATTCAAAGACAGAAGACAAAGAATGGATGGATTCACAAAAGGCACTTGGCAAAGAATGTGGAATCCAATAACCAGCCCAAAGAATCACTCATTTTGACATTGATGACTTTTCCCAATTCTACTTATTCCACACTATACTTTAAATATGGTATGAATCTTCAAGCTTCAGGTTTCAAAACCCAAATTGCAACCATCAATCTATTAAATATGTCCAATATAAAATATTGGCCAGAAGAAAAATGAGCCTATAAACACCTGAGAAAGATAGTGAGTCAAAGGAAGAAACCTTGTTTTTCCTACTCCTTATAGGTTTGATGAGTGTATACAAAAAATTATAAGATAGAAAGAGTTCTGGAAAAATATTGTGGGGTAGTGGCAATAGTGTGGAGAACAAAGGCAAAAGAAATGTAGAAAAAATCAAATTGTCTTACAGCTTGCAGCCCACTGACAAGTACTTGAGACAGGCAGAGTGACCCCTTCAAGATGCTTAGCTCCTTCAATATTAATGTTTTGCTAGAGGCAAAAGGCAACCTTGGCTCAACATTAGCGTAACCTCCAGGATCCTGTAAGTCTTCTTTAACATATCAAAATCCTTTGCAACTTCCTTTATCTCTACCCTCCACCAAGATAAATGTTAGCAATCATCCTCCAAACATATGGCCCACTGATAAACATCTGAAGGGTCTCATGACTAAGGTTTTACTAGACAGTAGTAAATGATCTTAATAGCAGCTAAACCCTCAAGGTCTTGAAAACATTGCTTCCAAATTCCTTAGAAACTCACACTATCCCTAACCCCCTCCCAACTTGAGGAGACGATCAGTCCCTCCTCAACCCCAGTGCAGCTCTTCCTGCCCATGAGTCCTGTCCCCAGGCTTTAATAAAATCACCTTTGTTGCATGCTCTCATTTCAAGAATTTCTTTTTGGACCATTTGCTCCTAGCCCACATCACATCAGCTAGAAGATCATTCCCCTTCTCTCTGAGATCACAGTCTTCTGCTACAAATTTTCCAATATTGATAAATGTTTTACAGATTTTGTCCAGTTTTCTAGTTGCATGTGGCAATAATTTCATTTCAGACCCTAATAGAGCCATAATATTATTTTGAATACAGACCCATCTATGAGGCACAAAGTGAAAATAGCAAAGGAAATCCTACAATCACCCCAGATTTCTGTCCAGAAGCTTATTTTGGGCCATAGTGCAGAAAGGGGAAACCAAGCTGAGCAAGGAGATCATTCTAAATTTAGAAAGAGATTAGATTAGAGTCCAGGGAAGATGAGGCAGCTGGAAAATGCAAGAAAAAGTTCTAGAGAGGGTGCTATGGAAAAAACCTCCAGAAGTCTGCTTGCTGTGTCCTTGAGTCTTTGCTGAACACCGAGCTGTGCTTGGCATAAGCCTGGGTTGCACACAGCCAAGGAAAGCATGACTAGGTAGACATAAGCTAAACAATTTGCAATGATACACAAAGTGAAAAGACAGTGACTCTTCAACCAGCTGGAGAGGAAAGTCCCCTGATCATCTGGGGCATTCAGAACAGACATACAAGGGTCACACCTTAGTAGAAGAACTAGGAGTCTATTCAGGATGAAAATGCCATTAAAAAAAAATGCAGGCAAAATAAAGGCTTTCAGACAAACTAAATGTGAGATCATTTGTCTCCAGAAAGTCTGCACTTCAAAACAATATTAACAGAAATTCTTCAGTTAGAGAAAAAATGATACCATATAGAAAACTCAGGTCTATTAAAAAGAACGAAAACTGCTAGAAATGGTAAATATGTATGTGAATGTAAGTGAAAATTTTTAATTTCTTAGGATAAAGTTAATTTTAAAATAATAAAAAATGTATTATAAATTGTATCACATATGTAGAAGTAAAATGCATGAAAACAAAAGCACAAGGGATGGGAGGGAAGAAACTAAAGCATGCTGTTTTCAAGTTTCTACATGTTGAGTGAAGTGACATAGAATTACTCAGAGGGAGACTGCTAGAAATTAAACATGAATATTTATTTTATATTCTAATATTTGGGACTTTGAGATAGGCAAAGAGATCTTAGATAAAATATAAAAAGCAAGTTTAAAATTTCCGTTCTTCAAAGAATTCCTTTTTAAAAATGGAAAGATAGTCCATTAACTGGTTGAAAACCATCTTATCCATATATGCATAAATGCCTATCACACATATAAAACTCACTTATATAATCACATCTACAACATCTATAGAACTCATGTCCAAAATTTCTAAAAGCAATGACAACTTAAAGATAAATACCCAATTAAAAAAAAAGACAAAATGTTCACATTGATACTTCACAAGAAGTATGCCAATGACCAATGTATGCCCAAAATATGATTAACATTAATCATCAAGGAAATATAAACCACAATGAAATGCCTCTAACCCCTTATTTGAAAGCTGAAGTTAAAAACACTAACTATACAGGTGCTGGAAAGATGTGGAAAAATTGGAGCTTCTATATACTGCTGGTGATCATGTAAAATGCTACAACCACGTTGAAAAATAATTTGGCAGTTTCTTATAAAATTAAATATAACAAAACAAACTGAGGGTTGCTGGGGGGAGGGGGTTAGGGAGAAGGTGGTGGGGTTATGGACATTGGGGAGGGTATGTGCTATGGTGAGTGCTGTGAAGTGTGTAAACCTGGTGATTCACAGACCTGTACCCCTGGGGCTAAAAATACATTATATGTTTATAAAAAAATAAAAAATAAATTTAAAAAATTAAACATAACATTTACCATAACATTCAGTAATTCTATTCCCAGATGTTTACCCAAGACAGAAGAAAACCTATTATCATCTATCCAAGTCCTTTTACATAAATGCCCATCAACAGATGATACATGAACCAAGTGTCAGACATCCACACAGTGAAAAATACTCAACAAGGAAAAGGGTGACCAAAGTGCAACAAACAGCATGGACAGCTCTCTCAAAAGCATGCCGAGTGAAAGAGGCCAGACAGAGAAGAATGCATACTTTGTGATCACATTTATATGAAACTCTAACAAAACAAATCTAATGTAAAATTGACAGAAAGCCAATTGGTGTTTGCCTTGGGCCAAGGATTGGGAGCATCAAAATTGTCTAGAACTTTCTAACATGACAGAAATGTTGTAGTTCTTCATTGGGGTGGTAATTACATGGGTCTATACATTTTTAAAACTCATAGGAATGTACACATAACATGGACACCTTGTATATACTGGTATATACAGCTGACCCTTGAACAACACAGGTTTGAATAGCATGGGTCCACTTATAAGTAGATTTTTTTTATGAATACAGTATATATAAATATATATAATTAAATATAAATATATTTTCTCTTCCTTATAGTTTTCTTAATAACATTTTCTTCTTTTCTCTAGCTTACTTTATTGTAAGAATACAGTATATAACGCACATAACATGTGCCTAAGTTTTGGAGGAGCCAAAAGTGACATGTGGGATTTTTGACTGTGTGCATTGTTCAAAGATCAACTGTAACTTACAGCACAATAAAGTTGATTTTTTTTTCAGTACTAGCTTTTTTTCCCATCTTCTACTTCAATGTGAAGGAATTATGTTCTGAGTTTAGAATTTGACTTTATTGTCCCTTCCAGATCATGAGTTAACATTTTTCTTTCGATAAAAATATCTGAATGTGAAAAAATTATCCCAACCGCTCATCACTTAAATTGGAGGGGATTTATGCACCAGAAATATGGTGGTAAGAATACTGTGCATCTGAAACAATAGACACAATGGGTAAACCATTAGGGTCTCTGCAAAATTGTCACAGAGCAGACATCTACTCCACAAAGGTGAGGTGAGGCAGGGGCACTCGGAGGCCGGTGGTTGTTGAAGGCCAGTGGTCTGCTGTTGAATGACACACCAACCTTACATTTCTGATTCCAGCAACTCCAACCAGTGTTTTCATTAAGAACAGTTTTTTTGTTTGTTTGTTTGTTTGTTTGTTTCTAGAGAAACTAGAGAGCTAACAGGAAAACAGGCCCTGGCTCTTTGAGTATCAGTCAGTCCCCATTGATCAATGACATCAGTGGCTTCTCCAATAACATTTTCAATTGCTATCAACTAAGAAAGGAAGGTAAGGCTCAATTTTGACTGAACTTCAGGGATCAAGGAAAGCTTGAGTTGACTTCTGGGGTTGTAACCTTCATGGCCATCCCAATAGTAGACACCAGGGAGGGGTGTCTGGGTGGCTCAGTGGGTTAAGCCTCTGCCTTTGGCTCAGGTCATGATCTCAGGGTCCTGGGATTGAGCCCACATGGGGCTCTCTGCTCAGCAGGGATCCTGCTTCCCCTTCTCTCTCTGCCTTCTTGTGATCTCTCTCTCTCTCTCTCTCTCTGTCAAATAAATAAATAAAATCTTAAAAAAAAGACATCAGTATATATATATAGTATATATACCATATATATATATGATATTAGTTCTCTGGTATCTCCCTGGTGTCTTTTTTATATATTTTTATATTTTTATATATATTATATATATTATATATATATTATATATATATACACATATAGTATATACATTGCCCTAAGAAAGTGAAGAGCCAGGAGAAAGGAATATTTTTTTTTTCCTTTACTCCATGGCAGTGATATCTCCCTACCTCTGTTGACTGACGAAGCACATTTGTCTAGTTCCAACAGCCTAATCTCATCAGAACAGACAGTAAAGTCTAGATTTTATCCATGGAATGAAACAGACTTTCAGACTTCCACAAACACACACCAAACCTGCCCAAGGTACTAGAGGAAACAACATATCATTTCTTTTTGGATTCCTCCAAAGAAGACTTACTGAGAAAGGATAAAAGAGCTAACTTCAATTTCTTGAGAGACTATAAAAAATATATATTGGTGAAGTAGAAGTTAGGACCAGTAGTTAGAAGTTATACTGATACAAATTTTGGCTTAACATAAGAAGTCTCTAACCCAGAAGCTACCAACCAGGGAGCTGGATATGCAGTCATCATCTATGTTCACACTGAACTAGAATGTCCTCCTTTCAAGGGGTGATCTTGTGAGGAAGGTTGGACTAGGTCACAGGTCATTCCCAGGTATGATTCAATAATTCTTGCCCTCAATCTTGAAGATTACATAATTTTCTAAAAATCCTTTGAGAAAGATGGGAACAATAAACATAAAATATTGCTTATGCCTAAACGATCCTAATTCCCATTTTCTCTCTCTCTCCCATATAAATTTAGTTGACATCTTTTACTACATGGACTTAACAAAATTTCATTTAGCAAATAAGAAGCTTCCTTCCTCGTTATTCTCTGACTCTAATGATATGCATAAGTCAGAAACCAACAATTTTAGTTTACTTTTGAAATGTGTCCAGGTTACATTTCAATAGAATCTTTGAAGCATACCCAGGGCATACCTTGGTTCAGCAAATACATATGTCTCAGAGGAAGGGGAACAATCGATTTTGTTCCTCCAGAGACCCTGGTGATTATTTTCCCTGCCAACTGAAAGACCTAAGTTCTTTCCATTCTGATGTTGGAATCCTTCAATTTCTCACAAATGGCTCCAATCTCATTTCTTCTAAGAGCATTTGGGAGAACGTCAATTACAGGAGACACCATTTTTTTTGTGAAGAATAATGAGACATTGCCGGTAAAGTGGGTTGTGCTCCCAGAAAGAATAGCACCAGAGAAAAAATCAAGATCAACAGCACTCTTAGTCTTCAGACTTGTCTCTCTCCCAAATAAAAGGAGCACAGTTTTGCATAATCAAATTTAAAACATGTTTTTAAATGCTGCTCAAAATTCAAACATAAAGACACATGTTTATGGATCTGGGTTTATGGTCCGGAAACGGAAGTACAGGGGTGCCTGGGTGGCTCAATCAGTTAAGCGTCTGCCTTTGGCTCAGGTCATGATCCCAAGGTCCTGGTATTGAGCCTTGCATCGGGCTCCCTGCCCACCAGGGAGTCATCTTGTCCCTCTGCCCCGGCCCTCCCCCTTGCTTGGGCACTCACTCTCTCTCTCTCTCTCTTTATTTATAATTTATAATATTTTATAATTTATAATTTATAATTTATAAATAAATTATATTTATTTATAAATAAATAAAATCTTAAAAAAAAAAAAGAAAGAAAGAAAGGAAAAATACAGAAGTACAAATTTGGTTAATGCCAGGGCTGGTCATGCTCCTTGAATTCTGAAATCACAAAGATCTGACCCAGGAGGTATTTTATGGTGAGGACCTGTCTCCTTATTCCTGATAGGTGGTATTTAAGAATGACCACTGCTCTTGGCCCTGGCCAGGGTTCTTCAGTTCAGAGTTCTCACCATGCTACTCTCCCTTACATTCAAAGCAAAGGGAAAAATAATGGCTCCTGTCTCATTCATTTGTTGAGATTTTAAAAAAAAAAAAAAAAAAAAAAAAAAAAAAGGTAAAAGAAAATGAAGAGCCTATATTTCCCTATGAAATGTGTTCTCTTTCCTGACAACTTTTCAACAAAGAAGTATCCTGATAGACCCAGACTCTCAATTTCAGAAAATACAGCTGTACCCTCACATTTTAATGTAGACAATCTAATATGTAAAGAGTTGAATTTAAACTTAAGAATACTTGTATTTGATAGTTTAACAAAGTACCTTTATATTCACTTATTTTCTTTTTTTAATTTTTATTTATTTTTTAATTTCTTTTCAGTGTTCCAGAATTCATTGTTTATGCACTACGCCCAGTGATCCATGCAATACATGCCCTCTATAATACCCACCACCGGACTCACCCAACCTCCCACCCTCCTCCCCTCCAAAACCCTCAGTTTGTTTCTCAGAGCCCACAGTCTCTCATGGTTCCTCTCCCCCTCCAATTTCCCCCAACTCACTTCTCCTCTCCATCTCTCCACGTCCTCCGTGTTATTCCTTGTGCTCCATAAGTAAGTGAAACCATATGATAATGGACTTTCTCTGCTCGACTTATTTCACTCAACATAATCTCCTCCAGTCCCATCCATGTTGATAGAAAAGTTGGGTTCATTCATTCATGCTTTCTGATGGAGGCATAATACTCCATTGTATATATGGACCATATCTTCTCCACCCATTCACCTGTTGAAGGACATTTTGGTTCTTTCCACAGTTTGGCAACTGTGTCATTGTTGCCATGAACATTGGGGTACAGATGGCCTTTCTTTTCACTGCATCTGTATCTTTGGGGTAAATACCCAGTAGTGCAATTGCAGGGCCATAAGATAGCTCTATTTTTAATTATATGAGGAATCTCCACACTATTTTCCAAAGGGGCTGCACCAACTTGCATTCCCACCCACAGTGTAAGAGGGTTCCCCTTTCTCCACATCCTCTCCAACACATGTTGTTTCCTGTCTTGTTGATTTTGGCCATTCTAACTGGTGTAAGGTGGTATCTCAATGTGGTTTTAATTTGAATCTCCCTGATGGCTAGTGATGATGAACATTTTTTCATGTGTCTGTTAGCCATTTGTATGTCTTCTTTGGAGAAGTGTCTGTTCAAAATAATTCCCTAAGTAGGTTTTAGAATATTGCCAATAAGGAAAGAAGACTCAATAAGACCTCACAGCTATTAAGAGCATCACCAGAACCAGTCTCCAGTGTTTTTCTAACCCACCTTTCTACCCTTAGAACCCTGTGTAAAATTGCAGTGTGAAGAATCAGGTAAGAGGACTCTCTCGCCACTGTGTCGATTTCGTTCATTTGAATCAGTACATGTTCTCCTATAGGAAGCTTTCTGGCATTTCTCTACACTTGGAGACTTTTATAAGTATAAAAAAACCAATAAGTAAGGAATTATAAGTCTCATTTCACACTCAAAATGATTCCTGATGTCATCTAGATTTCCTGTTGCATTTCTCAATGTGTCCGGAGAGGTCACCAGCATGTGAGTTAATTTGTTTTGTATGGGAATTTGGTAGCAGCCAAGAAAATTGAGGGAAAGTGAAAACCCTTCTATTTATTATTCATAAGTTTAAATGGCATCTTTTATATGGCTGGCAGGATATGAAACTCATTCAGGTCTCTCTTTTAAAATTCTGCTTTTTATTTTCATTTCCCAAAAGAACTCAGTAAGTTTGAAGTTAGCAGATGGACAATAGCCTAGCTAATGACCACCTGATCTGAGAACTAAACCTCTCGTCCTGAGGAATTATTTCACTAAAAAAATTGAAATGGATTAAACCATGGCAAAGTTCACTCATTGCAGAGCTCAGAGCTTCATTCATCCTTATCTGAAGAATTTCAAAATGTTCACATTTCTAGAAACCTTGAAAACAAGGAATATTTAGAGATAGAACTTTCCTGAGTATACTGGTATTGCAATGGCCTGTCAGGATCCTTGATCCCCACACCCTTAGAAGCTGAAACTAGTTGGCTTTCCACTTCAGCCTGACCCAGCTTTGGGGATCAATACTGGAGGTGAGCTGGGAGGCACGGAATACAGTTAAGTGCACTGGCATTTGTTATGGAGAGTGGTGGAAACAGTTCATTTGCCCAGCTTTTTAGGCCATGTTCTTTATTCTTCTCCAAATCGATAAGCACCGTGCCCTTCCTGTCCTCCAGGATTCAAATCTGACCTGGAATCTTTCCAGAGACCTTCCCTGCCTTTTCTACCAATTCTTTCTCTCCAGGCATGATGTTTTCTGTCCCTGAACAATACATTTTTATGACATCTCCTGTATCAGTTATCAAATGGGACAACTTCTGCATGCTTCCTAAAGAGTGTTTGTTTTTTTGTTTTTTACTTTGTCCAGCATCCTGCCTGTCTTTTTCTCACTATGCTCATCGCCTAATTTTTGGCAAAACTTCCAATTCATGTCTCTACATGCCCGAACCTAGAAAACTGGAAACAACCTCTAAGGAATGGCTTTTGTGTTCTAGAGTTCTTCAAATGTCAGCAGAGATTCAAATGAAAATTCTGGGCTGTGTTTTCAGTGAGCTATTTAAAGGGTGAACACTGGAGTGTAAAACAACCGTTCCATTCAGGAGTGGCCCTTCATACAGACCCCGGGGCATAGGTAGGAAATGAATGGATGTTGTCCTGCCTTTTTCCCATCAGTCATTTTTGCCATGAAGCAATTCCTCTGTCCAATACTTGAGTAGAATAGGGGTGCCACATAGCATTTCCATCCTTGACCCCTTTCAATCAACCGTAATGATTAATTTCCAAAGAACACTAAACAAGAAGCACTAAAAAAATAGTCCTCTTGAGCGTAAAAGGGATATAGATCTCCTTAATGGAAATGTATCTTTAACCTTGAATATTTAATCTCTGAACTGTTCAATCAACCTCAAACTCTCCATCGTGAAATTTGTTGGCCTTGGAACATATTTTATTTCAGTTTAGGACATGAGCTGGTATCACACACCCTTCAGAGAGCTGCTCTTCCCCTCCTGGCCATGGCCAGCCACCCTAGACCCCCTTCCTTTCTGAGAAGGTGGATTTTTGTTTTGTTTTACGTTATCTTATGGACTGAGAAAATACCAAAGCAGAAGGTGTTCTTGGAGATCCCTAAACATGAACCCTCATTTCACAGATGAGGAAACCAAGGTAAGGAAAAGGTGATAGATCAGAAACTACCCAGCAGAACTCAGATCACTCAACTCCTAACTCATTTAATCATTATGTAATTAAGTGACTGAGTTTCTGTGCTGTGCCAAGCACCCCAATGGGTTCTGTGAATACAAAAAACACAGCCCCAGCACTCCAGAAGCACAGACAACCCAGCAACTCCTGGAAGCCCAGACACAGATAGCCACCATTTTAGATATTGGTTTTCACTCAGACTACAGATTCACAAGAAGTTCTGAAGGCCTTTATTTTTTTTTCCAGATTTATTTATTTATTTATTTTAGAGAGAGAGGACAAGCAGAAGGGGCAGGAAGAGAAAGAGAGAGTCTTAAGCAGACTCCATGCTGAACATAGAGCCCAACGTGGGGGCTTAATCTCTTGACCCTGGGATAATGACCTGAGCTGAAACCAGGAGAGGGGTGCTTAACTGACTGTGCCATCCAGGTGCCCCTATGTTTTTGTTTTTGTTTTTTTGTTAAAGATTCTATTTATTTGACAGAGAGAGATCACAAGTAGGCAGAGAGTCAGGCAGAGAGAGAGGAGGAAGCAGGCTCCCTGCCAAGCAGAGAGCCAGATGCGGGGCTTGATCCCAGTACCCTGGGATCATGACCTGAGCTGAAAGCAGAGGCTTTAACCCACTGAGCCACTCAGGTGCCCCTATTTTTGTCAGCTCTAAAGACACTTCCACTGGACTAAAAGGTGAATGAATTTTTACCAAGCTAATACATTGCAATCTTGAGGAAGAGAATAAGGTAATCGACCTGACTGCCCTCATCTACCTTGTCTCCTGGCGGCTCTGTGGTCAGTGGAGAGTATTCACACTGGAGTATCTGCCAAACTCAGATTGGGAGAACCTCCTCTTTGCTCCCCTGGCACCACGTGCTTGCTGGGTGTGCGTTTATGTCTCCTAATTAGGCTTGAACTTCCTGAGGACCATAATCATGAATTCTACCCACAGTGTTTAACATGGTGCCAGGCACATAGTAGCTTTCTACAAAATGATTTTCAAACCCATTAATGACATTCATATATTTAAATGAGCTTGAAATGGGGTTGCTATGGAGACAAGTGCTAATGAAAGGGATTTGGGAGACTGGTGTGCCCACCGTTCCTGCAGTCCTCCTGAAAGTGCTTTCTGCCTTGTCACTTTTCAGTCTCTAGAGTTGCTGCATGCAGAACCAGCACGCTTGGGCAGGTAGGGTGAGGCACTCCTCCCCTGGGCTCCTGCTGGTCCATACCTAGTGCCCAGTGCAGCATTTTCCTTGTGCACAACCCACCCCACCAGGCCAGTGGAATCTGAAGCTTGATGTGGTCATTGCAAGCAAGCAAATGAAATGACACAGAAACAGACAAGTTAACACATCCTGTCAGCTTCCCCTTTATATTCATGGGAGAAAAAATGAAAGGTTTTCAAGCATAAAAGAATTTCCCATTCCAACGACTCAAAAAAGAAAAATCCCTCACAAAGAGCATCTTCCTTTGGACACCAAATTGCTCTGCTGACAGCATGTTTAATCAAAAAGTCCAAAGAAGAAAGATGAGGGAAATTTCCAAAAAGCACCCAGAGGGAAGAGATGAAGACATTCTCTGTGTAGGGAAGCATCCGTGGAGACCCGGAATATCTCTGCTCTGGAAGTTCCCAGTCTGGTCATCAGATCCGTTCATCAGCGTCCATGGATATGATGACCTGAGTAGCAGCGGGGATCCCTGGGGCACGTGCTGTCACCAAGAGGACTCCAGCTGTGCACACCGATCCATCTCCACTCCACCCCCTCACCTTCATAGTACAGGGACAGATGACAGAAGATAGAAGGAGACAGTGACCAAAAAGGGGCCATGGACAACAGCCCGCACCACCCAGATGCCTGTGATGCTATGGGGAGTCAGACAAGCTCTGGATTCTCGATAATAACCAAGCTAAATCACCATTTAGAAACTCACTCTGTGTCATCCTTGGCTTCCTACATGAGAAAATTCTGAGGAGAGAGAGGGTTTTTATTTACTATAAGACTGCCATTTGGGGCTGCAGACCTCTGCTGCCAGGAAGGATAAGGAAAGGAAGTAAAGGAGGAAGGAGGGGGGATTCTGTGACTTCGTGAGCTGGTGTGATTGCCCAACGTGTGAGCTCAATAGAAGAGGAACTTGTTTGTGTCTGCTTACTTTTTGTCTCCAAGGCTCTTTGTAAGCTTTCCAAAAACTCTGATATGAAAGTCATGCCATCCTAGCAGGGTGAATGCGGCTGCTAGCAATAGTAGATTCTTAACACGCAGTGATTGGGGGGCACATGGGTGGCTCAGTCTTTAAGCATCTGCCTTCAGCTCAGGTCGTGATCCCAGGGTCCTGGGATCCAGCCCTGTATTGGGTTCCCTGCTCAGAGGGAAGCCTGCTTCTCCCTCTCCCACCCATATCCCTCTGCTTGTGTTCCCTCTCTCACTGTGTCTTTCTCTGCCAAATAAATAAATGAAATCTTTTTTTAAAAAAATTTAAATTAAAAAACACACACATACACAATGATGGATAGGACATGACTTGATTGGGTTCACTCATCATAGTGTAAATCAAGGCAGAGTTTTCCTTCAAGTCCTGCTAATCAAGGTCGCCTCCTCTGGTTCCCTGTTTATGTAGATATTATCACACCGAGATTCTTCACAGAGTTAGAAAAACCAACACACAGTGCCCTGTGTGGATTAAACAATTCTGGGCAGCAATTCTAAGAAGAAGATGGTTCATCCTATAAAATTACAGTGACCCTGGCCAGCAACCCATAGCTGACCTTCGCCCACTCACAAAAGAACAGGCAGCGAGCAAAACACCAGAGACCAGAAGTGAGGAAAATATACACCAGCCTTGAAGAGTTCACAGTCTGGTATGGAAAGGGAGGGATAAACCAGAAGTACAAGAAATAACTACCAGGGAATCCAGTACAAACCACAATGGAAGAGAGCTGAGGAGTGGTGGGATGTCAGAGAAGGGATCCAATAATTCTGTGTGTGGCAGTGAGAGGGGCGGGGGCGGGAAGTGCCTCAGGAAGAAGGTAATTGCTCAAGTTAGAACCTGAAATATGTGTTGAAGGAAGAGAGGAAGTAGAAGGTCATTGATATCAGTCAGACTCTCGATAGAAAGCAGATGGCATTCTCAAAATGAAATAATTTCAGGAGATTTTATTGTGAAGGGACTATTTCCAAAGTTACAGGCAAAAGAAAGTGCAGTAACCCAGGGCTCATAGACGCCGCACTATTTCCAGCCCTTAGCTGGAAAGAAGGTGCAACGACAAACCTCAGAAGGTGACAGTCATCATTGTTGGACATCTGGAAAAGAACAGCGACCACTGGTCAAGGAACACAGCCAGCCCGAGGCAACGTGGTAAGACTGGAGCGGAAACGCATAGTCTGACCTCATTCTCCTCCTTTTAACCTCATGCAGGGGAGGTCACCTCTGGCCAAAAGCATCTGGAAGCCAAAGGGCAAGGGGACCTACCGATGTAGTCCTTGCTGGACTGAGGAATTTAGAGAGTGGGTCAGGAGGAGCCAAAATTCCATCCTGAACCAAACGTGGGACTTACTCTGTACTTGAACTCCTTCTCTGATAACCTGCCTCTGGTCCAGGCCCTTCCTACGTCTGGAGACTACCTTGCTCAGGAATCTACCGAATGATGCCCCAAATCAGGGGAGTAAGGCCCAGGAGAGATGCCATCAGCCCTAAGAGTGCTCACAAAATGAAAGTATATTATAGAGGCTATAACATGCTCCGCCCAAGTTAGGCACAAAGCTACTACGTGATTTTACATCTTAAGTAGTATTTCCTTAAAGAAGCGTTTTCCAACTTACCAATCAAAATTAATTATCATTTTTATACTCTCTAACGGAGCCAGATTCCTTCCCTCAGAGCTCTTATCTCAGACTGAGTGCCATGCCATGTGCTTTCACCCAGGTTACATACTGCACAACTTCTAAGAACACCATTCATACAGACTATAATATAAACTTCTCCCCCCTGGAATTGTGCAGTGCAAAACCTGCACAGCTGTACAAGTGGTCCCTCCCATTCTTCAATATATATTCATTAATATGATTATTGGGCTAGTGTCTATCTCCTTCACTAGTCTGTAAACTGTATGAGGACAGTGGCTCCCAATACCCAGGAAATGGTGTCTGGCACATGGCAAGCACTCAAGTTTTAATGCATATTTAATAAATCCTATGAAATGATAATTTTATTTTAGAAGCTGAAATTCAGAGAGTTTAAGTGGGTGACTTCATTAACTCTTAATAAAGAGTTAATCAGTTACTGGAGTCAGAATTTAAGTCAAAAACATGTGGTTTTCATTGCTCCATGTGGTCTTTAAAATACAGGGGAGGGGCACCTGGGTGGCTCAGTCAGTTAAGCTTCTGACACTTGGTTTTGACTCAGCTCATAATCTCATGAGTCATGAGATCGAGTCCCATGTGGGGCTCCGTTCTCATCAGGGAGTCTGCTTAAAGATTCTCTCCTGCCCTTCCCTCCACTCTCTCTCAAATAAATAAATAAATAAATAAATAAATAAATAAATAAATAAAATATTTTTAAAAATAAAATACAGTTGAATGATATAATTTAAAATCTGGTTGGAGGGGCGCCTGGGTGGCTCAGTGGGTTAAGCCGCTGCCTTTGGCTCGGGTCATGATCCCAGAGTCCTGGGATTGAGCCCCGCATCGGGCTCTCTGCTCAGCAGGGAGCCTGCTTCCTCCTCTCTCTCTGCCTGCCTCTCTGCCTGCTTGTGATCTCTGTCAAATAAATAAATAAAATCTTTTAAAAAAATAAAAAAAATAAAATCTGGTTGGAATTAAAATAGAGGTCAGTAAAGATGAAGTGAAGGGAGACTGACAACCTTACTATCTTTACCTAGTGCTGGCTTAGCAGGAGCCCCCTGGGTATTTTGTGAGATCTTTTCCAGTTAGAGCAGCCCATCCAGCCTCACTGCCCTGTGGAGAAAGAAGGAACCGACAGGGTCACTCCGAGTCCCTGGAGACTGTTGATTTATAATCTGGTGACAGCCTCTTGCCTTGCTCCCTCGTCATTTTCCCACCATGACCAGCAAAGGGCATGGCAAGCCTCTATCCCTCCATCTGTCCGTGTTCCATGCCCTCGCCCCCTGCCCCCACTGCCAGGCAGGCAGCCTGCTGCCATTGTGGGTGACAACCTCTGTGAGCACACCGGGACTGGCTTGCCTCTGCCATTCTGCCTTGGTCTGCAGTAAGGAAGGACTGGAAGGGCTCTCTTTTCCTTCTAATGGCAGAACTCCCAGGAAGCCCAGTTAGAGTTAATGGCCTGCCAATATACCTGTTACAAACCCCATGTTCCCCCACGTCACTGAATCAGGAGATTAAGATTTGTAGCCACTATAAAGTTGACATACACAATGTCAAAATAGTTTCATTTGTTTTGGGGTTTTTAATGATGAAGAAAAAAGAAACAATTGTACTCTGAGAATTTATGGCAAAGTTTTATCAACCTCGATGGTAAATAGCTTGTTTTTCTAAGTGACCAGCAGTAGACATTTTGCTCACTAATATGCTCTTGGTCTGTGGGGTTTTGTATATATTATATACATTTTTAAAATTTTTATTTATTTTTTATTTCTTTTCAGTGTTCCAGAGTATTTAAGGTGGGGATAGAACACATTTTATTTGAAAACTTAATATCTTGGCCGGCAGCTTTTATATATTTAGACTAGGATTTCTCACAGGGTCATTATCGACATTTGCTGGAGATAATTCTTTATATCCTGTGGAAGCCATTACTCAAATTATGAAATCTTAAAATTGCTTCCTAGTACCCATTACTAAAGGATTAACCACATAAAATTCAAGCTTTATGTTTAAAAAAAAAAACTGTATCAGTAGTATCAGTTTTATTGGGATCCACCCAAGAATTTCTCTAAAATGGGAATTTGAAACCTTGATATCTGAGCCATAGAATTCTTCGTTGTGAGGGCCTGTCCTGTGAATTGTAGAACGCTGAACAGCACATATACGTATGTATAGTTGTTGTTTTTAAATAAAAAGAAACATGATCTCCTTCAGGAGCATGAAGTTGCAAGCTCTTTGCGGGAAAGGCAAGGAGCACCGCGATGTGAGTATCTCTTGGAATACCGCCTCTCCCCTGCCTGCCTTTGTTTTTGCTCTTCAGAAATAAGCCTTTAACCTCCAAGCAGTAAGTCTCCACACATGGGGAACTGTGCAAGGACACAGTGCTGATTTGCACCCATTGGTCTCATGAAGGTACATTCCTAAGACGCCTATTGCAAAATTCATCTTTCATTGTAATAATAAAAATGCTGATGCTTCTCTGACTTCTATACATTCCTTTATTAAACTCTTCTTTGTAAGTGTTCATTGGTACAGAATTCCTTTGACATTTGTCCCCAAGTGCAGAAAGCAGACCACTTTCTTCCCACAGAGGTCCAGACAGCGTCTATGCATTTAGGACATTGTCATCGTGTCTTTGGTCCATGTGGCTCTTGCAAGAAAGTCCTTGTTGAATGTTCGGACATCTTTTATTCTGATAGGAGTTTATAGGGGTGGAGTTGTTCTGGCCCCACCTAATTACTGGTGGAAAGTAACAGAAGGAAAATCAATGAACCAGACACAAGAGACTTCCATCCCAGTCTTGGCACTGGGAGTTACTGATCATTATCATTTCCAATGAGTTAAAACCCTGCATCAGCTTCAGCAGCACCTTTGTCAACAATGATAATAGTAACACACTTATCTCTAGCTACAGCTCTTGTTAACTCGTCAGGGAAATAGAGTAGAGGATCTCAGGGGGGTTGGGGGGGAAATCTCTGAGGGGTTAAATACATCATCATCATTGTTCTCTGAAAATCTCCAGCAGAGTTGATATCAGGTGAAAAAAAGACCATGCTGAGCCATTATGCATTCTTTTAGATGTTTGGTTTTGATGTGTCACAACAACTTTTGAAGAAGCCCTCAAGAACCAGGTAGCACACGGATAAGCACAAAGCGACAGGGGAGGAAGTTGCATAAGATGGAATCGGAGATGTAATTAGGTGTCACATCATGTGAAACACTGGAAGTGTGGTAAAGAATCTGGATTTCATCTTCAAAGCAATGGGGAGCCATTGGAGAGTTCTCGGTAGGGAGTAAGCTCTGCTCTGATGTGTGTGTTAAGAGACCACTGGGAGTGTTCTGTGCAGAACACATTGGGGCAATAAAAAGCCCACTTGGAAGCCTTTTCCAGGAGTGCAAGCAAGAGGATGACTTGCAGGAAGGATTTGGGATATGCTTGGGAGGAAAGTTGCCAAGAATTTGCTAGTAGATCACATGAGAGGCATAAAGATAAAGGAAAATAAGTACCACTGGCAGGTGGTACTTGAGGATTGAGGTGGATACAAACGCCATTTACTGAGAGAGGAAGGAATCCCTTTTGGATGGGAAGCAAGAATCCTGACTTGGCAATGTTAATTCTGAAATGCCTAGTAGACATCCAACTGACCTAAGCCTCAGAGCAGTGACACCCTGCTGATCATTAAGAATGATTGCAAAACCAAAACCATTTGTGCTTCGCCTCTGAGATCTGCGTCAACTAAACAGAAATCAAATTAGCTGAAATTAATTAAAGCTTATAAAACCTGCCAGAATTGTATTAATGAGGATTTTTTTAGGTTTGGTGTAAGAAACCCAATGGCAACAGATTCCGTTCGATAGAAAAATCTATTGGCTCTTGAAATCTATTGAAATGGACAAAATCCAATAGAAGACACACACATTCCTGAATCTGGATGCTCAGAAGACGACTCAGAAATCTATCCTCAGGTCAGCTTTCATTAAACCAGCCTCAATCTCAGGCAGGATCTCCCAAGAAACAGCAAAGCTTTCCCAGGGCCAATCCTCATCCTACTTCCTACCAGTCTAGTGACCTGGAAGGAAAAAGGCACTTTTTGCCATAGCAGCAAAAAGACATTTGCTAGTTCTGAGCTCCTAACCACTTCTTGAGCCAAAGATGAGGTCAGGTCCTCACAAACCACATGAACTGGTTGGATCCAGTTATGTAACACACATCGTATTCATTTGGGCTGCCATAACAAAATGCCGTGAACTGAGAGCTTCGGCTGGAAGTCCACGATTAGGGCTCCAGCATGGACGGGATCTGGTCAGGTTTCTCTTCCTTGCCTGAGGATGCCTTTTCGCTGTATCTTCTCACAGTAGAGAGAGAGGCAGTAAGTTCTCTGGTGTCTCTTATTAAAAGGGCACTAACTCGGGGCACCTGGGTGGCTCAGTGGTTAAAGCCTCTGCCTTCGGCTCAGGTCATGATCCCAGGGTCCTGGGATCGAGCCTCACATCGGGCTCTCTGCTCAGCAGGGAGCCTGCCTCCTCCTCCTCTCTCTCTCTGCCTGCCTCTCTGCCTACTTGTGATCTGTCTGCCAAATAAATTAAAAAAAAAAAAATCTTTAAAAAAAAAAAAAAAAGGGCACTAACTCCATCAGGAGGCCTCACTCTCATGACCTCACCTAATCCTAATTACCTCCCAAAGGCCCCATCTTCAAATACCATCACCCTGGTGGGTAAAGCTGCAATAGATGAATTTGGCGGGGAACCCCAATTCAGTCCACAGCAGATGGACATTAAAAAGCTTCCAGGGGGAGCTTGAAGTTCTAACAGCAACACAAAGAAAACATAGTGCTTCACAGAACTTTGCTAACATGACATAAAATTTGTGATCTCTTTTACAATATGCGTGATGGTAACAGGAGAGAATATTTTGGTTTCCTGCTTGAGGAAAATGATGGCTGTTGCCGCACGCTAAGGTTAACCCCAGCTGAATTAAATAATCACATATAAAATAATGGTAGAAAAGCCACCAGGTACAGAATTTGTCATATCTTTACATGGACAGCTTTCTTAATGTTGAAGCAAGAGAAGAAAACGGAAAGAAAAATATTGGTCAATGTGTTTTAAGACTTTATAACTTTGGGGGTACCTGGGTGGCTCAGTGGGCTAAGCCTCTGCCTTTGGCTCAGGTCATGATCCCAGAGTCCTGGGATTGAGCCCCGCATCGGGCTCTCTGCTCAGCAGGGAGCCTGCTTCCCCCTCTCTCTCTGCCTGCTTCTCTGCCTACTTGTGATCTCTGTCTGTCAAATAAATAAATAAAATCTTAAAAAAAAAAAAGACTTTATAACTTTGGTACAATCAAGCAAAGACCCAAATAGCTGACTTGAAATGTATCTGCATTGAGACTTCTTCCCGAAATCCACTCACTTACCTACCATTTCCCAGGTACTTCCCAAATGGAAGCCGCCAAACCAAACTGGGCCACCTCTCCCCCCTCCTCTCCAGGTAAGACCACACTTTGATTATTCTGATCTCTATAACAATCTAATCTTTGAAGAACTCTATGCCCCCAAATTTGGTAAGCTAGATGAAATGGACCAAGTCTTTGAAAGACAGATTCTGCCAAAATTCCCAAATAAACTAGATGCTCTGAATAGGCCTGTGTCTATGAAAGAAATGGAAGGTACCATTCCAGGGAGTGGTGTTGAAAAGGGAAAAGGCTAATGCCTGTGTAGGGCCAGGAGGTGCAAAGGAAATCTCTATACCTTTCCCCAATTTTGTTGTAACTCTAACACTGCTGTTAAAAAGTAAAGACAAAAACCATCTAATCTTAGCACATGCAGAGAGTGAGATGGGTTATGGGGTCTGACTCATCCTTTGTTCCCTTTTAACTTCAGAGGAATCGAGGTATTAATTACAATGTGGTAGCCCCCCACCCAAAGGTAGCTGTCTGCACCCCTCAAAACAGTCTCAGGGTCCCAGAACTGGTGTGACAGCAGCTGACCCAAGAATGGTGCCAGACGACAAAGGACTGACTGCCATGGACTTCAGCTACCCCCTGCCCCAACAACTGAGGTCACCCCTTTTCAGGAGCTGAATGTTCTGACCCCATTTGTTTTCTCACTCAAGATTAAAACAAAGACTGTGTGATGTGATTCCACTGTGTACAATATTCTTACACTCTGTTCCAAACATTGATGGAAAGGGCATCCCCTATCTTCTCTAGAAATCTGTAGATTTCTTGAAAGTTCTTTTCTCTAACTGCAGTGCAGTGTCAGGTAATCTAATCTGCTTCTAGTGACAAAAATCTTTGCTGGAAGGTGAAAGGGGGTCTCAGCCCCATGTCAGAGATCTTCTCTAGGAAATTTTCCCTCCCCACAACATTTTTGAGTGTCTACTCTATATCCTCAGACACTTCCCATTTTCTCTCGTAATCCTGAACAAGAGACAGACACACAGCAGACAGTAGAATATAGTGTGATAAATTAAATAATAAAATATAGATGAATGACAGACAGGTCTAGGACTAATCAAGGTCTTGCTAGATGAGCAGCAGGTAAATGTGACCAGTGAAATGTTAGTACCAAATTCTATAAAGAGAAATCCCTCTGTCTAGACTGACTCATCTAGCTTATACCCAGATGTCTAGATCCTTATAGACTAACCAGAAAAATATATGAATATATAATTCATTCCTGACAAAGAACAAATGATAGGCACACACAGGCAATGTTCAACTTCTAATTACCAGAGAAATGCAAATAAATTTATTTGTTTATTTATTTGTTTATTTGTTTAATTAAGATTTTATTTATTTGTTTGTTTGTTTTGAGAGAGAGAGAGTGGGGGGAGGAGCAGAGGGAGAGGGACAAGCAGACTTTATGCTGAGCACAGAGTCCAAAATGGGGCTCAATCCCATGACCCTGAGATCATGACCTGAGTTGAAACCAAGAGCCAGTTGTTCAACAGACTGAGACACCCAGGTGCCCTAAGAAATGCAAATTTGACACTTAGAAACACCTAAAAACATAAATACGAAACCAATGTTAGTGAAACTATGTTATAATCCTTCAAAAGCCCCTTTCGAAAGAATTCGACTTAATATGGAGACACAGGTGACAATTCATGAGTTGAGTCTAATGGGGGATAGTGAATTAGTTTTCTAGAGCTGCCATTGCAAAATGGCAAAAAACAGTCCTTATAGCTTAAAGGACAGACACTGGTTTTCTCACAGTTCTAGAAGCTGGAAGTTGAAGATCCGGGTGTAGACAGGTTGACTCCTGCTGAGGCTTCCCTCCTCAGTTTACAGCTAGCCACTTCATGTGGTAATCTCTCTGTGCTTGCCCATCCCTGTTACCTCTTCCTTTTCTCATGAGGACACTACTCGTGCGGGATTAGAACCGACTCTAATGGCCTCATTTAAACTGAATTATCTCTTTGAAGATCCTGTCTCCAAATACTGTTACATGCTGAAGTACTGAGGGTTGGGGCTTCAACATATGAATTTGCGGTTGGGGGTGGCACCTTCTCGACCATAAGAGATGGGATCCTCTGTCCTCAAAATTCCAGCTACTGAGAATTTAACTTAACATGTGCATTAATATGTCCAGTGGAAAAGTGGTTTTAAAAATTTTTTTAAATAATTGAAATAACTGGTAAATAAATCATGGTAGATTGACTTTATAGCTATTATTTCAGCTCATTAAGGTTATTTAAATAAAGACTATCTCAAAAATAGGTAAGTGAAAGCTCTTCTAGATTTGGCCATAGTTTCATAACCAAGGGTAATTATGGGAGATTCACTGAGCTGCCACTAGAGGGAGTGCTAACCCAGAGTTGGGCATAAAGAGGCATTTGGAGCTCAGGTGCTGGTGACCTAGGGCCCAAAAATGAGAAAAAGAGACCATCAAGAGATGGCAATGGTAATCCCACATGGGAGTTGGGGAATAACTTAATAATTACCAAAGATACCTCCCTCCTGGAAAGTAAATGCTTCTTGCCACCCCTCTTCTTTACCTCTACCTCTTAAAGCCTTTCAGTGAAAGTTCTTAAACGACTTGCTCTCCATGAGCAATCTGTAATGTATTCTATTTGCTTAGTGGTTGCAGTGATGTTATTTTTTCCTCTGTCAAATAAATTTTTCTTGTATCGACCATCCTGCTGTGAAGGACAGCGTTCTCTGACTCATCAAATGACTGCTAAGCTATGTGAGTCTTTATAAAACTAGCAACAAAAATAGCCAACAAAAGTTGTGAGCTTTGTGAACCTGAAGGACTAAGTATGCATAGGACAAGTCCTGAAGAGGAAAGGGAAAGCTAAAAGCATCGCAGTGAGGATAAGCACAGCTTGCATTGCAGGGGGTGGGGAGGGGGGGGGGGAGGGGGGGGGGTAGGAGGGGTGAGACTACAATGAAGAAACCTGAGCTTGGAACTTAGATTGTTCTGAGAGCTAAGAGGAGTCTAAGTGTTGGAATCACACAAAATCACACTTAAATTCCCACTCTACCTTTGACTAATTGACAGAGTTTGGCAAATCACTTCTTTCCTAGCCTTGATTTCTTTCTCTATAAAAACTCTTCACAGAGCTGTGAGAATCAGACATGGTGTATACTAAGGTCTAATGCCAAGTTGGGCCTGCTGCAGCTGCGAGGAGTTGGTAACTGTTAATATTTTAGCCTAAAATCACATCAACTGAGGAGTAGCCCCTGGGGAGCGAGGTGGGACCAGCATGCAGTTCCTGGGCAGATGCTCCATTTATGCCAAGAGAGTGAATTTCGTGGGGGAGGGGCGGAGGCAGGAACCAGATAAGGGCTGCAGGTCTTAACTGTGCTTTGCTGCCTAGGCTTACCAACAACAAAACTGATTATTTTGAGTTCTGACTTGTACTTTCAGGGGCTTAAGAATTTTTTGAAGAAGAAAGAGGTGCTATCAGTTAGGTAGATCTTCTCAGAAACCAGCCACAGCACTAAATATTTATCCCAAGGCCTGACAGAAATTAATGCCATCCAGAAATTAATGCCAATTAACTATTTATTGACTGGATCAAGTCGTAGGTACATGAATTACCAGTGGGAAAATAGCTGTCACAAAACTATGAAAGTTTTTATAGGACCCCAAACCTCCCAGGGAATAATGTTTTAGTTCCAACTTATGTGTTAAGAAAAATTGATACTAATGGAGATGAGACCATTTTTCAGAATCTCACATAAACTTATTCATTAACAGATGATAGCCAAAAATTATTCTGGCTTAAATGTTTATCTGATGTCTCCATTATCTTCAGATTAGAAGTCAGTTGGGGACTGGATCCAGTTGACTGGACAAAAACGTACAGGTGGGGAGAGCTTCTGAGAGACTCACCTTGGCAGCGGAGAGAGAATGCTAATCACAGATAAGAAAGACAGAGCTGGGGGCACCTGGGTTAAGCCTCTGCCTTCGGCTCAGGTCATGATCTCAAGGGTCCTGGGATCGAGCCCCACATTGGACTCTCTGCTTGGCAGGGAGCCTGCTTCCTCATCTCTGCCTGCCTCTCTGCCTACTTGTGATCTCTCTCTCTGTGTCAAATAAATAAATAAAATCTTTAAAAAAAAAAAAAAAGGAAGAAAGAAAGAGAGAGAGGGCTACAGGGGAGGACCATTTAGTGGAGGAAGGAAAAGCTCTATGCATCTCATTGCATATTCTTGAAAATGAACACACTTGTATTTTGGTGAGGATACTGGTATGGCATTGTTCCTGAGTCAAGGATGGGTCAAATTATCTTCTCTTTGAGGTAATGATAAAAAAAATTAGAAAATATTTTTACCACAGTTGAGATTTTAAAAAGTTCTAATGTTTAGCATGCTAAGTTTCTGCTTTCTGGAACATTCCTTTATGGGAATACCTTTACCTGTTACCACTCCCCTAAGAGAAAGAACCATCAGAACGGCTGCTCCTCTAACATTTATGGGCTGAGAATTGGATATTTTGTTTAACTTTGATCATCTTATGTATCACCAAAAGAATCTCACTTTTCAAAGTTAACCTCATCCAACACAATTCATTTTAAAAGAACAGAAGAAAAGAACATTGTCTTTACACTTATTGCTATTGTTTTAATTACAGTTTTAATTTATGTTGGCACATTTGCCATATGGAATTCAGTTCTCTTTCCAGAAGCCAAGGGGTTCCCGAACTAATGAGAAAAATCAGACCTATTTAATATGGACAGAATCAGACAGCTGTGAGGAATAATAAGATTTTATGTAAAACGTAATGTGAGAAACATGATATTAATACATAAGACACAGTGCTATGTCGGCCTGTTCTTCCAACACTGCACGAGCCACCTTAAGAGAAGTGTAACTCTAAATCTTAGGAGATGTGATTAAAAGCAAAGGTGATTCTCCATGGTCTAAAAGTTTGAGAAACACTGAGTTAAAGTGAATTAGGGCTTCTTTATTACCAGGCGTTTCAGCACAGTCAATGATTTAATAGGAATTGGAAAGCTCTTGGAGGGGGATAGAGCATATAGGCAACGTCTCTTAAACTTATTAAGTCATGGAACATTTTTCCCGAGGAGCATATTTTGGGACCAGTGTTTTTGGCAGATGACCCATCGGAAAACCAGGAAACCAGGCTGTGAAGGATACTAAGGCGGTGAAGTCACGGGCTTCGCTGGTTGGAGGCTCACCGTCCAAGCTGATGATAAAACAAAGACCCAATAAGTACAATGAGAAGAAGAAAACCACAACTTCTCTGAGATATGGACAAAGTTCTGAGCAGGCTGTCAGCAACATTTATTGAACATAAATTTAAATGAACTGAGTTGACACGGATGGTAAGTTTTCTTCTTAAAAGTACCACTATCACTCTCTGCTAAGCATTTTACAAATAAAATATCCAATCTCAAAGAAACTCCACAAGGGGAGGAAATTGCTTTTCTTGATTCCTGAAACTGATGTCTAGAGGGTTGGAGTCTCCTGACGGTCTTAGGCGTCCCCTCCCTGAAAAACACCGGATCTGCTTCCAGATCTGCCTGTTGCTAGAGTTGGAGGTCTGTCCACCTGCCACCTGCCAAAAAGGTGGTTGTTCGTTTTTTTTCTAAAATACACTCACACAATTAAAAAATATTTAGGATTAGGAAAATACAGAAATACCATGCATAATATTGAATGATTTAGGTATGACCAAGAGAAAATTTCTTTACACTGAGGTTGAGTGTTTAACTGTAAGACAAAAACAAAACAACAACAACAACAAAACTTTCAGGTCTGTCTTCCAAGAAAAATGTCAAAATAAGGGGAAAAAATGAAGTCCATAATATTGATACACTTATAGTCAGCCTACAGGGAGAAGGAAAGGAGTAGAATACAGATACCAATGAGAACCTTAATACATGTTCATTCACCTTTCCAAACCTTGCTCAATTTCTTCTAGTGTTTTTTACTTCTATGGTATATTTGCTTTTCTTAAATACCAGCATCATATTTACGCTTGGAATACATCTATATTTTTTCAGCTTATTCTCAAACAGAATAATTTATAAGATAACCTCACTTGTAGATTTCAAGTGTTTATTATGTCCATTTGCCATTACAAGGTCAAATTTCAATCACTTTGTCCATCAGGAGATTGAAAATCTAAATGTTCCAGGTTCCCAAATATTCAAAATCTATGCTTCAGCTTCTCTGTAGCTGCCAGCCCCTGATTTGGCTGAATAGATTGAGTGAAAGAAAGAAGGACAAATTAAGGATTTGGGCAAGAAGAGCTTAATGGTGCTTCAGTCTTTGTTGAATGAGAATTATAAATGTCCTTCCAAAGCAATTTTCGATATGTTTATAAATGCTGCAGCAGTATTATTTAAGATCTACACTAGGAATGTAGAAACCTCTGATAAAAACAATAATAAAATGAGACCACAATTTTGAGCTTCATACTTAACACACATGCACACATGCAAAAGCATATTTTGAATTTTATAGTACAGCCCAGAATATTTTATGGTTTTCAAGTAGCTGAAACACTAATATCTAAAACCAAAGAATATCCCGAGATATTGCAAGATTCATTCTAAGACCAATCAATCTGCAATCAATGGCTTTTCAGTTCAACCCTTCTAATATAAGCAGGTCAGGTTGTTGTTGAGAGATGGAAGACATGAAAGGAAATGAATTTAGCTGGAGAATTTGCTAAGATAATAAACTACCATATTTTCCAGAAACTGAACTGACAATTAGCATTCTGTCCTTAATCCAGGGGAGAAAAATGCATTGCAGCTGCTTTCTACGCATCTGTATCTGTTCAGTAAAATATGTTAGGTACTTTAAATGTGCTTATGCAATGTTGGCAAGCAGAGACTTTTTCCTTTATTCTAAATGTAAATACTAATATAGAATTGGCACAAACTCTAACTCAGGCAGTAGAGAGCCTCACATCTTTCCATTGCTGTCTAAATCTCTTTTATATTCAGCTCCACTTGGAGAATGTTTATAGTCCCAGTTCCAGCCAATGGGTGGCATCATGGGGCCTGAAGTTGGACAGAGGGAAACCATTTAGAAAAATGCAAACATTTTCTTTTTCCTGCCCAGTTAATTTGGTTGATAAGTAAATGCTCAAAACATGGCATAAGGCAGACTCTGAGATTCACCTTCTACTTTACTTCTTCTGGAAGCTGTCTCTTCCTTCTCCTTCTGTCCTTTCCCTGAATTCTTATGTATCTTTTTTCCTGAGACTCATTTATTGCTTCCATTCTTATTCTCAGTATGTTATAGGAGTCATGTCTGGGCCTTCCTGTCTCACCTGATGTTCAAAGCGTCATAACCACGTTCTTTTCTTTTCTTTTTTTTTAAGATTTATTTATTTTTGAAAGAGAGCAGGTGGGTGGGGGACGGGATGGGGAGAGAGAGAGAGAGAGAGAATGCCAAGCAGACTGCTTGAGTGTGGAGCCCAACTCACGGCTGGATCCCAGGACCCTGAGATCATGACCTGAGCCGAAATCAAGAATCAGATGCTTAACCAACTGAGCCACCCAGATGCCCCAACCATTTTTTTTAATTTATTTTTTTAAGATTTTTTTTTAAGTTTTATTTATTTATTTAAGAGGGAGAACGTGAGAGAGAGCACGAGGGAGCAAGCATAAGCAGGGGGAGGGGCAGAAGCAGGCTCGCGGGGAGCCTGGCAAGGGGTTTGATCCCAGGACTCTGGGATCATGACCTGAGCTGAGGGTAGACACTTAACTGACTAAGCCACCCAGGCACCTCCCACCCCACCATGTTCTTAATATGAATTCCCCACGCCACTCAGAACATTTCTGGATACATGGGGGACTTTGATGGCCACTTTTTGATTGATTCCTTATTTCTAGTTCCCTACCAGCGGACACCTCCCCACCCCCTGCCACCCTACCACACACATACATACATGTCAGAGACAATCTCGCCTCTCGGAGGTATTTTTCCTTTGTTTTTTGTATGGGACCCAAATCAGATTTGGGTACCATGAGTGATAGGTCAGTTTTCTCTGTTGTGTAGGTCACGGGGTATGTTTCAAATGCTTATGGTTTGTGCACACACAGTCCTCCACCCATCACCCATCACCTGCTATTAGTAATGTCTAAGAGCATATCCACCTTGCTTTGGTAACCAGAACCTGGTTTTCATTTCAAAGGAAAATCCCTGAAAAACACTAAACCAGGATTGTAGGCTTTTTACTTCCTAGAAACCATCTTCTATTTCGAAAATCTGAACTTCCATCTCCCCATTCATACCGGTGATGCCCACCAAGGACAAGTGCATCAGAACAGCCTGCACTTAGCCTGTGGGCACGGTTCTAGCTGGGAGCTGACTCACCATACCCTTTCTGTGTCTTAGTAATTAAAGAGAAATTTACCACTTGCTTAAAATAACCAACCAAAAGGGCCAAGAGTCTTTGAATGACAGTCTTCCTCTCCAGCAGAAATCACAATGCTGACCCAAAGAAAGGTCAGGAATTCAAGATTCAGGGCTCACCCACCATCAGAAATGTAGGCCTCTGAAATCCCCTTTCTTGGCAGTATTCTGGGGATCGAGTGTTGATCCAGCAGTGACTACCCAGCTAGGAAGAAGAAATGAGAAGGAGAACACAAATCATGGAAAGTCTGAAAGCCCACCAGTTGAAACCCATCTCTCCTGGTGCATTCAGTTCTCTGCCATGATATTTACACTGTGCTTGTTATATGCTGGGCATTGTTTCAAGTGGATCACAGGCATTAACCCATTTAGACCTCAAGTCAGTCTATGAGGATAGTGATAGTATGACTGAGGAGCAGGACCCCAGAAAATGGAAGCCATTTACCCAATGTCACCATGCTCATACCTGGAAGAGGAGAGGATGAACCCAGGCTCCAGAGCCTGGCTCTCAACCACTGCTGTAAGCGAGGGAGAAAAATCCATCTGAAGGGGAGAAAGCTGGTCGGTAATGTTAGTAATGTCTTCTAGGTTCTAATCCTATTGCAACAGACAACAGCTGGTAAAAGGGTATGTTTTAAATAATTTTATTCATCAAGGAAAAGACCCTTCCTAGGATACCCATGGAAATTAAAGAGGTCCTATTGCATTTGTGGAGCCCTGAACGGCTCTAAGGCTCCTGACCGGCCAGGTCACAGGGCTTTACCCTGACGGCCTGCGAACGAGCCAAGGAAATGGAAATCAGAGTATTTGGCCCTTTTCACAGATTCCTGTCGCCCACCCACCGTCAGGGGCTTGTGTTGCCCTAGTCGGGATGCGCCCAGCCAACACTAGGCTCCCACCCACTTTCCTCGATTCCACCCATGTGCGCCATTGCTGGTCACCACCCCACACTGACAGTTCTGGGTTTCTTCTCTTGATATAGAACATCCAAATCCACGCAGCAGCCCGCCTAAGAAAACCCTCAGTCACCGCTGAAGCTTCTCTTACTCCCTTTCTGCCCACACCCAAAATATCATTAAATAACTCCAATTTAATCTCCTAACTAGCACTTCAGTTCTTATCCTTCTCTCCATCCCCATGGCCACTGCCCCGGTTCAGGTTCTACCATCTGTGTTAGTCACAATTTTCCAGAAAAACAGAACCAGTAGATGTGTACAGAAAGAGATTTATTTTAAGGAATTGGCTCTTGTTATCATGGATGCAAGGAAGTTCAAAATCTGTGGGTGGACCAGCAGGCTGGAGAACCAGAGAAGCACCGACGTCCTGGTTCACGGTCAAAATCCATCTGCTGGCAAAATGCCTTCTGGCTCAGGGAAGGTCAGTCATTTGTTATTTCAAAAAGGCCCACTCACATGATAGAGGGCAATCTAATTAGTCAAAGTCTACCGATTTCATTGTCAATCTCATCCAAAAATGCCCTCAGAGAAACATCCAGAATGTAGTTTGAACACATATCTGGATACTCTGGCCCAGCCAAGGTGACACATGAAATTAACTATCATATCATCTCTCACTCAAATTACAGTCCCTTCATCAGCCCTCCCACCTCAGTCCAGTCCCTCTGAACCATCCTCCACAGGGCATCAGGTGACCTTCCTAAAACGCAAATCTCACCATGTGACAGCAGGCAAGAAACACCTTATGTGGCTCTCCAAAGACGTAGAGGGGGGACAAAAATAAAAGTTCATTACCATAGCCTATCAGGCCATTAAATTAGTAAGCAATATGATAACATTTTTACAGTTTGTGAAAACATGTTCACATCTATTTGCTCATTTAACCCTCCCAAGAAAACCACAGCACATAGCAAGCCCAGTAGCCTTCGGTGCTAACTCAATGTAATGTTCTTGGGTTCCCACTGCACCGAGCTACTTGCCTTAGCTTGGCCATGTTTACCCTGCTCTTTCATCTGCCCCCTTGTATATGCCATTGTATTTTTATCTAGAATGACCTTTTCTATATTCTCCATCTTATAAAAAAAAATACTAGTTGTTGTTGTTATTGTTGTTTTCCTTTCTCCACTTTCCCTTTGTCTCTTGTTTGTATCGGCACCTAGCAGTGCCCACCCCTATTTGTTCCCTGAAAGGTACTCTCCAACCCTGTGTTCAGGGGCCAGTAAACTGCCTGTCAAGGACCAAATCCAGCCCATGGACTGCTGTAAATCCTTCATTTCCTGTTGTCTCCTGCTGCTTTCACAGTACATCACCAGAGCTGAATAGCCACAACAGAAGTATGGCCCTGAAAGCCCAAAATAGTTAATATCTGGCCCTTTATGTTAAGAGTTTGATTATCTCTGCTCTCCTTCAGGTATCAGGTCAACCACATGCCCCCAGGAGCTCCAGGACTCATGCTTATGCAGTCCAGCTGAACACTGTGTCCACCCAGCCCTTGTTCCAACAGGGCAGCCTGATAAGCAGACTGTTCTGCCGGTTGGTGCTATGTTTCTTTCATGAGGATTGGCTGCCACAACGGTACTGACATAGTTGTGGAGTGGCTCTCGTTCATATCAGACAGATGATAAGTTCAGGGCTCTGGCTACCAATGTTCTACTCCTTGGCTTGAGTCAAATGTCTAGCCTGGGCACTGCCTCTTGGGCATCTGTGTTTCTACTATGGCTTCTGTAGTCTACAACACCCAAGAGAAGCAGGATGTCAGCAAACAGCACTTACCCTCTTTCCCAACCACTACATTCCGTGACCCCCTAACTCTGGTGCTCAGGGGATATCCCACCCCCTCCACAGTCTCCAGACCATGTGGCAAGCCATGGAGGTACCTATTTCCTCCGAGGACTTTTCAGAATACTGTTCCACTGTGTCAACTGGTACTTTAATCAATATCCTTTCTTACCCCTGATCAACGTGGTAACATTGTACTCTCCCAGATTAGTCGTGGTTGGTTTCCCTAACAAAGTAGGCTGAAGAAAGGTCATTCTTTGAGTGAATGGAACTGCTCTTCCCACTTGGCCTACAGTCCCCTCACCTATCGTTACTGATGACCTTGTGTGGAAGGCAAAAGTATGTTTTGCATTGAGAGAGATCACATTCTAGGACTGCAGTGATTATGGACTAAAGAATTCATGAATTCTTTATGAGAAGACATGATTGGAAGATGTGTCATCCTACATTTATGTTAAAAGATTCTAAATGGCAAATTTTACATGACCAAAAATCAGATTATTGATTACCTTTTTTTTCATGCTCTGGGGAAGACTTGCACTGATGGTCATCATCAACAAAGCACAATAACGAGCTTTGAGAGAGTCACTGAGAGTCGGTGTTTGGAAACAGCATAATGGATGGGTGACGCAGTGTCATGAGTAATGTTGGAACCACCCTTAAATAAATGATGTTAGTAAATAGCAGGGGGGGCGGAAAAGAAACTACAGAGATAAGTTGTTCTCTGTTGTTTCAATACAAACAGATTATGAAGAGCAATGATACTGTGAGGAACAACGGCATTGCTCTCTTTTCCTCATCAGGAGAAGGTACAGAGTTAGCCTGGAATGGTATTCTCCATGAAGAAGAACGTGCAGAGTTGGTTCTGGAGACTAGAACTGGATGGTGCCTGGACTGAATAATCTTCACGGGACCTGATTGGATAATAACAAATATGAGCACACCCTTTCTCTACCATTATTCTAAATTTTCATCAATAAATCACTATATCTAACAAGAGCCCATGCTTAGTATACTTTTAATCAAATTGTTTATATAGGCAGGGGTCTTGCAAAAATATTTGCATGTGCTCATTCTGCAGTGATCCCTCTGACTGGAGGGATATCGTACTACAATAAGTCATGGGAAGGTCACATGCCCCAAACCGGAGCCAGGTGCCCAGGCACCCAAAGCATGAGAATTAGAGTCAGGGAGGGAGTGATTTCCCAAAGGAAAGTGAAGCTGCTTTCTCCAAACTGGGAAAACAAACACAGAACAGGCTAAAACCGACAGATATTCACCTACTCTTCGCATGGTGGGTTCACGTCATCACTATCCTACATGAGATGCTTAAAGAGTGGAAGGCGGGGTCATTTGTCCAAAGTGTCATGCAAGTCAGGGACAGAGCCAAGAGATGGGCTCACATTAAATCCCCATCTTGGATCATTTACATCTGGCAATAACCGACCAAATCTAGGACCTTAGATCCGGCAAAGACTTTCACAGAAGAAGACTTGGAGTAATTCTGGCTCCTTTATTTACCAGCTGTGTGATGCTGAACAACTTAGTTAAGCTCTGAATCTTGTTTCTTCAAGCCCAAAATTTGGGATAGCAATAATTTCCTTATAGCATTGACATTAGCATTAAATGAGAGTACACAGAAAGGATGAGCCTAATGTGTCATTAGTAATTATATAGTACAGTATAATTACTACTCTAGTAATTATAGCAGACGTAAAGGAGCTTGTATTTTATTTATTTTTTAACACACTTTAAAATAGCACCTCTTTATGTGCCAGGCACTGTCCCAAATGTATCATAAATATTAACTCAATAATAAAGTAGTGATACTCTTTTTTTAAGTAAGGAGACTGAGGCCCAGAGAGTTTCAGTGACTCTCCCTTGGTCACAAGCTAGTGAATTGGGGTGCCAGGATTCAAACCTAGGTAGACAGTCTCCAGAGTCAATGCTCAGAGTCTCTACACTCTACTGTCTCTCAGGGAAAAGACAGTTATAATTATTACTCAATAAATGGCAGCACTTTATCGCCATTATTATTATAGATGATAAGACTGAAATCTAGAGGCACCAAAATAGAAGTAAAGTTAAAAATAAATCCTGGGTCTAATGCTTCCCAGTCCACTGCCCTTTCCAATATGCTGCCCCATTTCCTACTCAGAGGAGAATTACATTAAGGAGAAGTAGTAGGATTATGTATCTGCTGACAAATGAGATCTTTCCTGCAATTCATCAGATGTTATTATCAGGGAGAAAAAAAAATTTTCTTTTTCCATGATAGATTCTAATTGTGGTAAATCAGTAAGAGAAGATGAGTGAAAATTTTCTCGTTTCTAGATGGAAGCAAGAAACACACACAAATTCAATCTGCCACAGGTTTGGGGAGTCATAGTATCAGTTTGTAAAAAAAATAGAAAAAAGAAAAGAAAAAAAATCAGGATTCCATTCATAAAGCACATTAGTGATGCCAGCAGGTGCCAGCGGCTACAGGGGGCTAAAGAATGCACAGTGGAGAAGACACGAACTTGGAAGTTAATACTGGTCATAAGATTGCTCAGGGATCGCAGTTTGTTTGTTTGTTTGTTAATTTTTTTTTGTTTTAAAGATTTTTATTTATTTATTTGACAGACAGAGATCACAAGTAGGCAGAGAGGCAGGCAGAAAGAGAGGAGGAAGCAGGCTCCCCGCTGAGCAGAGAGCCTGATGTGGGGCTCAATCCCAGGACGCTGGGATCATGACCACAGCGGAAGGCAGAGGCTTTAACCCACTGAGCATCCAGATGCCCCAAGGGATTGCAGTTTTAAGGACTTAACAGCCTCCTTGGGGTTGAGCTGAAACAGATTCAGACTCTGGGCAAAACCCCAAGGGCCAGGCCATGGTTTCCATATTCTCAGAGAATTTCCTTTCCACTTTACTGTAGAGAAACCCATCCTCCCCTGAGGCTCATTTAGACCAAGACATAAATCAAACATCTGTAAATTTTCCGTAAAGGGCCAGATAGTAAATATTTTAAGCTTTTTAAGACATGCAGCCTCAGTCCCAACCACTCATCTCTGCCATTGTAGCAAAAGTTATGAAAGAAAAGACATCAAGAAACGGGAGCGGCTGCATTCCAATAGACTTTATAAAGCAGCCAGTGGGCTGGATTTGGTCTGGGGGCTGCAGGCAATCGGCTGACGCCGGGCAGAAATCCTTCCTCCATGCAGACTCTGTCCAAGGGCTCCCACACCTGCCTCCGTGTCACCAGAGCCTCCTCCCCAGGTGGCAGGCTGAGCGCCCCACTGAGTGCCAAGCCCCAAGCTTCCTTCCCTTCCTTCCCAGCCGCTGCTGTGTTCCGAGGGAGCTCCATTCAAGCGGATGAACTGCCCAACACCTTGGCATCCTGTCTTGACCTACTGAGACCTAAGTGCCTTCTTGCCGGTCCGACCGGGTCACTTTAGAGAACCCCATCTCACCTGTCAGTGGCCAGGTGTTTGACCTCGGATTCTGAACTACCCCGTCTCTGATCGCAAACCCTCACCCTCCCTCACCCTCTTACATCTCCCATCACATGTTCGCAGAGTCCCTCCGCCCTGCTGACCGGTACAGTCACCTGCGTCTCCTGTGATCCTAAGTGCTTAAAGTCGGGCTTTTGCAAAAATCAACATGGGCTATAGGGGCAAATACACGCCAGATTGCCAAAACTTGGTAAAAAACCAAGAATATAAAATATCTGAATAATAATTCTTACATAATTACATGTTGAAATTCTACTATTTGTGAGATGTTGGTTAAATACATTTTCAAAGAAAAAGTCACAAGAGAAAATGAGTGAAGGAAATCAGATTTTTCTATGTCAGTAGCGGTTGTCTTGTTCTTGAAATTATGAGCGATTGTTTTCATTCACAGCCTTTCCCCCAACTTTTGACAATGCATCATGTCGATAATAAAGTTAAAGTGAATTAAAGAAAAAGAGCTGAAATGACATACAAACGCTGGATCCTTCAGAATACAGTAACCTTAAATTTAACCACATTTGGAATTCATCTAGAAGAAAGCGCAACTTTTAAACCATTTATAACCGACGGTCCGCAGAAATAATGTTGCCATCTCCTACAATTTCGTGTTATTTTGTAATTTAATATTATTATGTTAAGCATAATAACAGCACAAATGTATAAAAATACAGATTTTAAGGTTTAAAAAAAACACACACCTGTTTCATTTCTAATAAATAAAAGAAGAGTTAAGGAGAAGAGGAGCTCCAACCCTTGGCAGTTGCTCTACTTTTCTGCTGGAGCTCAGTGGGCCCTGCGCCCCCTGCTCTCAGCCACCCACCGACGTTTTTTCTTTCACCCACAGGGAGCGGGTGGGAAGTCGCAGCAGGCGGGGTCACTCCCCAGCAGGTAGGGCAGCTTAGGGGCAAGCCCATCAGGGAGGGACAAGGACCCCTTGTTCTCTGCTCAATAGAAAGCCTGAAGTCAGCTCCAGCAAGGGAAACTTGAGACAGCACGATTTGGATTCAAACTGCTCTGGTCCATATCTTTTTTCTTTTTTAAAGATTTTATTTATTTGACAGAGAGAGAGAGCGAGAGCAGGAACACAAGAAGGGGGAGTGGGAGAGGGAGAAGGGGGCTTTCCACCAAGCAGGGAGCCCGATACGGGGCTCAATCCCAGGACCCTGGGATCATCACCTGAGCCGAAGGCAGAGGCTTAATGACTGAGCCACCCAGGTACCCTCAAGATTTTATTTTATTTCTTTGAGAAAGAGCGAGAGAGCAGGTGCTGGCTGAGGGGCAGAGGGAGAATCAAGCTCTCCACCAAGCAGGAAGCCCAACGCGGGGCTCAAACCAGTGACTCCAGGATCATGACCTGAGCCAAAGGCAGACGCCTAACCGACTGAGCCACCCAGGCACTGGGTCCATATCCTCTTGAAAACACTCAAGCTCAGAAGTTCAGAAAGCGCAGTCCCCAGATGAGAAGCACCGCATTTCAGGGATATGTAGATGGACGTGCAGGTTCTTCGACCCCAGCCCAGACACACAGAATGAGAAACCAAGCGGATGAGAGTCATCAGTCCATGTTTGAGTGAGCCCTCTGGGGGACTCGGGCACACACTCAAGCCTGAGAACCACTCGCCTAACTGAGCGGCTTTGGACAATTACCTAATCTCTCCAAACCTCAGTTTTCCTCCCTGGCAAACTGAAGATAATAAAACCTAACTTCAAAACTTTGTAAGTGTTAATGAGAAGATGGGTATCAGGCACCAAGGAGCACTCAGAATTAGATTATCATTTTCTCCCTCGGGATTCTTAAAAACTCAACATCCTCTGAACAAATTTTCCATTTTTTCCCCCTTTAATACAGTTAATTCTTGTCCTGGTGGAAACGATAAATGGACATCTCTGTTAGATTGAACAAAATAATACATTAGGTCCAGATAAGCAGGTCATTATGGTTATATTGTTTCTTGTTATTAAAAAAAAAAAAAAAGCTGTAGGGACAGGTAGAAAGAATCCTAAGGTCAGATATGGGAAACAGGCTCCAGCTCTAACTCAGTGCACATCTCCTTGTGTATGAGGCCATGTGGAACGACAGAGGAGGCAAAAACATTGTAATCAGGGAACTTGGGGTTCATATCCTATCTCTGCCATCACACAGACTTCTGGGGTACATTTTGCTCACCTCGAACACTTGTGCGCACACACAGTCGCTCAGAATGCATCTCATTCCTTTCCTTTACCCTATTAGTTTCATCCTAATAGGCCAGGATATAATGAGCTGTTTCCACCATGCCAATCAAGGGACAGGGAGAAATTATCCCTGATGCTCCTCTCCCATTGGGTCAGGCTTTTAATCTTAACTCCTCTCCTCTCCGTGTGCTTGGGATGTCAACCAGTTTTGCAAATGGCAGGCTCTGCCACACAAACCCAGACATCAGAGGATGCTGCCACCCTCACACAGCTGGCTAGCAATCAGAAGATATCTGCACCCACACCCAGATTAACATGAAGAACGTAGCCAGAGAGCCCTGAGTGACAGCCCGCCCTTCTGTAGATACTCTGTAAGTGGCCCAGGTGCCACATACTGAAATTAATGACCCTTCTTATGACAGGAAGTAGGCATGCCCCGTGAGACCACAGCCACACAAGGCCACCATATTCCAAGACTCCATCTTTGCCACTGTGAAGAGGGTTCCTCTGGTGGCTTCATTTCCAATGGTTGCTGAAAGAGATTACCACAAACTTGGCAGTTGGAAACAACTCCATGTTTATACTCTTACCGTTGTGGCAATCAGAAATGAAATCAGCTTCATCGGGCCAAAATCTAGATACCTGTTCTTTCCAGTGTCTAGAACCATCTTCCTTATAGTAGTTGGCCTGCAGCTTCTACTTCCTTCTACAAAGCCAGTGTGTAGCCTCCTGTGTCAGTCCTCACATGACCTTTTGTTCCCGTGAACAAATTTCTCTTGGCTTCCCTTTTATAAGGACACTTATGGTTGACTTATTTCACTCAGCATAATCTCCTCCAGTCCTGTCCATGTTAATGCAAAAGTTGGGTATTCATCCTTTCTGATGGCTGCATAATATTCCATTGTATATATGGACCATATCTTCTTTATCCATTCGTCTGTTGAAGGGCAACTTGGCTCTTTCCACAGTTTGGCGATTGTGGCCATTGCTGGTATGAACATTGGGGTACATATGGTCCTTCACTGTGGTAACATGTTAGGCAGATCCAGACGACCCAAGACAACCACCTCACTTCAACGTCCTTAACTTAGTCACAGCCACCAAGTTCCTTTTGCTGTAAGAGTAACATTCATAATCGCAAGGGTCGGACTTGGATGGCTAGGGGACCATTAGTCAACTTACCACATTCAGTATCAAGTGTCTTTTTTATGAAAATGAGAAATCTCCCTCCTATTAGGTGGGAAGTGATAGATATTGTTACTTTTAATTCCACCAACCCAGAGAGGAAAATTAACCCTCATGGCTTCAGAAAAATATGCCTGCACATCTGGGCAGGGCTTAGGCAAGAAGGGAGGTGCTGTGAAGACCCTCAGTTCCCCCTAACAAGTCTGCCACTTCCCTTCTGTGATCTCATGCCTGGTTTTCTGTCTTGTAAAATGGGGGATAAGGAAATCTTGCTGAGAGAATTAGGTGCAATGATATATGATCAGGGCTTATAATGGAGCTTGTGGAGCAGTAAACAACCCATCCCTCAGTTTCCACTCTGGTCTCTGATTCCATCTGTATAAAAAAGGAGTTGCTCAAGGATTTTGCTAGTATCCCACAAAATTGAACTTTCTCCCAGAGTAACTCCTGCACAGATTGAGATTCCCCCTTCTATGTGCCTCCTTCCGAGCATCACTTGGGGCCCCTTTGCCAGTCTGGCCTCTGCCATAACCCAGTTGGTCCCATCATGGCCCTGCCATGACGTCTTTGTTGCCCAGAACAAAGGAAGATGTCAAGGTCACTTTTACCTGTTCTCTTTTCCTTTCCTTTCCTCCTGCCTCAAACCTGCTACTTCCAGAAATATTTGAGGGAGAGCAATAAAGTACCCCCACTTCCATCTTTAGGAGATAAACAAATGCTAAACAAAAACCAACCAGCATGAATGGATAGATTGGCTGGCTAGAGACTTGCTGAGTTTTGAATTTGTTATTCTTTTTTTCCCTTTTCTCCTCACACAACTCAGGCTCTTCATAATTTCAGAAGCTCATAAGCACATACTTCAACAGAGACTATTGTGAGAAACAAATGATTTTTATTGTTAAGTTGTATAAACTGTATCTGCTCCTGGCTTTCCAGCTTCCCGAATGGCGTCCTCATCTATCCTCACAACACAAGAAACTCAGCCACATGCTAAGTGTTTTGTGGATGCCGGAAACAGAATGAGAGCTTTACATGTATTTCCCACAGTCTTCAATCCTGTCACCAAAGTAACATGGGCCTTGTGTTACAAATGAGACACAAGCCTCATAAGACTAGTTCAAGTTCCTACAGCCCAGTAAATATGGTGGTTAGAAAACCACACTGTCTCCTTCTTCCAGGGCCTGAGTTTCCAACTCTGACTTTGGTCAGGATGATCTCCATTTCCCCTAATAAGAGCTCCATTGTTATGAGTCTATTATGGTACAAACATGCAGAGACAGAGAGAGAAAGGGAAAGGAAAAACAAAAGAGAACAAAACAAAGCCACTTCAGGACCACCAAGAGAGCCTTTGCTGTACACATCCCACCCACCTAGAAGATCAAGGAGGAACATGAATGATTAGGCAGTATCTTCCTCCCAAGCCCAGAAGCTCTAGAAGTATTTTAGGCCACAGGAAAATGAAAAGAAGGAACATTGAAGGTTGGAATATTGAGAAGAAAGAACCAGGTGGCTGAGAAATGGAGAGAAGAGACCTCAGCAGGTTGACCTAAGCATAGCCTTAGCCCTGGCATATCAGACCTCCCCCTCACACCAGAGCAGCCCTCATCTCAGAGACAAAACTCAAAAGAGATGGCTGCTGGGTCTTCCTGTGCCCACAGACACACATGCACGCATGCACACTGGTATAAAGACACATGGATTCTACACAAATTTCACTGTCAAGACAAGTGAGACCATTTCTGAGAGCTGCTTTGCAAATGATAGTAGAATGCACTGTGAAATACCCTGTGGGATCAGAGTGCTGTCCTCTGTCCCTGCCTGCACCTGTGATGAGGCAGACTGTGGCACGAGAAGACCTCGGAGATGGTCGAGTCACTCCAGCTGCCCAGGCCACAGACACTTGCCCCCTCCTCACTCAGAGAAGCAGAAACCAGCAACCTGCCTTTGCTGGCTCAGGAGAAGTGGGAGAGGGCAATGTCCTCACTACACTAGGAAGGAGAATAGTTGAGTTTACCAGACTAGGGCTAATTCAAAAATTCAATTTTAGAGGCACCTGGGTGGCTCAGATGGTTAGGCATCTGCCTTCGGCTCAGGTCATGATCCCATAGTCCTCGGATCGAGCCCTGCATCTGGCTCCCTGCTCTGGTGGGGAGTCTGCTTCTCCCCATTGTCTCCCCTGCTAATGCTCTCTCACCCTCTCTGTCAGATAAATAAATAAATAAATAAATAAATAAATAAATAAATAAATCTTTTTTAAAAAATCGCTTTTAGAATACCGTATTCATTAGCTACAGTTGATGCAACAAGTACTACAAACTGAGTGGCTTAAATAATAGGAATGTGTTCTGTCATAGTTCTGGGACTAGAAGTTCAATATCAAGATGGCAGTGGGGCAGAGTCACCTCTGAAGCACTGGGGGATGGTCTGGCCCAGGCCCTCTCCCAGCTTCTGGTGGTCATGCCAGCATCACTCCAGTCTGCACACAGCATTCTTATCTGTGTTCCATTTTCCCCTTTTTAAAAGGACCACAGTCATATTGAATTAGGGGCCCCCCTACTCCACTGTGATCTCATCTCCACTAATTGTGCTGCAATGGCCCTATTATTTTCAAGGAAGTTCACATTCCGAGGTTCTGGGTGTTAGGACTTCAACATAGGTATTTAGGGAGGGCACAATTCAACCCATAACAAGTACATTCCAAGAAAAACAAGCCACAACCCAATCCCAGTTTCCTATTTATGAAACACAAGTTGGGTGGGGTGGTCACTAAGAGTCTTTTCAGCAGAGCGATTCTAAAATTCTGTCCGTGAGTGTGGTTTGGTGCTGTCACTGCCCATCAGAATTATGTGGATAGCTTCTAAACGATGCCACCCCTGCCTCAGAGCAATTAATTAGTCAGCCTTTCCAGGGGTGGAGCCTGGCCATTTTAACGGCCCCCTCCCAGATGATGTTAATACACAGCCATTTTAAGAAGTACTCGTCTACAGAATTCCCTAGAAGAGATGAGGCTACACAGTGGGTGTCCAAGACATCATCCTGTCAAAACACACAAGCTAAACCTTTCTCCACGCAGGAATCTGGATCACAGAATTATTCACGAACACTCACAGTAGGCAAGAACATGGCTATCTTCTGAGGACAACCGCTAGAGTTTCGATTGAAATTCCAATTTTCATAATAAACCATAGCAAGCATTACTACTGCAGGAACTTGTCAATGACTCTCATGGGCTGAGCTGAATCTTCTTCCTCCTCCCTTGGGTTTCCTCCTAACATGGCACTTTACTGTGTTCCTGTAATGGTCTGTCCTCCCCGTGAGGCTGTGTGCTTCTTAAGGCCGAGGTCCATGTCTTAGTCCTTGCACTAACACACACGTCAGGCACGGTTTATGAATGCTGTTGCATAAACGAATGAATAAATGAAAGGGGAGTGAATGAATCAATATGTGATGATTCATAACAAAAAATTTAAACCAAAATGTCAGTAATGGTTTATTATTATTTTTTTAAAGATTTTATTTATTTACTTGACAGACAGAGATCACAAGTAGGCAGAGAGGCAGGGGGGGGGGGGGGGGAGCAGGCTCCCTGCTGAGCAGAGAGCCCGATGCGGGACTCGATCCCAGGACCCTGGGATCATGACCTGAGCCAAAGGCAGCGGCTTAACCCACTGAGCCACCCAGGCGCCCAGTAATGGTTTATTATTATAGTAATTCAGAAGAATGACATATTTGCAAATTTGCCAAGAAGAAGGTTTATTTAATTTTATTGTCTTGATTGCAAGAATCCTCGTTTGACACTAAAGTTAAGAATAGAGAGGTGCCTGGGTGGCTCAGTGGATTAAAGCCTCTGCCTTTGGCTCAGGTCATGATCCCAGGGTCCTGGGATCAAGCCCCACATCGGGCTCTCTGCTCAGCGGGGATCCTGCTTCCCCTCCTCTCTGCCTGCCTCTCTGCCTACTTGTGATCTCTGTCTGTCAAGTAAATAAATAAAATCTTAAAAAAGAAAAAAAAAAAGAATAGAGTGAGTACTAGGGTGCCTGGGTGGCTCAGTTGGTTAAACGACTGCCTTCAGCTCAGGTCAAGATCTTGGAGTCCCGGGATTGAGTCTTGCATTGGGCTCCCAGCTCCATGGGGAATCTGCTTCTCCCTCTGACTTTCTCCCCTCTCATGCTCTCTCTCACTCTCTCTTTCTCTCAAATAAATTAATAAAATCTTTAAGAAAAAAAAAAGAATAGAGTGTATTGCTCACTTTTTATATGACTACACTTTTTGGCAAATATACTTTAAAGTACAAACAAGTCATAGGGTGCCCAAGGCTTCAGACCCTTTTTCCACAGAGCCAACAGCTTTCTCCTTTGGAATTAGAATGAAAGTTCACACATTTATGGCAAATTGTGAAGGATGCAGGATATACCCAGAATGAAACTCCTTGTCAGGGAACTGTAAATTAATCCAATTATTCCAGTCCAACTTGTATATGTATGGAAGCAAGACCTTACACAAAGACAGAATGATAAACAGGACAGCTTTCTAGAATCCAAACACATAATTCTGCAAAATAAGAGGAAATCCTTACACAAATCTATTCATGGCCTGATAGCTTCCTTTCCTTTGAAAAAGCAGGCACCACTAACACGAAGCAACTATTATGGTCATTTTTCAGGAAAATGAAATGCAAAGATGCTTAAAAATGCAGAGATCTATCCATGCACTAATTTATTAAGTAAGTGCATTTTCAATGAATACTTGCTGTGTTCCATGTTTGGGGCTCTGGGAAGAAAATAGACATTAAAATAAGGTCCCATCTAAGAGGAAATTTCATTCTAATATAGCAGGGAAAATGCTATATAGTTGTAATATCAGACAGGATGATTTTCTGCAGTAAAATAGATGCTCTAAATAAAGTGTGATCATGAATTAAAGTGGAGAGATTTGTCAGAAAATTATGGGAAAGTGATATTGAACAGATGCTCAGAAAGGGTCAGGTTTTGATAGGTAGAGATTTGAAGGAGAATATTACAAATGGAGGGAAATCAAGGCACAAGGAAAGGTTTAGGTGAAAATTACCATTATCAGGGTAAGAAGTTTGGTGTTAACTTTAAAGGCAACTGGAAGCCATAGAATGCTCTTGAGAATTGCAACACTGTAGGAGAATTACTCTTTTAAGAAACTTTAGTGTAAATTGGGGAGGGATGAAGACTGGAAGCATGTATACTGGAAGCAGTATGCGAGACACATTCAACTATAGGACTGATGGGAAGATGGAAAGAAAACAGGATCAGAGGCATGGATAAAGGACTGAGGGACAATTCCAGACCAAGGAGGCACTTGAGCACAAGCATTTGTCTCTCCACCTTCTATGTATCCCCAGAGTAAAAGAACATGGATAATCTTGTAAGAACAAAGAGATCTGAAGAGACCACAAATCTGCCAATAAAATGGTGAAAACCAGCTGCCTTAAAAAATGTCCATTCTCCATTTATAGTTGTCACCACTTAAAATCTCTAGTCGTTAGAAGAAACTTACCAACATGAAAAAAATAAGATTGAGATAAATGGGGGAAAATAACTAATTCCATAAAAATAAAGATAATTTAAGATATTAAAAAACTGCTTTAGATAGTATTTTTGGAGAAATTCAGCAAGGTTTTACAAGATGATATAAAATTTAAACAGAGAGCTAGAAGGAACTCTCGGATATTAAATGTAAAGTCAAGGTAATCTCCCAGGAAATAGAGCAAAAAGAAAAAAAAATTTAAAAACAAGAAAAAATTAAGAGATCTAAATCTCAGTTTAGGAGGTTATAATCAGACAGGGTTTAATCAGGGAAGCAGAGGTACCAGGCATGATAAGAAATTTGTTGTAGATATTAAATCTTGGGGCACCTCAGTGGCATAGTGGGTTAAACATTCGCCTTCAGCTCAGATCATGATCTCCAGGTCCTGGGATGGAACCCCGAATCAGACTTCCTGCTCAGCAAGGAGTCTGCTTCTCCCCCCTCTCCCGATGCCCCTCACCACTGTTCATGCTCTCTCTCTCTCTCCCTCTACTCTCTCTCTGTCAAATAAATAAATAAAATCTTTAAAAAAAAAAATAAAGCTCATCCAGTTGTGTGAGGAGCTGGGGAAATTAGGGTCTGGGAGGTGAGAGCAGTCACCTATAAGTCAGCCTGAGAAGTCAGCCAGGCTCGGCTGCCCGATGGGATTGAGAATGGAAGGCTCCTGGACGGTTCTGTGGCCAACTTCCATCTGCACAGCTTCCATCTCCGTGGGTCTGCTACCACGTGTCTGGTGGAGGGCTTGGGGCTGCTCTTTTTCTACCAGGTCAACAGTCAACAGGTGCAAAATGGAACCCCTGACCTTCTGCAACATGTCACCACATCAAAGCATGGCAGCTTTCAGAGAACAAAGTCTGTGGCTTCACACTGGCCCGCCAGGTCTCACAGAAACTCCCACTTCAGCAAATCTAACCTAGACCCTACAGGGAAAGGGATTCAGAAGTTCTGGCCACACCAAACTGACTCAATACAAGCCACCCACATTTGACCAGTAAAAGTGAAAAAGAAGGAACGCAGAAAGAGAAAATTATCACTATTATAAAGGGGGGGGTGGGGACAAGAGACACATGTCTTCAGATTAAAAGAGTACCACAAAGGTGAAGTAGGTTGTATTTTTAAAAGGTCTACACCTAAAACCACCTTTGTTAAATTTTGAAACACTCATGTTAAGCATAAGCTCATAAATGCTTCTGGAAAAATTAAATCACCAGTGAGAATGACACTCACTAAATGTCCTATCTTAGCAGATATACTGATGGCCAGAACATAGGAGGGTAAAGCCTTCACAGTTCTCAGGGAAAATGATTTCGAACCTAGGATTCTATATCCCAATCTAGTGCAGGTACCAAGGAAGGTCACTTAGACCTGCAAATATCAAACACCCAGTAGTATGTTTCCAATGTGAAAGACTGAAATTTGCTCAAAAAAAACTAAAAATGGAGTTACCATATAATCCAGTGATGTCACTGCTAGGTATATACCTAAAGAATATAAAATCACTAATTCAAAAAGATATCTGTATCCCTACATTTATTGCAGCATTGTTTACAAGAGCTGAATGATGGAAGCAGCTCAAGATGTAGTGTATAGACACAAGGGAATATGACTCAGCCATGAAAAAGATTAAACTCTTGCCATTGGCGGCAGCATGGATGGAGCTAGATGGTATCATGCTAAGTGAAATAAATCAGTCGGGGAAAGACAAATACCATATGATTTCACTCACATGCGCAATTTAAGAAACCAAACAAATGAACAAAAGTAAAAGAGAAAAACAAATAAACAGACTTAAATACAGAGAACAAACAGATGGTCACCAGAAGGTAAGTGGGTGCAGGGTGGGTGAGAGAGACCAAGGGAATGAAGAGTACATATATTGTGATAAGCCATGAGTAATGTATAGAATTGTTGAATTGCTACATTATACACCTGAAACTAACATGACACTGGATGTTAATTATACTTGAATTTTTTTTAAATGGCAAAAAAATGCTAAGATAAAATTTAAAAAAACCAAAAACAAGACTAGCAATTAAAGACAGGAGCAGCAACCCACACAGTCTTGTTGACAGAGTATTCAAGGGTGCTGAGTGCAGAACTGGGATTAGAAACTGGGTTTCTGGAACCTTCGTCTCAAGGCGATCCTGCTCCTAATTCCACTTGGCTGTGGGTCTGATTTCCAACAGTGGTGAGGACAGAGCCCAGGCCCGCGCTGGGGTGGCAGGCTTCTTAGAGTGTGGCCAGGCCTGCAAGCTGCTGCAAGCCTCTAGGAAGTGAGTCGGGGGCACGACTCTGGTAGATCAAATGTTGGTAAGACATCAAGAACTAGTGACATTCCCGAAACTATTTTAAGCAATTCTCAATGTATTTATCCAAATGGAAACAATGACTCAGTAAATATGGATAAATATTTTTACCAAATCTGTTCCTTTTGACCTTTTAATTTGAAGCCCAGCTCATTTTGCTTATTTTCCCACTAAAAGTAGTTAGGCTTCTTCCGAGAACACTTAGATTTGTTATTAAAATTTTTGGGGGGGCTCTTAGGTCGCTCAGTTGGTTAAGTGTCAGCCTTTGGCTCGGGTCATGATCTCAGGATTTGGGGATCAAGCTCCATATCAGGTTCCTGCTCAGTGGGGAGTCTGCTTCTCCCTCTGCCTCTGCTTCTTCCCCTGCTCATGTTCTCTCTTTCTCAAATAAGTGAAATCTTTAAAAAAATTAAAAAATTGTTTTTTATTGTGTGAAGTCATAAACTAAAACATATTCAGAGAAAGACCTAAAGAAAATTTTATTAGTAGTATTATATTAAAGATGATACATTTTTAAAAACCATTTCCAAATTACTAGAGTTTTCTGATTAGGTCTTGCACTAAGATATATGAGACTATTTGACAAATAACCTTGAGTCTTTGAGGCCCACAAGTTGTCAAAAATAATGACACTGAGACTCATACCCAATCTTTGCAGAAGGTAACCTGGTATTGCCAAAATCCTCCAGCATTATCATTGAGTCCTAGCAGAACTACCCCTTTAAGCTGTATCAGACAAGCTAAGTTTTCTTTTAAAAAGCTGTATAACTTAAACCCTACCCTTGAGGAAGTGACTTGCTCAATTTAAGGGAAAAGATTAAGAAAAAAAAAAAGGAGAGAGAGAAAGAGAGACATTACCAAGAATATAACTGCTAATGTCCAGAAGAAAATGTCTTGTCACACATTTCAAGTTTTACTTTTTTTTCCTTAAGCAAAAGTGCTTCATGTTCTCTTCCCTTGGTTTTCCTCTCCACATCTGACCCAGCAGGAAATATAAACCAAAAAACTCTGCCTTCTGAATCTCCTCCTTTTCCATCTGTCTTGCAGTCCCAAGAAAATAGAAGCAGACCGGAGCTCTATCATTTCGAGCCTGGAGATATTTCATTTTTATTCAAATAGTTTAAGCTCCATAAAGCCTATGAAGCTACATTTTCAAACTTCAAAGAATACAGCAAGTGTGTTCTTTTCCTGGCGTCATTTAATATTTGACAAATTGCTCCTGAATGATTTTGCTGCCTAAATATACTCTTTTTTGTGTGCAGGTTTTATCCATTTGGGTGGAGTTTTTTAAATCTTTCTGTCACTGTATCACCTTCAATTCATTCTTTAAAGCACAGAATTATTACTTTTTTGTTGCTGACAAGATATGAGATAATTCTTTGAGACACATGATATTCAAGAGCCGTGTATTAGTTCCAATGCCCGGGAGTGAGATGCTTTTGAGAAATAGCGTGCTTAGTGACAGCATATCCCAGAAGTAATGTGGAGCCAGCATTTGGAGCACACTTAGATGGCCACCCATATCCCTTAATCATGTTCGTGGCTACCAGTTGAGACTCTCCTCACATGATTCCTGCCTCCAACTGTGCCTCTCCCACCATCCTTGACCCAATGGATGCTCTCAACTTGGTACCTGCTATGTACTCTTGCAGCTGTGTTTATTATACATTAAAATGATTCCGAGATTCTATTTAACTTATCTGGATTGTCTCAGAGTGAAGTACACTTTGGGGGCGCTTGTGAGCACTCAGCAAATCCTTGTGGAAAAAGAAAGGACAGAAGGAGGTAGAAACATCTTTACAAATTGTTAAGAAATTGTAAAAAAACACTCTTTACAAATTCTAGCTTTGGCTAGGGTAGCCTTCTAATAGTTAAAACGATACAAGTGAGAGTTTAGAAGGGGACAAGAATCCTCAATATTCTCCACGAGCAGCAAGGCTGAGGACAGTATGGCGGGCTACTCAAATCCACAAGGCCTGATGATCAGCTTTATGTTCAGTACAAACATGTGAGTCCATTCTGGCTACCATAACAAATTATATCATAGACTGGGGGCGTATAAACAATAAAAACATATTTCTCACAGCTCTGGAGCTGGCAGTTCAAGATAAAGGTGCAACCATGGTTGGGTTCTGGGGAGAAACCCTTCCTCTGGTTTGCAGACAGCCATCTTCTCCTTGGATCCTCACAGGATGGAGAGTAGAGACATTCTCTGAAGTATCTTTTATAAAGGCACTAATCCTTTCCAGGCGCATGGGCTCCACACTCATGACCTCATTACCTCCCAAAGGCCACACCTTTTCACACATCATACTGGGGGCTGGGATTTCAACATATGAATTCTGGGGGGACTCAAGCATTCAGTCTGTAATGTCAACTACGTGGTTGCACTTATTGTGGAGAATTTAAGACAGACAGAGTCATCCGATGGCAGGACGAGGACACCTGCTCAGCCTAAGGTTGCCTTGAGAGGTCTGGGGTGTGAAATGAGGAAGAGTTGACCTCTCTCCAGGACTTTCCAACCCAAAGTGATACATCTTGTAACATTAGAGTCTCCTTGCTGGGCTTGGTGTCTCCATCAGAGAGTCTGACCAAATCAAAGAGAAGTGGTACTTCCCTTTTTAAAATTCTGAACATGATCCTTTCTTACCCAGCTTATTTTGGCAGTTTTACATTTGAAATCAAGTTCTCCTTCCTTAACTAAGCAGCACATCTTCCCTCTAAAGCTTCTTTCCTCAAGTTCTCTTGAACTAGAAATAGTCTCATTCTCTGATGTTTTGGCATTTAATTGGTGGAAACTCATTTCTCTACTATGTGTTATTCACTTCCTTTTTTTCCTGATAGAGTCATCATATTAAACCCAGTCTTCACTTAGCATATACTGAGCACCAACCACGTACAAAATCCATAATGTGCCTCCTACAAGGAGGGAACCAAGGGGGACCCTAGGGCAGTGATCGCTTTGGAAGTTGATGGTTATGATAGCGTGAGCTTCCAAGCCAGTCATCAGCTAGCCAAGTAGGAAAGGCCAGGGAGTGAAAGGTTAAATGGGTGCACCAGGGTGATCCTGGTTGAATAGCTCAGCTCATAACCATTACTGGGCATCGCTACTCTATAAAGGGCTGCATGGGAGGCTTGTGGGACTTCAGGATTGAGAACAATATGGATAAATGTAGACACTGCTATTGAGGATTAAACAATGAATTGCCTAAGTGCAGGAAGGGGTGACTTAGATTGACAGAGGGTCTTTAAAGTTACTTTTATTTTAAATTGTGAAATATTTCAAATATTGACTGACCACAAGCACAGCCTGAGCCAGCAGGATTCTAAATCTGAAAAAAAAAAAAGAAAGAAAGAAAGAAAGAAAACTAAAAGTGTTGAGTCAGCAAGAGAAGAAGAGCAATGCCCTACTCAAGGGAAGTCATGGTTTCCTGGATCTGTCTGCTCCTGATACCCACCCCATTCCCATTTTTGAGGGAACTTGACAGAGACACACTAGGGTATATCTCAAGCAGGACGATCTGAATAGTGAAGGGTCAGCCTCTGAGACCAGAGAGAGATGGTTGAAGGAATTTAGTCTGTTTAATCCAAAGAAGAGGCTCGTAGTACCTGTGACAGCTATCCCAGCAATGAGGGAAGAGTGGTCAGGAGCCCAGACAGAGCTGACTTCCTCTCTTGACTCCAGAGGGCCCTTGGAATCAATGAGTAAAAGTCACACAGAGGAAACAGTTCTCAGGTCTTGTTTAGAGAACTTTCTAACATGAATGTTGTCCAGCAATGAGTCTGGGATGTTACAGGAAATAAAAGCCTTATTCCTGGAGGGCTCTGTGAGATACCAGATGCCACCTCTCGGGAATCAGCAGATTCCAAACTTCCTCCCAAGATGCTCACAGTCCCAAGGTGTGGGAGATGGGCAAAAAAAGCCCACTACAATGTCATGTAATGAGTGCTTGGCAAAGACAGGAGATTTATACAATCCTCTGAAAGATCAAAGAACACTTCAGAGCTGAAAGTAAGATCAATAGAAATAAATGTGAAATTAGTGAAAACATTTCCTTCTGAAACACTCACAGATTCTGCAGGACTGACAATACCACGTGTAATAGAACAAGTCACGTATTTTGAAAGGAAAAGAGAATATCTGTAAATGGTATTTTAAAGATCTAGACAATGCTGAAGAGAAGCCTTCAGTTTTATTGTAATAGAACTAGGAAACCATATTGTGTCAAGAGTGAAATGTAATCCTGAACACAGAGATACACAAAAGTTGTTTGAGTTTTATCAAAAATAATAGTAATCCATGTATCTGATTCAAAAGATAAAGGCAAAGGACAATTATTGAACAGATTAATACCATTTACTTCCTCTTCCTTCACTGTCTGGGGGGGAAATCATGTCAGTCCATTGTCCTGGTGTCCCACTGTTATCATGGAAATCTATCACCTTGCATGCTGTCTGCACATTTTTGGTGCCCATGGAAGGCTGATTGAACTAAAAGAGAGGGAAAAAAGGAACATTTCTGTGCATTTAGCATGTGTTAAGCAATTTTTGAAGATGTTTTAATTTTTTTATCCCATTTAATCTTTATGACAGTCCTTACCTTCATCCATTCAGCCATTTATTCATCATTAAGAACCTGGAGCCTACTCTGTGGTAGACCAGTTAACAGCAGAATCAGATTGCAGTCCAGAACTCTTGGTTCCAAAGTCTGCATCATTTCCTCCCCACCTATTAGGAGTAGGTGCCCTAGTCCAGGGAAAAGAAAAGCAATGGTTTTAAGCACAAAACAAATCCTTATGTTGGGAGACTAAAAGTCACGTTGGTGAGCATCACTGATGCACGTGGACTGGGGCAAGGCTGGCAGGCCTGAAATCTGAATTCTAGAATCTTTCCTAGCTTGTCATGACTTCCCAAGTCTCTCTACGAGTAAGTTAGATTAATGAGTCCTTGTATGTTTGGTCTCAGTATCTTGGGTCTTTTATATGGCAACCTTAAGAATAGAAAATAAGTTGCATTTGCCTTTTTTTTTTAAAGATCTTATTTATTTATTTGAAAGACAGAGATCACAAATAGGCAGAGAGGTAGGCAGCGAGAGGGGAAGAATGTTCCCCGCTGAGCAGAGAGCCCGATGTGGGGATTGATCCCAGGACCCTGAGATCATGACCCAAGCTGAAGGCAGAGGCTTAACCCCCTGAGCCACCCAGGTGCTCCACATTTGCCCTTTTGATTGCTTCAGCAAGTATGGATATTTCCAAGTAATAGCAACTATCATCTTTTGGGTGCTTATGACACAACAGAAGTAGTGGAAATTTTGTTCATACATCATCTCATTCAATCCTCGCAGATCTCAGTGAGGTCAATACTACCAGTCAAAATTTTATGTACTTGAGAAAATTGAGACCTTACCATGTTAAATTTACATTAATGGGCACATAATCAGTAAAAAAGCCAAACTAGGGGAGTTTGCCAGTGTCTCCTTGACCCATCTAATCCTGTGTACTGTATTAATTTGCATAGCATTCCCCAAAACTGCCAACCTCTTTCTCAAGTGCCATATTAACCTAGCCCCATGTGAATTGGCCCAAATTCTGAATGAGTGGGATCCAAATTACTGGCATTTTCTTATATAGATTTTTTTTTTTTCTTAAAATAGTTTGGGTCAGCTTCCAAAGAGCTGGTTTGAGCAGCTAAAAAGCAGTGAAAGAATCAAATATGATTCTCTTGGCTAAGAGACATACTCTTCTTTCCCTGCGTGTATAAGTCAGCTTGGGCTGTCCTAAGAAAAGACCAAAGACTGGGTGTCTTAAACAATAGAGAATTACTTTTTTTAGAAATTTTATTTCTTTATTCATTTATTTGAGTGGGGAAGGGCCAGAGTGGGAGGGAAACAGACAAGCAGACTCCTCGCTGGGCATGGAGCCTGATGGTAGGACTTGATCTTATGATCCTGAGATCAAGACCTGAGCCGAAATCAAGAGTCAGATGCTTAACTGACTGCATCCTCCAGGTGCCCCAGTAGAGATTTATTTTATCACGGTTCTGCAGGATGGAAGTTCAAGATTAAGGTACCAGAAAATTCAATGTTTAATGAAGCTTCTCTTCCTGACTTGTAGGTTGCCTTCTTATTTTGTCCTCACATGTCCTCTTCTCTGTGCAGGCTTGTAGAGACAGAGAAAGAGAGAGTGCATTCTGATGTCTCTTCCTCCTCTTATGAGGACACCAGTCCCATTAGATTAAGATTCCAATTTTATGACCTCACTCAACCTTAATTACCTCCTTATAAGCTCCATCTCCAAGCAAAATCACATTGGGGCTTAGGGATTCCATATATGAATTTGTAGGGACACAATTCAGTCCATGCCACGAGGCCAGCATCCTCTTCACCAAAGAGATCAGTTTCTGATGGGACTTGGAGATGCCAAAACAAAACGAAAATGAAACAAAACAAGAAAGGAGATTTTCCTTCCTCACCCAGAGAGAGATTAAGGGCCAGTGGCTTTAAGCAATGAAACCAAATCTTATGCCTGTGACAAAGAGGAAGCCATCTTTCTTAATAAAGGCCCATGAAGACAAATGATAGCATTTAAATAAACAAATGAAGGAGAGGTGAGAGTAGAGGATTCGACTGGAAGATATAAGCAGAGTTAATGCGATCACTGTACAGCCTAATTCACTTCTCACTTTCTCCAACATTCTCACCTTTTTCCAAAATCCCCCCTCCCAATTCCACTCAGGGATGCTGCAACAGATTCTCCCCTGGTTTCTTGGGCTTCCAGAGTCCATGTCCAAACCACTTCTAAATGGCAAGTCAGAGTGACAGTTTTAGAGTCAAAATTAGTCATATTATCCCCCTGTTTAAAATCCCACAGTGCCTTCTAAGTTCTCTTATGATAACAACCCACATTCTTCTCATAGAATTTTCTTCAAGGCCCAGAATAACCCAATATTGCCTGTGTCTCCAACCTCCTGGGGACTCAAACCCCCTCACTCTTTGTCTCCAGCCCCAGTGGTTTTCTGGTTCTCCAGGCTCCCCACATGAATCTGGGTCCTCAGTTAGAAGCTCCCTTGGCCTCCTGCTCTTCTCATCTTGACACTTAGCACTGTCACAAGTAAATACTTTGTTCTGTGATTGTCTGCCAGAGACTTCAGGTCTGTGAGGCCAGAGATGCTCCTGACCCATAGCACAGTGCTTAGTTAGTAAACCTCGATGAATATTTGATGAATAGATGATTCCAAGTAGAAGGAGATTTTGCTGCCAAATTAGAAAACCTAGATTTTCATATTTTGAATGAAAGACGCTACAGATTTCTGAACTTGGACATAACATGCATAAAACTTTTCACCAGTTTTCCCCGGAACATGGTTGAGGGAATTTAGCATCACCTTTGCCATTAACATTCTGGCACCTTCCAGGATGGAAGACCCCAGAGGTTAAAAAAAGGTAGCTGAAAATGTGGAGGCTTTCCAATAACATTCTTTTTTTTTTAAGATTTTATTTATTTATTTGACAGATAAAGATCATAAGTAGGCAGAGAGGCAGGCAGAGAGAGAGGAGGAAGTAGGCTCCCTGGCTGAGCAGAGAGCCCGATGCGGGTCTCAATCTCAGGACCCTGGGATCATGACCTGAGCCGAAGGCCGAAGCTCACCCCACTGAGCCACCCAGGCGCCCCTCCAATAACATTCTTCAAAGCCACCATGACCTACCCTATCTGAAGAAGGAGGGGAAGTTGGAGGACAGTGAATTCTGTGGGTTTGGCATTGTTCTAGAAGAAGAAGCCCCAGAAGAAGCAAAGTTTCTGACATTCGGGCTGGATAGATCTTTTAGGATTCGCTGAGCCAAGGGCCATATCTCATGAAGATTCAACAACAGGGAAGTTAAAATCCATGCAGTCAAGAATTTATTTCTGGAGATTGTCACAACACATTACTAGGTGGGGGTGGGGGTTGCAAAAACATGTATTTATAGGCTGTCAGTATAAGTGTAAAGAATGGGCGCTCGAAGGTTTTTCTGTCCCATTTATCTTGAGGGGCCACTGAGGAGCTAAGGAACAGGATGTTACTTCCATTCACGGGAGTTGGGTTGGGGGGGAGTAAAAAAGAAAGCAGACTGAATTCACTCCAAAATCCAGCTTTATTTTCAAGGCCATCTGTGCACAGACATACCCCAGAGGCAATAAAAAGCTGCATTATTCTTCATTATTGTCCTGGAAGAGTACTCTGGCTTAATAAGGGAGCCCTGATTTCATAAATGGAAAGGAACAACAGTTCTCTGGGATGGCGAATTAACTTGCTTTTGATAAATAAATGAGTTTTCTCCCTGAGTAAACTTTGCTGAAGTTAATTCAACATCTTACTTTTTTTTACATAATACTAATATTCTAGTACCGCAGAGTTCTCTTTCTGGTTAACTCTGTGGCTTTCCTATCTGAAGTTAAATTTCTGTTTTACTCATTTGCAAAAATATTATTTGGTTAGCTTGTGAAAATCTTGCTTAAATATATATATTTTTTTTAATCCTGGGAATAATTTTTCGAGATGAGGCAAAGTCATTGAGTGAAGAGGGAAGTTGTTTGCATGGCTTTGGGAACATCTCGGAAGCTTCTGCTCCTGTCTAGAATGAGATGAACCCACATAGCCTTCTGGAATGTTCACTAAAGGTCTCTAATTCCTGTACCCTTCACCAGAGGAAACCAAGAGTTAACAGTTCCTTTAGTTTGGGGACTGGATGCCTAATGCCCAATTCCAAGTTTGCAAAGACATTTTTTTCAGGTATTGGAATGTTTGGGTGTATATTTCAGACATTTTGGCACAAGGTCTATAAGGTCTATTTTCTTTTTACCTGGACCATGTGACCATGATAAGGGGGTACACCATGAAACACTTTCCACTAAAAGCTGTCCACTCCTTACAGAAGCTGCACCCCCTTCTAAACTCCCCATGTGCCCCCAAGCAGGGTCAGGACTGCACAGTGACCCATGAGTGACCGGAGGACAGAGTCTGAAGTGGGGGTTGGATTTGTATATCCTAGCAATTGTGTATAGTCAGGGTCAGCTGTGCAGGTTAGGAAGAGTTGTGGGATCAAGGCCAGGAGACCCAAGTCAATACCAACCCACTGCACTGTCTCTGGAAAGCCATTTAAACTCACTAAGCCTCAGTTTTCTTACCCACAGAATGGACACCCTCCTCCAACCAAAGTCAGTTTCCAGGATCCAGGGAAGTGATGGATATGCATACACTTAGCAAATTACAGAGCATGGTTGTGAAGCTCCATGACAACTGCCCAGCACAGAGCCTGATACTTCTGAGACGGAAAGTTCTATGAAGGCAAGAGCTTTCTCATTCAGCCGGGAGCCCCCGGACTCACCAAGGGCAGTAACCAGCATATGGAAGGCAATAGATGAACCCTTGGGGACATTACGTCATTCTTCCTCCAGGGCTTTCCAATGTACCCAGTGAATAGTTCTATGAAACCCCAAGTGCCTGTTCTGAGACCGGAGTTTAAGTTTCAGAGAAAACATTGGGGGAAGGCTTTGGTTGGACCTGGCGAGCCACAAACCCTGTCTTCAACAACCGGCCTTCTGGGGAGAACAGAACAGGAGGAAAACAATGAAAGGAAAGGGCCAGTTGTAGAGCAGGGTTTTGGGAGGCTAGAGTTCCTGCACCCACAGTTTACTGGGGAGCTCAAGCTGGTAGGGTGGCAAAGAGTGAGAAAAGGTATGGGGCCAAGAAGGAAGGGGAGCAAATGTAAAGGCTGCTTTACGAAGCAGGTCACAGCCCCCTCGAGCCGATTGCTCAACTTCCAGAAACTATTACAGCCCTGACTACTGTCTCCAGGAGAAAGAAGTGAGACAACTGAATTCCTGACTCCGCGGAAGTTCACCCACGGAATGTTGACTTTTCCAACCTCGGGGGCGTTCAAGCTTGGGTGCCAAGTGGGTCTTGCAGCATCTCATGCAACAGGGATGCCGTGGTGGGAGGCCCACCGTGCAGGAGACCAGCTATGCCCGCAAAAGCCCGGAGGGGCTGGGAGCGGCTTCCCCAGTGAGTGCTTCCATCCGCAAAATCCACAGAGGAGGCAGGACCCGCCGCAGGACTGTGGGAGCAGCACTGCCCAAGCCAGGCCCGCTCCTGCCAGAAAGCCACCGGCATACATGAGAGCTAGTGCAGAAGTGTCCTGGGTGTTTTACTCTTGGGATGATTTTATGAATCAAAACTTCTAAAATTCCATTATCTAATGGGTGCGATAACGTGGCAGAGGGGAAAGAATAGAGAACTTTGATCCTGTCCTGGTTCAATCTCCAGCTCTAAACTGTACTGTACAGCCCTGTGACTTGGCATGAGTCACAGTGTGGGTCCCAGCTTCTCCATTTCAAAATGAGAGCGATGATCTGTACCTCCAGGAGTGGGTTGGAGCCTAGAGATTAGAGAGGTAATTACACACACACACACACACACACACACACACACACACACACACACACGTACACATATATACATACATAGATATCATATATACAAATATACAGAGACAGAAATTGCATACATGTATGTATGTATATGCATACAGATGCATTTGTATGCCTAGTATGTGACCAGCACACCATGCCTGTTCACTAAGTGATACTGAAATCAGAATCAGATGGAAGTTGACATTTAGCTGGCAAGAGTGATCTTTTTTTTTTAATTTTTTATTTAAGTAGAATTTAGTGTATTAGTAGTTTGAGGGGTAGAATTTAGTGATTCCTCAGTTACATGTAACACCCAGTGCTCATTCCATCAAGTGCCCTCCCTCATGCCCATCACCCAGTGATCGCATCCCCCTGCCCACCTCCCCTCTAGCAGCCCTCTGTTTCCTATAGTTAAAAGCATAGGGGAAGGGAAGAAAAAATAAAATAAGATAAAAACAGAAAGGGAGGCAAACCATATTAGAGGGGGAGACAAACCATGAGAGACTGTGGACTCTGAGAAACAAACTGAGGGTTTGGGAGGGCAGGGGGATGCGGGTTTGGGTAAGCCTGGTGGTGGGTATTATGGAGGGCACGTATTGCATGGAGCCCTGGGTTTGGTGCATAAACAATGAATTCTGGACACCAAAAAGAAATAAAATAAAATAAAATGAAAAAAAAAGTAATAATAATAATAATCATGTCATTCCTCTGCTCAGAACTTCTAGTGGTTTCCCACTGCATTCAGAATTAGCAATCCATTGGGCACCTGGGTGGCTCAGTCGGTTAGGTGTCTGCCTTCAGCTCAGGTCATGATCCCAGGGCCTGAGACCATGGTGCTCTGGGCTCCGCTGGGCATCTGCTTCTCATTTTCTCTACCCTCCCCCCCCCAATTTGTGTGGGTGCTCTCTATGTCTCTCTGACAAATAAGTAAATAAAATCTTAAAATTAAAAAAAAAAAAAAAAGAATAACACGCAGACCCTCCTTCCCCTGTCTGGCAAGGTTCAACCGGATCTAGCCCCTGACTACTTCTTAGATCTATGCAGCGGCTTTTCACTTTCTCCAAACCACCAGCTCTTTTCTACCCCAGAGCCTTTGCACTTAACCATACTTTCTACCAGGACTTCACTGTCCCCTTTGATTTCTTTCTGTGTCTTCTTCTTATTGTACAGATAGATGTCAGCTCCCTAAAGAGGCCTTCATCGATGTTCCAATTTAAATTATTCTCTGACATTGCCTCATATTTTGACTATTTTGACTGTTTTCACGGTGCTCACCTTTATTTTAAATCAACAAGCATATTCATGTGGCTCTGTGTTTATTACCCAGCTCAGCCCATTGGAACAGGAGCTCCCTCAGAGCCTTCATTTTCCCTTGATCTACAGAGCTTAGAACAGGGCCAAGAACCAAATAGGGACTCCTTATCCATCTGTTCAATGAATAAACCAGTGAACTTCATAGTCAACCACATTCTCTCCAACTCTGGGGATATGCAGGCTCCCAGGATCTCAGAGATGAAGCAAAATGCAGGACTGATTGCAATCAGAAGGTACTTCTCACTTCCAGAGACCACAAGCTGGGCTGTGACCTAAACAGGGACAGTGTAACTGGAAAAACTAATCACCATGAGCAAGATCTTGAGCGATTTGAATTTAAAACCTTTACAAATGTTTAAGACTGATGCCAACAGCAAGTTCAACCCATAGACATAATAATGTAGGTGATCTAGATGTCTCATCTGATTTTGATCTATTTCTCTGTCCTTCCATCTAGTCAACAGTAACCGAGACCAAACAATGTGTTAATTCTGTGTTTGTTTCGGTCTCTAAGTTCTTCCAAAAGAGCTCTTCATGTATTATTTCAAGTGACTTCTGAACACAGTTTCCTGACATTCATCATTGGAAGGATAAATCTAAAGATAAACTGAACTACAAATATGTACATGTATATATTGAGAAGAAAAATCCCTCGTATACAGCCAACCCTTCCTCAAAGACCACTTGGGCCAACCCTACTCTGTAGCAAGATCTTTTCCTCCAAATCCCTTAAACACGTGTGCACAGAATCTGTCTCTCCCCATCTTAGCCTTGGTCTGCTTCATGCAGAATCATGTTGTCATAGAAAGAATACCAGCTTCATCACATAAAATCTCAGCTCCATCATTCACTATCTGTGTGTCTTTGAACAAGATATTGGAATTCTCAGAGTCTCATTTCCTTCTGTTGTAAAATGGACATCATAATAATCTCACGGCATTGTGAGAAATAAACGTGAGAAATAAATGTGAAAAGTATGTCAAATTCCTGGCACATGGTAGCTGTTCAAAACATGGAAGTCACTCTGACCACGACTACTGCTACCATACCATGGTTACCATCACTATTATTACTATTACTGTTATGTCATTACTGGTTCCTCTCTGTCTGTCTTGACTTGTCAGTTGGTCTTGCTGGCAGGCCACAGAGCATGCTTTCCTATGGCTTCTTTGTACTTAATAATACTACAGTAACAGTCAATGCTTCATAAAGGCTTACTGATCAGGTTAATTCTCATACAACTACAAAGTCAAGTTCGACCAACATTTACTGAAGTTTCCCAATGTGGTGCAAACTGTGATACACACCTGCATGCATGGGGATAAAAGAAGAGGACATTCCCTGGTGTGATTTCAAGGACACCAGAGAAGCCAGGCTGCCCTGTCCTTGTTTTCCTTTTTCTGATGGCTAATGCCTAGAATTCAACCGTTTACATGCTAACTGTGTAGCTTAAGACTTTAGTCAGAATGCGAACACCTGTGGGAGGGCTATTTTGTTTAATCCCTGTTTGTTTGTTTGTTTGTTTGTTTGTTTGTTTTTAAGATTTTATTTGAGAGAGAGAGCATGCACACAAGAGTAGGAAGGGCAAGGTAATTCTAACCATAACCTAACTGTAATCTGACTCTAACCCAGGACCCTGGGACCATGACCCAAGCCGAAGGCAGACGCTTAACTGACTGAGCCACCCCGGTGCCCCATTTAATCCCTGTTTGTAATGAAGGGGCCTGAGAGCGTTTGCCTGGAATCGAGGGAGAATGAGGACCCCTGAGCTTTGAAGGGAGGAGAGACGGCCCGGAGCAGGAAACCTCAAGGGCAGGAGGCAGTCAGAATCAGTCCTTGTCCAGTCTTTTTGAATGGAAAAATCTCTGAAGTTAAAATGATCACCGAAGTGAAGGGGGAGTGTGTGGCCCACCTGGTACCTGCCTGAGCAGGCAGAATCCCTTGTCCCTGTCAGTACCCTCTGGGTCACAGGAATCCTACTCAACCTGCAACATTTCTCCATCCCAGGAGCTAGGAGGATATATGGATTCTTTCCCTGTTTTGTCCTGCATCAGGGATCACATTCTGAATTTATGGGCTTCCCAGTATCATCTCTGCTCAGGCGTTCTCCTGGGAACAAAGCCAGACAGAGACATTGGCAAGATCTGATGAGACCTCCTCCCAGCCTTTGCTGGATTTTGGTCACCTGCCAGTTTAATTGCCAGAGCACTTCTCCAGCATCCACCTGCCTTGGGGTTCATTTCCAAAGAGCAACATGAAAGTGACCGCCTCAGTGTCTCCTGGCAACAGTGAGCTTGTAAAGCAGGCGGTCGATCTCACCACTCTTCGGGGGAAGTACTACGTGGAGATGGTTTAGAAATTCAGTTGAATTTGGCCAAGTCCTGTAGCAGGCCTGGCCTGAGCCCCACGGGGAATCAGAGATGTATCAATAATAGCTCTTGCCCTCTGGAAGCATGCAGACTACTGGAGAAGGAAGATCCCAAACGCAGGACCCAACCCTCAGTAGTACGTAATGGAAGTACTCGAAGTTGACTGTCAAGAATACACAGCAGAATGAAATATTTAAGGAGATGTTTTCTAAACTGGAGTGAAATCTGCATAAAAAGGTGCTGACCAAACCAACTACGAGTGGAAGGGCCACTGCAGGAGCAGAGAAAAGGCAGAGAAGCCTGGGCGACTTGTGTGTGGAGCAGACAGCGGGAACAAGGGGGGAGGTGGGCAGGCTGAAAGCCACCACCCCAGTCTGGTGCTACCAAGGTCTGCGGGACTGGGGGGAGGGGCCAGATTATGGGTGAGGCCAGATTATGATGGATTGAGAGCTTTGAGGCCTGTTAAGAAATTTGCATTCCCCACCCCTAAGTAATTAACATCACCAAAGGTCAGAGAAGGAGACATGCTCTCAGCCTCAGCGGTGTTCAAGGGCAGACACTCTAGTGACTGGATGGGCGGTGGGGAGGAAAAATGATGCTGCAGGCCAGATGCCAGAAAAAGATGACAGACAGTTCCTACTGCCAAGACCCTGGTGGATCCCACTCCCAGGCAAACTGAATGGGAAGGGAGGATCATTTAAAGCTGCGGGTACTGAAAAAGCTTCCGTGCACATTGACAGCCCTTCCTTTGGAAAATGGGTAACTGGTATATTGTTCAAGTCTCAGTTGAAGTCCCAGTGAGTCCTGGCAAAAAGAGATAGAGCCTGGGGCCACAGGCAGCTGCATGCACTGTGGTTACCATCAGTGGATGCATTCATTTCGTGGAGCCTGACTTAGCCCTTGTGCTGGGATCACTGAGCACTTTGGGGCATTCCTCTCAACAGACAGATCCACCCAAGTCAGAACGGGCCTGCCCCCTAGAGACCTTGTAGGAAGCTCCAAGGAGCTTTGGCACAAGGAAGCACCACATTCGCTGACTCACTCCCTCATCCACTGCACAAATATTTGTTGAGTTCACTCTAATGATTAAATCCTTTCAACGAAGGGAAAGGACTTTACCGTGCTCTTTATTAGTAATTGGATTTTCCATTTCTTGGTGTGGGGTGGAGAAGATGCAATAAAGGCAAACAGCTTGAAATTGATCATTTGCTTCTCTCCTGGGTAATTTCCTGGCAACTGACAAAATTTGCAGCCTATGAGAAGCAGTCACAGACTTGTTGGGAAACCTCTCCCCTTATAGTTTAGACTTTAAAAAATAATCTCTCTAAGCCCCCAATTTCCTTATTTGTAAAATGAGAATAGTATCACTGACCTTACAGGACAGCTGCAAACAGGTTCGCCACCACGATGAAATGGAAAGCAGGGTAGGGCTGAGCTCTAGGGGGCGCCATTCACATAGACTAGGATGTGAACAAGGCCCACGGGAGTAGCACGATATACAACTTCCACAACCGTACATGGCAGCCCTAGTGCTGACAGAGGATCAAGGGAAAAAAGCTACGAAAGCACTTTATAAACTGTAAAGGGCTGTTATCATCATCATAGCTATTGACCAGGACATCCAAGGAAATACACAAATCCCAACAATGAGGCCAGGGGCACGACTGAGCTATGAGCAGCCTGAATTGATGTTAAGGGTATACAGAAGAGCAGCAAAGAACTTGACCCCAGCAGATGGGCAACCTTACAAGCCATGACCTGCTGAGGGCAGTGGATTAGGAATCAAAGAAAAAGGGAGCAGAGAATCACAGTACAGATGTATGTTGAGTGTTTACTTTATTTCAGACACTCTTCCAACATGTTACATGTGTTGTCCAATTTAATCCCCACAACCACCCTGTAAGGTGAGTACTGCCTTCCAGTTTAGAGGTGAGAAAATGCTACACAGTGTTAGCAGATGCTCAACCAGGGGACCATGGGCTAGAAGCCTTGGAGCAAAGAGTGGCAAGCAGGCAGGCTCCTCCAACAGCGTCGTTTCAACCACCACCTCCTGCCCCAACAGAAGATAAACCACACTGTGCATGAGGCTCTCGGTGCAGAATCTGGGCATCAGCCAGCCAGTGGGGGAAAGAGATGAGGCCAACAAATCATGTGCTGATGGGTGGTTCTAGATGGTCATCCCTGGCCTCCGGGAGCTTGCCCTGTGTCTGTGGCCATCAAAAATCCAGGAGACAATCAGTAAATCAGTCATGTGGTACCATGCAACTGCGTGCTGAACAAAAGGAAACAAATTCTTGAAAGGCGTTCTAAGGGACCTGGAGCCTGATCAGGGTCTTGGAAGGAAGAATCTGGAAGGAGGTGGAAGGGAAAGGTGCTGTCTCCAAATTTCCCTTGCGTGGGATGTGATTAGGTTGTGGGTGGGGGGATGACACAGAAGTGGCCTGGTTCTTCTGATGGAGATACTACTTCTAGGCACCTGCACTCACCCTATATACTCTGCCTCCTCTCCAACCACTACAAAGACATGGTAGTGCTGCTGCTTCAGACACAGTTTAAAATGTAAGCCAAATTATGCCACTTGTCTACTCAGATTTCTTTCTTTTTTTTTTTTTCCCTGCTCAAAATTCTTTTGCAAGATTACATCTCACTCAAGATCGGGGGGGGGGGATAAAAAAGCTTTTAATCATAATCTTCCCATCCTTCACACATTCACTATTTCTGTAGACTCATTTTCCCCTTGTTTCTTCTGCTTGAAGGCCCCATTAGCCTCCTGCTAGCCCTTGAGTTCTACACACACGTATCTACCTCAGGACCTTTGCACTTGCTTCCTTACTTGAAACGCTCTTCCCCCTGAGATCCCAAATTCTCCCTCCCTCACAGGCTCCAGATTTCTTCAATGCTGATTTATCAAAGAGGTCTTGCCTAACCACTCTACATATGGCATCAAACTTGGCACTCCCTAACTCGATTTCCCAAATGATGTCCTCCATGACACATAGCTTCTGTTGCTATCATTGTTTCCTGCTCCTCACATTTGGATGTAAACCCTTTGAAAAGCAGACCTATGTGTATTTTGTCCACTACTATTGGGAATAAAAAAGTGCATAGTACAGTGTCTGGCATCCGGTAGGGCTCAAGTAATATCTTTTGAATGAATAAAGTAATCTGATTTAACACGTTAGCTTCTCCCTTTTTTTTTCCTTTAAGATTTTTATCCAATAAACTGTTCTGCTCCTTAAGAAAAAGTGAAGCTGAAAACCACTGCTCTAAATTACAGAAGCTATTGCTTGGACAAATTTAGGCCATCATTTTGAAACACTGTGAAGTAAAAGCCCCATTCTAGGCATCTTGGACTCTAAACTTGGCAGTGACAAGATTGAATCCAAAATAAAGACGCTGGTTTTCAGGAGGAAGCAATTGTTACCATCCCTTCCCGCATCTTGGTTTCTAAATGATCTTCTTCTGTAGCACAATCTCTAAGTTCCCACGGCAGGGCTGAGACAAATGATAAGGCCCTCTCCAAGCAGCGTTGTCAACATGACAAGACTACTGGGCAGGATTTCTGACTTCATGCCTGGGTCCACAAGACGAAGTGAATGGTCCTGTGGCTGGTTGCCTATTCCAGAAGCACTTTCTGGGCAGTCTCTCTGGCTGATGCTTTTGAAGCCACACTGACTGTTCTTGGATGACGTATCTTGCCAAGCCAAGGAGAAGCTGTCTCGAGATGATAAAGCTGGAGAGGTACCTTAGCAACTCATGGAGCCTTGTTGTGTTTCTTCAAATACAGACTTTATAATTCATTCCCTCCTATCTCCATGAAGACAGAAACATAATGGGGCTTGGTCACTCACTCCCCCACTCCTACCACAGTCCTGACACAGAGTCAGTACCCAAAATGGATTGTGGGATGAGTGAATGCATAGAGAGAACCTGCACATTTATTAGGCAAAGATGTTCTCAGAGCCTTCTATGCGTTGTGCACAGAGAGATACAAAAGAGACAGAATCATGGTGTTCCAGCGGGTGGGGGGTGAGGGGGCAGGGGCCATCATGCCGGCTCTTTGACAGGCAGAAGCAACACACGAGCATCACCCTTGGGGGTTCTCAGTCTAATGTGGAGTGAAGACAGACATGCAGACAACTATCTATAAAACAAAGCAGAATGAAATAATAGCAAATACCGTTATGAGGCATAGAGGAGCATAAGGAAAGGAACAGCTGAGTCTGACCTGAAAGGGGTAGGCAGAGAACATGTCTCAGCATGCTGTTGCTGCTGAGCCTTCAAGTCCAAGAGGAAATTCTTCAGTCAGTGCTGCAGTCAGAAAGAATAGTAAAAAGGTGTGGGAACAATCCTTCCCCCTCACATCTTCCTCCAGAACAGTGGGCTGAACATCAGGACACTCTGCAAGAAACGACCACTTTAAAAAAATGTCTGCTCCATTATGGAATGATTTTTTTGGTAAATACAGTAAAAATGCCAAAACAATGAGAACTTACTATAACTGACTTAGGAGTTAAGTTGATGGCATCCAAGGTCAAGTTGAGCAGCACTGCTGTGTGATTCAGGAACAAGCAAACAATAGTCAGATGGCAGAGGCGGCATGTGGATGGGCCAGGCCTCGCCACAGGAGCGCCCAAGGTGTCGAGCTGAGAGGAGCAACTCTGCACCCATCCTTCTTTAGTGTTCACCTCTAGTACCTGTGAGTTCTATGGAGAACATAGGGCTGCCAGAAAATTAGGGACAATGTGAGATCTTCAACACTGATATTCTATTAGTTCAATCTTCCTGACAATTACTTTTTTTAAAAAACGAGCAGAAGTGTTGAGTTTGATCCCTGCCTGAATTATGTCCTGCGAGGGAGAGAGAGACAATATTTCTAGGTTAGATCAGGCACCTCCGCATCTCACAAGTGGGGTTTTTACTCTCTGAATGTATATGGTAGAATGACTAATTTCTATATTTTTATAGTCTTTAAAGAAAATCATTCTCCATGGGGGCCAGGGCGGCTGAGTCGGTGAAGTGTCTGAGTCTTGGTTTCATCTCAGGTCGTGATCTCAGAGTCATGAGATCAAGCCCTGCATTGGGCTCCACGTTCAGCATGGAGTCAGCTTGAAAGTCTCTCTCCCTCCCACCGCCCCTCCCCCCTTGTGTGTACACATGCTTGCATTCTCTCTAAAATAAATAAATAAAATCTTTTTTTAAAAGTCATTTTCCAAATCTTCAACTTAAACCTATATATCAGTTTGATGAAATAGATCTGCAGTGACTTCAGAAGCAACAACATACACTGCCTGGTGTGATCTGCTGGTTACCTCACAAACCCACTGTCAGCACATTTTCTGAGATGGTAAGAGGGAGACATTTTATCATCAAGAGTTTCAAGGGAAAGAACTCTTTCCCCTCAGACCTCTGATAGAAGTAAAACTCTCTGGAGGTAAAAACAGTAAGATGAGGAAAAAAACTCTGTTCACCCTTCTATTCAACATAGAGGTCCTAATCGTTGCCTTAAAATCAGATAAGAAACAAAGATAAAGAGGTATAAAAACTGGGCAGAAAAAAGATAAAATATATTATTTGTAGGTAACATGATTCTTTATGTTGAAAACGCACAGTGATCCACAGATTTATTATTAGAATTATTTGGAGATGCAGGAGCACCTGGGTGGCTCATTTGGTTAAATGATGGGCTCTTGATTTCAGCTCAGGTCATGATCTCCACACTGGGTATGGAACCTGCTTAAGATTCTCTCACTCCCTCTGCCCCTCCCCCACCTTCTCTCCCTCTCTTTAAAAAAAAAAAAATAAGAATTATTTGGAGCTGTTAGCAAATTTGCTAGATACAAAATTCATATTGAAAATTAATTCTCTATCTATATACCAACAATAAAAATTGGAAAATGTTAATTTTTAAGAAGAATATCTTTTTTTAAAGATTTTATTTATTTATTTAACAGAGAGAGAGAGCACAAGCAGGGGGAGAGACAAGCAGAGGGAGAAGGAGAAGCAGACTCTGCACTGAGCAGAGAGCCTAAGGTGAGGCTTGATTCCAGGGCCCTGAGATCATGACCTGAGCCAAAAGCAGTCGTTTTAACTGACTGAGCCACCCAAGTGCCCCAAGAAGCGTATCTTCATAATAACAACAATAACAATGAAAACCCTGAGAATATTTAGAAATAAATCTCACAAAGATATGCAGTATCCTTATGGATAATATAAAATTTTATTGAAAGACTGCTGAAGAACAATAAAGAAAATTAAAAGATACACAATGGTCCTTGGGCGAAAAAAAAAACCTCAATATTGTAAACTCAACAATTCTCCCCATGTATCTGCAAAGATTCAATGCAATTGTAATTAAAAGCCATACGTAGTTGTGTGTGAGAAGTGAAAAAGTGATTCTATGATGAATATGGAAGAGCAAAGGGCAATACTTAGACAGTCCTAAAAAGGGATCTAGTGAATTATTTGCCCTACCAGGTATCAAGATGTGGTAGGTAGAAGAAAAGAGGTGAAAAAAGGGGAGGAGGAAGAGGTAGAGAAGAAAAAGGCTGTAGAAATCATGGGAAAACTGGTACTGGCACAGACATAGGAAAAAATGGTCACAAATTTATGACAAAGTTAAAACTGCAGATGAGTGGACAAATGTCATCGTTCCTTAGCAGATCCTGGAGTATTTAGTTATCCATATGGGACAATAATTGAAGCTGGATCCCTACCTCATACTATACCCAGAATCTATTCCAAGTTAACTAAACACTTAATTGTAAAGGTAAAGCCATAAAAGATTCAGAAGACAATGTCTGAGAATCCTATTATGATCTTGTGGTAGGAAAGGATTCTTAAAACAAGAATGCACAAAATACAAAGAAAAAGACTGATTATTTTTAAGCTTAAAAATATAAATGTTATTCAGAAAAAGATTCTATAAAAGGAGTAAAAAGATAAGCCTCAAATATAAGATATAACTTGCAAAGGTTATTATCTAAGTTATAGAACTCCCACAAATTAATTTTTAAAATGAAAAAAAAGTTGAACAAAGGACATAGTGCTTCCCTATGACCCTGCAATTGCACTACTGGGTATTTACCCCAAAGATACAGATGTAATGAAAAGAAGGGCCATCTGTACCCCAATGTTTATAGCAGCAATGGCCACGGTCGCCAAACTGTGGAAAGAACCAAGATGCCCTTCAACGGACGAATGGATAAGGAAGATGTGGTCCATATACACTATGGAGTATTATGCCTCCATCAGAAAGGATGAATACCCAACTTTTGTAGCAACATGGACGGGCCTGGAAGAGATTATGCTGAGTGAAATAAGTCAAGCAGAGAGAGTCAATTGTCATATGGTTTCACTTATTTGTGGAGCATAACAAATAACATGGAGGACAAGGGGAGTTAGAGAGGAGAAGGGAGTTGGGGAAAATTGGAAGGGGAGGTGAACCATGAGAGACTATGGACTCTGAAAAACAATCTGAGGGGTTTGAAGGGGCAGGGGGTGGGAGGTTGGGGGAACCAGGTGGTGGGTATTAGAAAGGGCACGGATTGCATGGAGCACTGGGTGTGGTGCAAAAACAAGGAATACTGTTATGCTGAAAATTTAAAAAAAAAAAAAGCTAAAAATAAAGGACATAGTAAGAATTTCATGACAGAGGAAACACAGACACAAACCCCGTAAAATTATGAAAAGATCCTCAAGCTCTTAATTAATCATGTAAAAGTCAATTAAAACTACAATGAGACACCGTTCCAAACCCAGCAGACTGACAAAATTGAAAAGTTGGTCCAAAAGTTGGAACAATTTGGACAAAAAATAAATTACATGGCATTGGATTCTAATCTTGAGTTTAAAGTAAATATCCATGAGTCCATAGTGATATAAATAAATGACTAAATGAATTAATAAATGGGAAGAAGAGACAAACCTCCTACATAGAATAAAAAACCATCATGTAGATACTCCACTCCAGAGATTTTTCATAACTCCCCATTTCTTATGTGTGGGCTGCACATAATGACTTCCTCCAAAGTGTATGGTATGGAAAAGGAAGCAAAAAGAGTAAGTTTATAGGAAAAAAATCTGGCAATGGTACTTCAGTGAGGTGGTCAAGATCAGCAAGTCATGTTGGCCGTATGTATGTACCCTGGAAATGAACAGAGATAAGTGGCACTTGACCTCTGTGATCTTCTTCCCACCAAACCCGTAACTTCCATATGGTTGTGGGAAGAACATCAGACAAATTCCAATCCAGGAGTATCCTACAAATTCCCTGACCAGCATTGTTGGCAAGGACCAAGCTCAGCAAATGGTAGCCTGTGGCCGAATCCGGCCTACCATCTGCTTTTGTAAATCAAGTGTTATTGGAACACAGACACACCCATTCTTTGCATATTGTCTACTGCTACTTTCCTCCACAACGGCAAAGTAGTCGTGACAGATACTCTGTGTCCTGCAAAGCCAAAAATAATTGCTTTCTGGCTCTTACAGAAAAATGTTGCTGGCACCTTCCATCTTCAAAGCCAGCAAGGGCAGGTCAGATCCCTCCTTTGCTTCTAATTTCTCCAACTCCTCCTTATGCCACATCTCTCTGACTCCGGACAGAGAAAACTATCTGCTTTTAAGAGCTCGTGTGGTTAGATCAGGCCTATCTGGGGAATCCAGAATAATCTCCCTGTTTTAAGGCCTGGAAACCTCAATTTTATCTGTAAAATCCTTTTTGCTATGTAAGGTAACAGTGATATGACTATGAAGGTCTTTAGGGAGTTGTTCTGCTGATCCCCAAAATTACTGGGAAAGTATTCACCCAGGAGCAGCATGACAAATGCACTGCCCAAGGGTCACTACCCCCTTTAGCAGGCCCCTGACACACATGGCTAAGCCATCCTGATTCTTTCTTCAAATCTCAAGTAGCCTTGCCATCCTTCACTTTAGGCAAAAGGACCAACAAATTGGCTTTGGCCTATGAAGTGAAGCCCATTTTATTATCCTGGCATAGGGCCCACCATAGAGCTAGAATTTGAGAAATACCATCTTTTAGCTATGGGACTTTATGCAAATCATTAACATTTCTAGGCCTTCATTTCTTTCTCTCAAAAATGGAGATAATGTCATTTACCTTAACCTTCTTCACAGGGCTGTGTGAGAATCATGTGAAGGGGGAGCAAAAAAGACCGTTTATGGAGGCCTACCATATGCCAGGGATTGTACCAGATTCTTGGCACATACAACTTCATTTTATCCTTACACCAATCTCCTGGTGTGGACTCCACTCTACCTACTTAACCAGTAAAGAAGATGAAGCTCAAAGAGGCTAAGTGACTCATTCAAAGTAACACTGCTAGTAAATGACAGAGCAGGGATCTAACCTCTTATCTGTCCCAAAGCATGACCCCTCCCCTGAACCAACCGATTCCCCATGATACATTACACATGCAAGAGATTGCAAAAATGAAAAACCTAGAGCTGCACCTGCTCTCCCATTGGCAAGTGGGGAGCAGAGCTACTGTATTTAACCCCTACCCCTGCTATGTTCTCAAGTATTTCCACACTGGGTTCTTCAAAGCCTGTGGTAGCATTTCCCTCTGTTCTTTTACCCTCCGAGGACAACAGAAGCCTAATTCAGTCCAACAAATGTTCTGGCCTCAGTTTACAATCCATGTCCAAATGTCTAGTTCTCCAACATCAAAATCCTCTCAGTTCAGACACAGCATTTGGCTACCTTCCCTACACCAATCACTCAGACCACTTGTCTCCCTCTAGCAATTCTTACTCATCCCTTCTCCCCCATGGGGTGAGTCTGAGTTCAGCCATCTCTCCAAATCAATCCTGCAGACTGTTTCCTCACAGGGAATTGGGCTGACCCATGACGGTGACCGTGGCCATAATCATGGTGTGATTTATTATGTGCTGACTTTTTCTCTTTATGTATTTAGTCTCATTTAATCCCCATAACAACCTATGGCACAGGTGCTCATGTTAAGGATGGAGCAACTGAAGAACAATGCAGCTGAGTAACTTGTTCTGGGTCACACAGGTCATAAATGGCTGGGCAAGAATTTAAATCATTGCCCAAGGTCAGGAGTTCTCAGTTCAGGGCACTGGAAAATTTGTTTTTGGAGCAATGCTTATCCTGCAAACCCTAATGTCTTTTCTTTGTTGGAAAGACTCAAATGAAGCCAAGGGCTTTGTGATGATCATGGGGCATGACGGAGTGAATCCTGGAAGATTAGGGATTCGGTAGAATCCAGCAAAATTATGAAAGGTCAAGATTTGTTTCATCTCTTGGCCCTACTTTTTTTTCAGTCCTCTCTTTGGTGACCACGGAGTTCTCTGGTCAAGTTCACTGGGGTCCTGCCAAACCTGTCTGCAAATCTCTGTCTGCCAGTTAGGAACTTCCAACAAAGCTCTTAATTCTTCTCTATTCTAATGACCTCATCTGCAAGATGGAGATAATAGCACACATACTTCACAGCAATGGTTCTCAAAGTGTGGTCCTCAACCACACCATCAGTATCATCTGGGACCTTGTTCTAAATGCAAATTCTTGAGCCCCACCCCACACCTACTGAAACAGAACCTTTGGAGGTGGAGCCCAACACTGTATTTACAAGTTCTCCAGATGATTCTGATGCACACAAAGATTGACAACCACTGCTTTAGGGGTTATTCTGAGTCTTCAATAAGATTAAGTCTATAAAGAGCTAAGCCTGGCTGGCACACAATTCCAGAAACTGAAAGATCAGGATACTTCAGATTCCTTTAAAAACAGGAAGAACTATGCATTGATGAGTCATCAACACTTTAGTGTGAACTAGTTTAAAATATTTTGTAGGAAGTATTTGTACAAAGCAGTGAGATTTAGTAGACTGTTTTTTTTTTTTTCTATCATTAAAGACAAAAACAGATGGCAGAACTGGGGCTCAAAGAGGTGAATATTTTTCCCAAGGTTACCTGGAGAGAAATCCAGAAATAAAATCCAGACTGACTCTGCACTTGGTTCATTTTCCAGCCCCCACTCTCCTGTTCAGCATTAACTACAAGCACCCTCATGGGAAGGGAATTCATCAAGATCAAGGCCTCCGCACTGGCTCAGGCCAGGCACAGGGACCAACTGAGAACTGGCTGTGTGTTGAAAATCTGATTCTCAGACGCCGAAAGTCTGCTGCCTGAGGAACCGACTAATTGTTCTTACCTCTGCCCTACTTGCTGATGAAGGCAAGAAAGTGTGACCTTCATCTGCAAGGAGACATTCCTCTCTCATTCCTGCTAAAAATAAAAGAATCATTGTAACCAAAACTCATGCAAAGGCCAATTTAAACAGATCTAAATAGGTCACACACTAGAATTCTTTTACTGCGTTAGCCACCTAGAGTTCTCGAGGTGACAAAACATACGTGCAGGTAAAGGAAGCCCGATCTGTTTTTAGTCTGAGCTGACAAAAATGTGCTGGTGTGTTGTCACTTGTGGCCACAATTCCCGGGGCAGTGATGCTAGAAGTTGAGAGTCTGTGCTCATTACAGGGTTGAGATGTTTTTCATCCATATCAGCGACCGGGCAACATGCTAGATGGATGGGGTTGGGGTCTCACATGAAAAGAGGAGTTGCTCACTGAGACAGTTGCAATGTCTGACAAGAGCTGAGGGAAAGTCCAGAAAGGCTAGAACATTCTTTCGGCCCTAATGGTGAAGACACCTAGACATAGGAGATGTCTGTGTCTCCTGGCTTCTTGGGGTCTACGAGTAAAGCCAACTTCTGATCAAGAGCTGGAAACTGGACTAAGCGGTTGGGGAGAGGAGAGAGGATAAGCAAGTGTAGGGGGCTTCATCAGCCAGCCAGCCACAGTCAGGTTAAAAATCCCATATTATGGGATTCCTATTGTTTTTTGTACCTTGCCATTTGTGTGGGTCTCCCTAAGGACTATCACTGGGTTCAGTGCAGTCTTCTGAGAGTTCTAGCTTACCTCAGATAAACTGGAAGGAGCCAGGAGGAACTGCCATGTCTACATTGGTATCTTAGTCTTCTAGAAACCACCTGAAAGGGTCACAAGAGTCAGAGCAACCTGTAGGGGAGGCGAAGCCTCAGGAAGAAAGGTCCTCAACTTTAGAGTTCTGAGTGGTATTTGATTTACAGCAGTGAGCTTCTACAACAGCTAAATCTCTAAATCTGGTGAATAGGCTGAATCCTGGTATATTCTTCATTTTTTAAAAGCATCATTTAATTTCTTTTTTTTAATTTATTTTTTTTTTTCAGTGGTCCAAAATTCATTGTTTATACATCACACCCAGTGCTCCATGCAATATGTGCTCTCTGTAATACCCACCACCAGGCTCACCCAACCTCTCAACCCCCAACTCCAAAACCCTCAGTTTGTTTCTCAAGAGTCCACAGTCTCTAATGGTTTGTCTCCCCCTCCAGTTTTCCCCAACTCCCTTCTCCTCTCCATCTCCCAATGTCCTCCATGTTATTCCTTATGCTCCACAAGAAAGTGAAACCATATGATAATTTACTCTCTCTGCTTGACTTATTTCACTCAGCATAATCTCCTTCAGTCTGATCCATGTTGATACAAGAGTTGGGTATTCATTCTTTCTGATTGAGGTGTAATATTCCATTGTATATACGGACCATATCTTCTTTATCCATTTGTCTGTTGAAGTACATCTTGGCTCTTCCCACAGTTTGGCTACTATGGCCATTGCTGCTATGAATATTGGCATACAGATGGCTCTTCTTTTCACTACATCTGTATCTTTGGGGTAAATACCAAGCAGTGCAATTGCAGGGTCATAGGGAAGCTCTATTTTTAATTTCTTAAGGATTGTCCACACTGTTTTCCAAAGTGGCTGCACCAACTTGCATTCCCACCGACAGTGTGAGAGGGTTCCCCTTTCTCCACATCCTCTACAACACATGTTGTTTACTGTCTTGTTAATTTTGGCCATTCTAACTGGTGTAAGGTGGTATCTCAATGTGGTTTTGACTTGAGTCTCCCTGATGGCTAATGCTGATGAACATGTTTTCATGTGTCTGTTAGCCATTTGTATGTCTTCTTTGGAGAAGTGTCTGTTCATGTCTTAGCCCATTTTTTGACATGTTTATCTGTTTTGTGCGTGTTGAGTTTGAGGAGTTCTTTATAGATCTTGGATATCAGCCCTTTTTCTGTAGTGTCATTTGTGAATATGTTCTCCCATTCCATGGGTTGCGTCTTTGTTTTGTTGACTGTTTCCTTTGCTGTGCAGCCAGCATTACCTTGATCCCCAGGCAAAGACCCCACCAACAAGGAAAATTTCAGACCAATATTCGTGATGAATATGAATGCCAAGATTCTTAATAAGAGCCTAGCTAATATGGTTCCAACAGTACATTAAAAAGATTTCCCACCATGACCAGGTGGGATTTTTCCCTGGGATGCAAGGGTGGTTCAACATTCGCAAATCAATCAATATGATAGAACAAATCAATAAGAGAAGAGAGAAGAACCCCACGGTCCTCTCTATTGATGCAGAAAAAGCATTTGACAAGATACCATATCCGTTCCTGATTAAAACTATTCAAGATATAGGGACAGAAGGAACATTCCTCAACTTCATAAAATCTTTCTATGAAAAACCCACAACGAATATCAGCCTCAATGGGGAAAAGCTGACAGTCTTCCCTTTGAGATCAGGAACATGACAAGGATACCCACTCCTGCCACTCTTGTTCAACATAGTACTAGAAGTCCTAGCAACAGCAATCAGACAACAAAAAGAAATAAAAGGTATTCAAATTGGCAATGAAGAAGTCAAACTCTCTCTCTTTGCAGATGACATGATACTTTATATGGGAAACCCAAAAGACTCCCACCCAAACTACTAGAACTCATACAGCAATTCAGTAATGTGGCAGTATACAAAATCAACATGCAGAAATCAGTTGCTTTCTTATACACTTACAATGAAAATATAGAAAGGAAAATTAGAGAAATGATTCCATTTACTATAGCACCAAGAGCCATAAGATACCTGAGAATAAACCTAACCAAAGACTTAAAGGATCTGCACTCAAGGAACTACAGAATGCTCAGGAAAGAAATTGAAGACACAAAAAGATGGGAGAGCATTCCTTGCTCATGGATCAGAAGAATAAACATTGTTAAAATGTCTGTACTGCCTAGAGCAATCTATACTTTCAATGCCATTCCGATCAAAATTCCACTGGCATTTTGCAAAGAGCTGGAACAAACAATCCTAAAATTTGTATGGAACCAGAAGAGACCCTGGATTGCTAAGGAAATGCTGAAAAAGAAAAACAAAACTGGGGGCATCACGTTGCCTGATTTCAAGCTTTACTACAAAGCTGTGATCACCAAGACAGCATGGTACTGGCATAAAAACAGACACATAGACCAGTGGAACAGAGTAGAGAGTCCAGATATGGATCCTCAACACTATGGTCAAATAATCTTCAACAAAGCAGGAAAAAATATCCAGTGGTAAAAAGACAGTCTCTTCAATAAATGGTGCTGGGAAAATTAGACAGCTACATGTGGAGAACGAAGAGAAGAATGAAAGAGAAGAACGAAACTCAACCATTCTCTTACACCATACACAAAAATAAACTCAAAATGGATGAAGGACCTCAATGTGGGGCAGGAATCTATCAAAATCCTAGTCATGGACATTATACCAGTGATACACATTCTCTAAGCTTCAACTTCTCCACTGGAAAACAGGAGAATTAATAATAAATGTGCTACCTACAGAGTTATGGTGAGGATGAATGAAAGACATACATGACATTGCCTACCTATGTCTGGCACAAGCTAAGAGCATCTTTGGTGGGTGAAAGAATAGATTTTCCCTTGTCTAGTTGGGGGGATAACCCTGATTCTGTGAACAATGTACTTTTTACAACTCTGATAAATATTACCTTCAAGAGCTTAGCCTCTGGATTATAATTTAGGTTCTGGCATTTTCACTTTGAGACATAACATTAAATGTCCTAGCTCCAAGAGGACCTTTTGAGGAATGCCTGGATAGTCACTGCCTGGGGACACACAGCTGTAGGTGTGTGGGCCAGAATGTGCATCCACAGCTTTCTCGTGCTTTCCACCACATCTATATTCTCAAAGTGTGGGCAGAGGACCATCTGTACCAGAAGCACCTGGGAAGCTGGTAAACAATGCAGATTCCAAAAATAATAGAAAGAAGAGTCACAAACAGATTTATACCACCATGTTCATAGCAGTGTTGTTCACAATAACCAAAAGAGCAGAAGTAACCCAAAAACCCATCATCAGGCAAATGGATAAGCAAATTGCGGTATAGACATGCAATGGAATATTATTCAGCATTAAAAGGGAGGAAAATGCTGACACATGGTACAGCATGGACGAGGCTTTGGGACTTTGTGGAGTGAAATAATCCAATCACAAAGAACAAATACTTAGGATCCACTTATGTGAGGTACCTAGAATAGCCAGCTACCTAGAGTAGCCAAATACCTAGAGACAGAAAGTAAGATGGTGGCCACCAGAGTCCGGGGGAGGGGAGAAGGGGGAGTTAGTGTATAATGGGAACTAATTTTCAGTTATTCAAGGGTTCTGGAGTTGGATGGTAGTGGTGTTTGCACAATGGTGTGAGTATGCTTAATGCCACTGAACTGCACACTTAACAATAGTTAAGTTGGAAAATTTTAAGTTATGTGTATTTTACAATATAAAATAACAATAATTTTTTTAAAAAAATCAGATTCTTCAACCCACTCTGGAGTCTCAAAATCAGAGCTTCTGGTGGTGGACTCAGGACCTGTCTTAGGAAGTTGTGTGGGTGAGTCGAACACACACCTAGACGTGAAGGCTTCCACTCTGCCATTTGGTTCAGGCACGGCTTCTGAAAACCAGGACACATACACCCACACAAAGGCAGAGCCACACATAAAAAACTTACCAAAAGAATAGAAGAGACCATGGTTTTCATGCTAACCAGAATCATGTGATCCACTTTTCCTTTGTTTGAACCAGGCAAGCTGCTGGGTGCCTTTCAGCCCCAACACTCAACAGTTCCCCAATACCTCTAGCATTTTCTGGGTATGTATGTTGGCTCACCTCTCATTCTGGAACAGGATCACTGCCTGGGGTTACTGAGGTCCTGCCTTCCCCTTTACACTAATTAAAACCCCTTTGCCAAACAGGCACTAAGAGAGAGAGAGAAGCATGTGACTTCTGGGAAGGGGGTACCGCCAGTGTTTGCCTCAAAGGCCCCACCCACACAACGTGTCTCTGCTTCTTTTCACCAATCCAGCCACTCAAGCTGCCCAGCTCACTTTCTCTGATACCCTGGAACTAGGGCTACAGGATAGAGAGCAGATTGGGTCTGGGGGGAGGGGCTCAGGAGGAGGGTGGCATAGGGAAGGGTAGATGTGAGTTGACTTGGAAAGACACTATCCCAGGTGAGATTGTGGTGTCTTAGAGTGTGGCTGGGGGAAAGAAAGAAAAGTGGAGCTGAGATGTATTTAGAAGATAAAACCATCAGAGTTCTGTCTAGGTTGGGTGTTGGATCCAGGAGAGCACAGCTGTGTTGGGAATGGTCTGCTTTTTGAGGGGATATAAATGTGTCCTGTGGACTAAATATGGGCCACATGGGAAAGAAAGGGCTGGCGAGGAGCCATCTTCACTGAAGAGGTGAAGGGACTCCGGCAGCAAGAAGCCAGAGGTGAACAGTGACATTCTTAGAGGACAGGAAGTCACATATGACTTCCCTCCTTTGCTCCACTGGAAGCTGGCCCCCATCCTTAGGCGCTTTCCAAAAATCACCTCATTAACATGACAAAGACACCCTTATAGCTCTCATCACTTAGAAAAATCCAAGGGTTTGAGGAACTCTGTGCCAGGAACTGGGTCCAAGACCAAATACTTATTTCTTCTTATAAATCACAGTATCACAACTAGGAAGGAAAATATGGAAAGAGGGAGCATATAGAAATCTTTAGAGCAGTAAGGCTGGTGAACACAATTAAACAGGCTAAAGTTTTGAAGGTTAAAGAAGGCTCATTTTTAATGCTTGACAGTATGGAATGAGAATAATCCAAGAGAGAGGAGAATCATTGAAAGAAGTCTCCAAGGAGGTGAGAGAACCTAGAGCTTTGGGAGCGAGGCCTGAAGTAGGAGTAGGACCACCTGCTAGACAGGAAAGTAGAGATACATACCTAAGAATCCCAGTCAGTGTGTGGATTTAGTGCAAGTCACTGCCTACGGCAGCTGTCTTCTTAATGATGTACTTGTCTGTAGTCATTTAGCAAAAGAAGGTTTGGGTTAATGGCAGCAGCAGAAGGAGACTGGCATAGGATGAGGTTTACAGGAGAAGCGAGGGAGAACATGGCAGGGGCGGGCAGAGCAATGAGGGAAGGTAATTCTTTAGAGAAGGTGTCTGTGGATAGAAAGGGATTGTGTGATAATGAGCTGGCAAAGTGAGCTCATGGATATGGTTGGTTGTTTTGTTTCTTTTTTTTAAAGATTTTATTTATTTGAGAGAGAGAGAGAAAACTCAAAGCGGGAAGAATGGCATTGGGAGAGGGAGAAGCAGACTTCTTGATGAGCAGGGAGCCCAATGTGGGGCTCGATCTCAGGACCCTGGGATCATGGCCTGAGCCAAAGGCAGATGCTTAACCAACTGAGCCAACCAGGTGCCCCTGGTTGGTTGTTTTTAAGGACTATTGTTTTGTGTTAAGATAGGAAAAGCTTGAGCGTATTGAAATTTTGATGGGACGGTCAATTCAAAAAGGAAAGTCCCAGAATATACCTGAGAGAAAAGAGAATGATGGAAGGGCATGTTGCCAGCAAGGGCTGTAGAACAGCGGAGGAGGAAATGGGACACTTCTATGACAACAGGGACGCAGGAGGAAGGATGGGACAAACGCAGATGTGTTTTCAGATTGGAGGAAAGAAGTTGTAGGATTTCCCTCTACAGCTGCTCCAATTTCCCTTTTGAAATAAAAGGAAACATGTTGAGAGTGAGAAAGAAAAATAGGGTTTGAGAAAGCTACACTTTATAGTTCATATTAGCGAACAGAGCATCAAAGTGTTTTCTATAAAACAGAGAACAAGAAAGGGGGGAGGGAGCTCAGGAGGGAGAAAGAGGGATGGAAACCTTGTGGATTTCCTCTAATGTATTTTATGTCCAGATGGACCATGAGTGGCATTCACTATGAGGGACTCTATAATGAAACTGAAGAACAGTTCACGCCTTCACAAAAGAGCATTTTGTCAGACTATCATCACATTTTAGTGAAGGAAAGGGCCTTGGGGATTTCCTAGTCCAACATCCCAGAAAATTCATGTTAGGATTGGGGAAGTCTCACAGATGGGTCATGGCCGAGCCAGAATTAATAATACCACATTGCCCACACCCAGACTGCACTGGACGCCCGCCCCATGGCCAGACACCAATAGGCAGGGACTCGTCTCCAGTGCATGAGCCGCTGACTGAGGAGAAGTGTTGGCAAGAGGGTGGGCTGGCCTTCTCCCACCCAGACTCTGCCACCAGCCCTTGCAGAAGGGCTTCCCCTGGGTTCAGGCAGGAATCCATTGAGCCACCTCTGCTTCTCTCTGCCTCACTGCTGGGTTCAATAGGTTCCCACAGTGATTAGCCAAACTAGGAAACACATGGGACTGGGATTCTGGAGCAGCTTCATTTAATGGGTTCAACTCCATGGTGAAGAAGAAATAGCTGCTAACTGGCCTGGACAATGAGGTTGTGTTCTTTGTATCTCTGCTGTCTTGATGGACAATGTCAACCCAGCCTAACTTCTCCACTATGTTGATGTATTGTCATCTCCAGGTGCTGTGTGTGCTTCCAGCATGTCTCAGAGGAAGGTTTTCAAAGTTAGACTTGCTGGTATTTGGAATTTGGAGAGAATGGTCCTCAAGTCACAGTGTTTTGACACTTTAATTCACTTTTATATCACATCTTTTATTCCTGAATCCTAAAGGCTCCGGTCTCATTTTGCAGATGGAAGAATTACACCAGGTGACACAAGAAACACCAAAACAATTCCATCATACCCCCGAGGATGTTTATAATCAAGAGGTGTTTCAAATTAAGGCACACAATAGCTTTTATTGTTTTGCACCATGATATGAAGGAACTTTGGCACAAAATAACATTGTGTTCATGAGCTTTTTGGGATTTGTCATTTCCTTTTCATTTTGCCTACTTGCAGTAACTGAGGTTCCCATCGATCACCATGGAAGGTAATGTCTCAACAGTCATAATTCTGACTGTGAATTCAGCATGTTCAGAAACCAAGGTCCTGCCATTGTCTCAGAGACGCTGTCAGACAAAGGGAAAAGCCCGTACCATTGTCACCAGAGCCTAATGGGGATTCCATCTCTCTGGGAGGTTGGAACATTTTGTTTCCTTCTATGTGATGATAATAACAGCCACGATTATTGTTCTTGGAAATGGAAGGCCTGGGATATGGAACCAAAAAAAAAAAAATGACAATGAAAAACTAATATATCATTAACATGCCTTTGGGGAAGCTCCTTTGGCAACTACAAATGCATTATCCAGGACCAGCTTGAATCAATTTAATTAATTTTAAATGGCTTTGTGCATTGAAAAAGCCAAGGACTAAAGAAAATGGGAAGCTGGTTCAGATGTTTTCTGGGGAAAGAACCGTTACAGAGAGAAGATAGAGCTCAACCGTGTACCCCTATCAGTGATCTTAGGGCTGGTTTCAATTCCACAGTCCTTCAAGAATGAAGCGCAAGTGTCACAAGCATGAAGAGCAGAGTTGGTATTAAAAACTCTGAGTTCAGGGGCGCCTGGGTGGCTCAGTGGGTTAAAGCCTCTGCCTTCGGCTCAGGTCATGATCCCAAGGTCCTGGGATCGAGCCCCCGCATCAGGCTCTCTGCTCAGCAGGGAGCCTGCTTCCCTTCCTCTCTCTCTGCCTGCCTCTCTGCCCTCTTGTGATCTCTGTCAAATAAATAAATAAAAATTAAAAAAAAAAATCTGAGTTCAAACCTTGACTCTGCAATTCATTCATTGGGCAACACGAGCAGGTGAACCACCATTTCTACAGGCTCACTCTATAACTGATGCAAGATTTCCATCGTGAACTTTAAGGCAGGATATCAGACTCTCCAAAAATTTCCCTGCAATTCTCTTCATTTATCATAGCTATGCTGGTGGTACACCTGGCTTATTTCATGATCTGTTCAATCATCTGATCCCATGGTACCTGTCTGATCTGCACGATGCCCACAAGCACATGGTGGTCAATTGGTGGGTCTATCACAAAGCTACCTGTGTGTCCAAGCTCCATACCTAGCCATGGGACTCAAAGGAAGTATAAGCTCCACCTCCGGTCTCTGGGAGTTTTCCATCATACCCAAGAGATGAAATGTGCAAACCCACAGAAAGTAAAATGTCACACAGGGCTATCTGTGCTTCATGGCCTGTGAATGGCACAGTTATGGGCCATGGAAGAGAGCAGGGCAAGAGCCAAAAGAAGAAGCTTCCTAGAGAGGAGGGCTAAACCTGTTAAAGGATAGAGCTCTGGTTATTCCCTGCTGACTTAGACAGAAGGACAAAATAAAGTAATAGACAGATGTATTTAAACACCTCTAGCCCAGAACCCAGCAGATGGGAAGAGCCCAGTCTTCCCAAATGGGTTCAATCTCTACTGCATTCCTGAAACCATCCAAAGCGTCCTCCATCACCAAAGAGGGACAATGACATCTGAGCAGCTGTTTGTGTCTGTTCTTCAGAAAGAGCCCTGGTGCTGGGCCAAGGCACACCCCCCCCAAAACCATAGCCAAAGAACTTGGCTGGAATTAGATTGGAGCCCCACCTGTGCATCAAGGTCTGGGTCCTGTGGGCACACTGAACAGCAAACTGAGGGCTTCCAGGTCCCCACAGTCAAACCAAACCAATTCCAGAATCAATTCTTAAGCACTTGTGTCTAGCAAGAAGTATTATGATGAATAAAAGGATTATTAAGAGATAGTATACGTTTTTAAGTGGTTCATAAGCCAGCATGAATCAGAAAAGTATACGTAGAATTACCCTACAGGAACAAATAAGCTAGTAACAAAGAAATGTGTGCTTCTGAAGTTCAATGAAGAAGCATTTAGAGCATATAGGTAAGATCAGGAGAGGTCTCTTGCAGAAGTGGAAATGAGATCTCTGTTTCTATTCCCTCATCCATAACCTGTAGATAATATATGTACCAGTATCATAACATCATTGTAAGAATCAAATAGGTTTCCAATATAAAAAACTAAGGCACATACTATTGATATTAAATATTAATATTAAAAACCTGGCACATCCTGACTACTCATTTACTTATTAACGGAAGATGACCTTGAAGGATGGGTAGCATCTTACAGATAAAAATGAGGGATGGGAGAGTTCAGTCTGTCGTGAAAGCAAAGGTAATATCTGTTCTTACTCAACTGCTTATCTCATAACCAGGGAGAAAGGAACCGAGATGAAAAGGCATCCGCCAGAGATGGGAATGTCAAAGGCCTGCCCAGGAAGCTGTAAATATTCTATTGAAGTATTATTGGAGTAGAACAGAGCTTCACATTGAACAACGAGAGATGAGGCATAGACGCAATTTGGAGAGGCTTTGAATGCTGGTTTGGAGACTTTGCACAAATTCTTGGCCCCCGCCCATGCTTCCATTACAGAAAATAACCCAGTCATCCATATCTTCTTAATCTGGCAAGCCGTGCAGATGGACCCAATTCTGAGTGTAGCATCACCACTTAGCCATTAGAATGAACACAGTCTTTAGAGCATCAAAATTGAAAGTTTGCAGCAGAGCGAGTCAAAGTTATTGATTAGCGCTTTCTTTTGTGCCGAGTGTCTGCTGGGCTGGACAAGTATTAGCTGCATTTGTCTGAGAAACCTCATCTCAGTCTCTCCCAGCAGGATAAGGAATGGCAGACTGTGCAATCCAAGTGCCAGGAGAATGGCTGGAGATATACACTTTAGCCGTAAGTATAGAGATACATAACACTTAAGACCAAGTGCAAAACTCCTTTCCAGGCAAACCTGCCTTTGCTGGAGGAAAAGAGTAAACACAAGACCCAGCAGCATCACCAAGCAGTCAAGAGGCAATGAGCCATCAGGTAACAGAAGGACGGGTCCAACATCAACATTCTCAGTGGAAGACCCGGGGACAGGAGGTGTCCAGAAAATCAGGAAGTTCTCTAGGAGTCAAGGAAGACATCACAGAGATGGAATAGAGATAGGTGGCGAAAGACCAGGGTGATAAGAAATCTTAGCAACCCATCCCACCCATTTATTTATTAATAACTATTTATTGAGTATCTGTTCTGGGCCAGCCACTGTGCTGGGCAATGAGTATGCTAAAGTCCCTGTCTTTGTGAAGTTTACATTGAAGTAGGGGGACAGAACAAAAATAAAAAGGAACATAAATATGTACTCCAATGTCACAGAAGAAGGACTATGAAGCAAACTAAATTTAGGTCAAGGGAATGGAGGCATGCTCTTATTGACTGAATGGTCAGGGTGGATGTATTAGTCTGCTCAAGCTGGGTAACAAATCACCACACACTGAGAGGCTTGAACAACAGAAATTTGTTTCTCACAGTTCTGGAAACTGGAAGCCCAAGGTCAAGGGGCTACAGAAATTATTTCTTCCCTGATGTCTTTCCTTGGCTTGTAGATGGCTACTTTCTCACTGTGTCCTCCCATGGTCTTTTCTCTGTGTGTGCACACCCCTGGTGTCTCTTCATCCACAATTTCCTCTTTTTATAAGGGAATTGGTCCAGTCAAATTAAGACCCAGTCTAACAGCTTCATTTTAACTTAATCACCTCTTGGAAGACCCCTTCTCAAGTACAGTCACATTCAGAGGTCCTGGGAGTTAGGACTTCAACACATGAATTTGTGGCAGGGGAACAATGCATCCGATAAGAGTGGGTCTTTTTGATGAAGGGACTGAGGTGCCGTGATGAATTGAGCTCTGGGACAAGAGAGAACAGCCAGTACAAAGAAAGTTCATCACGCTCTAGAAACAGTCAATGAGGTGGGCGTGGCTGGGTAAACTAAGTAAACAGAAGAGTGGGTGATGACAGTGGAGAGCTGCCCAGGAACCAGATCACATTGGGTTTATGAAGTAAATTGAATAAGGATTTTGAAATCTGGGGAAAGATTTGGAGGGATTGGGGAGGTAAATGACATATTCTGACTTACATTCTAAAATAATTATTCTGGATTCTGAGTGGGAAATTGACTATAAGACACTAGAGTGAGAAAAGGGAGACGCACCAAGAGGCTATTGTAATTGTCCGGGAAAAAAAGGCTGGTGGCTTGGACCAGAGATTACAGGGAGATAGTGCTATTCTTATCCTATCCTATCTCCAGCCCCTTGTTAGGGGTACAGTCAGGTGTGTGACAAGATAGAGTTGGAGGACAGCTTCCCATCTTTCCCTTCAAGGAGATAAGGACAAGCCAGGGGCCAGCTATAGACTTGTCACAGAGTTAAAATGCAGACCATTTACAAAGGACTTGAGATGTGGAATCTTAAAGAAAACCGCACTCACTCAATTCCCTAAAGGCCCATCAACCCTATACAGTTAATGGTGAGTCAGAGGAGGAGCATGAGCCAGGCTTCCCACTGATTTATGGCAATCCTGGAGATTAAAAATCCTAACTGAATAAAAATTTCCACAGTTGACTCTCAGTTAGCCACACTTTTGGAGCAGAAAAGTTGTGGATAATCCAAATACCTCCTATTTGTTATTATTGCGTTAAATAGTTGTAAAAGGAGATTTCAAAATGAAGCAAACAAGTCTAGCTAGAGTCTTTTCTGCAAGAGGGTCAGGAGGCTGCCAGGGAGGAGGAATTCATACAAGTCCTTGTCAGAGGAACTATGAACTTCTCTGCCAACTACAAGCCCTCAGCCTAGACTTAACTCCTTCCTCACCAAGATACCTAAATTCTTTGCATTCTTTGCTTCAAAGAAAGGAGCCACTGGATTTGACAAATTATAAATCCATGATTTGCATATTTTCCCAACCAATCCCAGCTAACCTAGTTTCAATCTCTGTTCTACTTAGAGGACCTAAGTGAGAATGACGCTCATGACGTTTGGCCCTTCTAACTTTGCCCTATCATTGTCTTCCTTGGAACAAGTCAGGTTTCTACCTGAATCTGTATTTCCTGGATTGCAATTCTAATTGCCCAAAGAAATGTCTGCTTGCTTAAACTTTCAGTGAATTCTTCCTTGGTCGATACAGGCTTCCGCATCCATTCAACATTATCTCTCTTTCTTACCCTATTTTGTCCATCACAATATATTAAAATTGTTGCTCAAGGCATAGGGAACAGTAAATATTCCTTGTGAGTGAAGATTTCACCGTGAATAATTATTTTTTTCTTTTGGGGGTGGTTGGGTCAGGGAAGAAGAAGAGGGAGAGAGAGAATGTTAAGCAGGCTCCATGCTCAGCACAGAGCCCAAAACAGGGCTCATTCTCAAGATCCTGAGATCACAACCTGAGCAGAAATCAAGAGCTGGATGCTTAACCGACAGCCACCCAGATGTCCCTCATCCTGAATAATTCGGACAGTTCCAGCAATTATAGCCCCTTGGACACGGTAATTAATGTAATCTGCAATTAAATAGAACCATTTTGTTTTCAAAGCAGTTTGAAAAATATTTTTCCTATGTAGGGCTCAGAATTTTAGAGGGACCCTCAATGCCCTGTCACTGTGTTTCTATCAATGGAATTCTTTCTTTTTTTTTTTTCTCAAAGATTTTATTTATTTATTTGACAGAAAGAGAGATCACAAGTAGGCAGAGAGGCAGGCAGAGAGAGAGGGGGAAGCAGGGTCCCTGCTGAGCAGAGAGCCCCATGTGGGGCTTGATCCTAGGACCCTGACATCATGACCTGAACCGAAGGCAGAGGCTTAACCCACTGAGCCACCCAGGTGCCCCTATCAATGGAATTCTTATCTAGAGTAAAATTCTTGGCCTTTCTGGAGGAGCATGTACATCTTTGGAGAATGCCATGTCTCTGGCCTGGGTATAGTTAATATTTAAAAGCAATACCCATTCATTTGTGATCTTTCTCTCTTTCCTGCTCTTGAGAATATGAAACCCTAACTTATGTCATAGTTAGGGCAGACCCATGTGGTCCCATGTGGTCTTGGATGGGAAGTGGGTAGGGAAGGCATTTGGGAGGAAGGATGGTTGCCGACTCAGGCTGGGTTCTTCAGTTCAGCTTCTCCAGTAATAAAGGTGGATATTCATATGTCCACCTGGCTGGTTCCTGTCACTTAACTGGTCAGTATCCAACACCCTAGGCAATGATATTGAAATCTGGAATTGCTAGTCAGACAAAGTTAAGAAAGATAACTTAAAATTCAATAAAAAATAATTTTAATGTCCAGAAAGTTTTGACCCTGAAAATCAAGAAGAAAAAATAAAAATAATTAAAATGGATCAAACTTGAAAATTTTTTTAATTAGAATAGAAGATGCTTAAATGTCTTAAGAGCTAAAAATGCAAAAATCTCACCTGCATGGAGATGAAGATTTACTTAAATGGCTGGAAGAATTAAGTCAATTGTACTTTTTAAGAAATGAAATCTCTGTGACCAGCTCCTTTAAATTACAGAGGACTTGTTACAGATATAAATAGAGCCCAGGCTGGGACATTGTTGTTAACAAAAAATCTGATCAGTTTTAGGGCCAAAATCTTTTGTTGTACAAACTTATTGCCAGGAGAAGTATGTCCCAAAGTAGCTTAGGATGATGTAATTGTTTAATTAGCATGTAAGCATCTTTAAACCAAGACAACTTAGAACTAATATGTAAATATACGAGAAAAGGACATTTTTAACATTTATATATTTAAGAATGACTTTTTTAATCAGCCTATCTTCTCTAAAACTGAACAATTTCCAAGTTTATATTCACAATGTTAGAATATTTAAGAGAGTTCAAATTCACCATAAACATAAGTTTAATTTATTATATTTTTAAGCTATTTAAGTAGTTGGGATGGTTTTATTTCTATTTCATATAGCTGATGTATTTCTAAATGAAACCAGATTATTAAACACATAAATATAATTTGAAATGCAAAGGGCATTTAATTAGGTTGTTAAAATTCAAACTGATTATTAAATGTGCTAAATATATAAAACATATAATAATATTTGTAAGTAAACTTAAAAGGCTAAAAAGAGAACTAGATTTTTGGATTTGTAACTACAAAAATTTAAATATTACTATCTGAAACCAGAATTGCTTCTAAATAATGTCTTTTGCACAGAAAAACCAGGTGTGAGGACACAAAACTCACATTAACACATGCTATGAGAGAAGGAAATTGCTGTGGCTCCTTGACCCTTCCAGCCAATATCAACAGGCATCCAGTATCATGGTCAGAATGTAGGATCTGGGGTCAGAGACTCTCTATAATGTGATTTTATAGAAATTCCTTAGTCTCTCCGACTCTGATTCTTTATCTGTAAAAAGGGGCCAAATAACAATAGCTATCCTACTAGATTGTTCTCAAGAGTGAATGAGACAATAGGTATAAAAAAAAAAAAGAACTTGCTGGGGTACCTGGGTGGATCAGGCAGTTGAGCATCTGACTCTTAATTTCAGCTCAGGTAATGACCTCAGGGTCGTGAGGTCGAGCCCCACATTGGGCTCAATGCTGGCCATGGAGCCTGCTTAAGCTTCTCTCTCTCTCCCCCTCTCCCTCTGCCCCTCTGGTCCCCTACTTGTGCTCTCTCTCTGGCTCTCTCTGTCTTGCTCTCAAAAAAGTAAAATGAAATGAAATACAATGATATAATAAAATAAAATAATGAAAAAAGAATTTGCTAACTATAAAATTATAAACTCTCTCCCCTCCCCCCTTTCTCACACACACACACACACACACACACACACACAACCAGTAGTTATTATTGCATGGGGGGAGGACAGGACTTCTTGCAGGAAAAGCAAGGTATGAGAGGAAAACTGAGCAACATCACACTGCAGAGTAATGATATAATCAATACTATTTATTTCATTTCACTGCTACTCTGTATTATTCCAGATACATAATACTACATTTCAGTTTTCCTGGAGGACAAATAATGCTCTGAATTTCAACCAGAGAAAGGCCAAATGGTCACAAGGGTGATTTTGTCACCTTTTTCTCAAAGTGTGAGCCTTGGAGCACTTGCAGCATGAACACCTTGTGTGCTTGTTAAAATACAGATTCTCCAGACACACTGGAGTCAGACTCTCAGACTGTGGGGTCCAGGCCCTAGTTCTAACAGGTTCCCTGGCTGATTCTGGGGCATATTTTGGTTTGGGAACTACTCCTTCAAATAATTAGAATAGATCATTTAAAAAATAACTTATGGCTCCATAAAAGTATAAACATAATGCATCCAGGATTGAACAGAGGGTGCTGAGTTCATAATGTCTTCCTCCCCACCTGTGGAAGTTGCAGACATTCTGTAAATGTCCCTTGCAGATACTTCTCAGCATTCAGGGATCCTTGTGTCTGCCTCCTGCCTTCCTGTCCAGACATGTTGACTTTGTTCTCCATCTTCAGAGTCTATTTCCAATGTTTACATGCTTTGTTTCTCTGGCCCTTACATTTTGTGATCAGGTAGGCCTCCCAAATGGCTCTGCTCCCAGGTTATGCCTCTCATGCCCTCTCCGCAGGGACCTTCATCCCTTCCTTGGCTCTATTCTATGCAGCCCGAGAAAGGCATCAGGTCCCTACACCAAGCCCAAATACCCAGAAGCACACTTGCTCCCACTCCAAAATGGAAGGGTATTCATGCGGAATGGTCTCTGGGGCAGCCGCTGTGCTCTGTCCTCTGAGAGGCATTCTGATCCTCTAGCATGGCCTGAATATGCTTTGAAGCTCCGTTCATCCAAGTCTGGCCCATGGACCGGCAACATGAGCATCCCCGGGTCTCGTTAGAATGCAGAAACGCAGGCACCTCTCCAGACTTCTGAAATCAGAGTCGGCATCTTAACAAGATCCCTAAGTGATCCATGTGCACATTAAAGCTTGATAAACACTTTTTCTTGGAATGTTAATAAATCTGAGGAGTCCATACTGAATCTTCAAATATTAGCAAGATTCTCAGATCAAATATTTTAGATATTACCGTGCATTATAATGATGACCTGTCGCTCTTGTTGAAGATGCTGAGTCCTGGAATCCTACCTTGGAGATTCTGCTTCCATAGGTTTGGAATCTGCACTTTTACTACCTCTACCAGGTATGTCAGCGATCCTCACAGGAAAGTAGCACTGGACTAGAAAGCAGAGAGCCAGAAATGAAGCAGAAGGTCCCCCTAGGAACCAAGCCTAGAGACTCTAACATTGTACCATATGTTCTCTCTGATGAGGAGAGGGCCAATCCAAGTCTCTGTCTAAGGAACACAGAATCGTCCATCAAGCTCCTGAGTTAGTTGCACAATTTCAGAAAGAAGAGAGAGCACGTGAGTGAGCAGGATGGGGGAGGAGGGTAGATGCAAAGAGAGTGGGAGGGAGAGAATCTTAAGCAGCCTCCATGCTCAATACAGAGCCTGAGGGAGGGCTCCAGCTCAAGACACTGAGATCATGACCTGAGCTGAAATCAAGAGTCAGTTGCTCCTGATTGACTAAGCCCCCCAGGTGCCCCTAAACCTAGTAATCCCTTAAAGATTTTTTTTTTGCAATAGCATACATGTTTCTATATTAGATACCGTGTATATTGGCCCATAAATGCATTTAAGTGGCTGACATTCAGGTCCACAAATGCTGAAAAGCTGATAAGTATTAGTTTTTCTGTTTTTGTCTAACTGACTACTGTGTATATAGAAGCATGTTGGGCTTTAGTTGTCATAAAAACTGAATTGTCTCTATAGAAGCACACTGATGGACTAGGGGTTGAATTACTCCTTTGAAATGAATCCTAGGATATTAAAAAAAAAAAAATCCATGGTTCTGAATCATACCAAAACAATTACTCTGATAAATTTAAGATAAACCAAATATCAAAATCTTGTAAAGATTAAGAATGAATCACTATTTGCTCTTAAATTGTTTTGGAAGTAAAAGGCAAACAAGCATGACATGTTTACTTCTGGAGCAGCTAAGTGTGACCATGCTCAGCTCTTCTTACTAATAGGGCCAAGATACAGTTGAAGAAGCTTGGGTTTTATTATCATGAAAGCTGTATTTACAGACTGTTTTGGTAAAAAATAATCATATTTAACACAAAACATGGACAATGCTTTTGAGCGGATGATAGGCAAATTGCTTTGTTAACAACTTTATTGAGGTATAATTTATATACCAAAAAATTCACTTAAGTGTGCAAATTAATAATCTTTAAAGAAATTACTCAGTAGTGCAAACATCATCAAAATCCAGTTTTAGAACATTTCTATCACTACCATAAAATCCTTTGTGCTCATTTACAGTCAATCCTTATTCCCACTCTCAATCCTAGCTAGTACTAATCTAAACTAATTTTTTTAAATTTATTTATTTTGTTTTACAGAGAGTGGGAGCATGAGGTGGGGGGAGGGGACAAAGGGAGGTAGGGAATCCTAAGCAGGTTTGAACTGTTTGGAGCCTGATGCAGGGCTCGATTTCATGACCCCAAGGTCATGACCTGAGCCAAAATCAAGAGTTGGATGTGTAACCGACTGAGCCATCCAGGCATCCGTAAGCTAAATTATTTTTAATACATTTTTTTTGGGAAAATGATACTGTTTTCTCCTGTGTTCCGTTACAGAAATCATCACAGAGGGGGATGTTAGGAAAAACTACAGGACAGCATTCTAGCTACAAAAACAATCAGGATGCTTACACCCAGAATATACCCAAGTATACTGAGAATAACAAATATTTGGCAATCTCTAATTTCAGTGGCTATATTTAAATCTAAAACAGAATCCATGGGCTGCGATCTAATTTTAGTAGGAACCATGATGCCAGAAAAGACGTTTACTAGTATTTAAAACCCAGATGGAGCATAGGCAGGTTGATAAGTTTACCTGGAAGAGCAACCTTGGCTCTGGTAAGGTTTGTAATCTATTTTCAAATGGCCCTGAAAAACACTGAGAAGAATACAAGGTTTTTTGCAACAAGGAAAATAAGTAACAACTATATGTCTCCATACAGTGTTTATGCCATTGGTTCACTTAAATATTTGCTTTCTTCAACACACATGTGCTCTGCAAAATTCTAGTGCTTGCTGTGCTGTAAGTGCTGGGATGGAATTAAGAACAGACTAGACAGTCTCCTGTCTTCACAGAGCTGACAGTTTAACCCTCTGTGATTTGGGAGCTCATGCAAATCAGTAAAAGAAGAACATCTCCATGTTTTAGTAAAATGGCAGCATGGGCCATTGGCCAACCATCAAGTGGGCTTTGGAACCAGAGACCTACCCTGCCACATGCTAACTTCTTTCACATAATAGGCTGAGACTTTGGAGACCTTGACATAGGAAGAATGTATTTTGCAGTTGGGTCAGTTGTCTTTGAGGACCAGAGGGTAGACGAGGGTAGGCAGAATAATGACCTTCCCCAGCACGCCCATGCTCTAACCTATGAATATGTGACCCTATGTGGAAAAAAAGGGATTTGCAACTAGATTACAAACCCTGAGAATGGAAAGATTGTAGATTATCTGAGTGAACCTGAGCTAATAATCACACAAGTCCTTAAAAGCGGAGAACCTTTCTTGGCTGTAGTCAGAGAAAGACAAGATGGAAGACGCAGGATCAGAGAGATACAATGTAAAGATCAGGCCCATTGTTGCTGGCTGTGAAGATTGAGGAAGTTGCCCACGAGCCAAGAAGCCTCTAGCAACCAGAGAAAGCAAGAAAACAGATTTTCACGCAGAACCTTCAGGAAGGAAAACAATGCTCTCGGCATCCTATTTTATCCTAATGAGATCCACTTCAAACTTATGAGCTATCAAACAATAAGTGTTACAACACTAAATTTGTGGTAATTTTTTATGGAAGCCATAAAAAATGAATACATCATATCAGGCAACTTATAAAACATCTCCAAAACCTTCCTTGTAAAATAAGGATGATGGTACTGATAGAATTATGAGGATGATTGGTGTGATAAACTGTAAAGTGCCCAGCATTGCTCCAGGTACCTAAAGACCACTTAGACATAGGTGAAAATGTGTCCACTGAAAAGCTCTAAGAAGGAGCCAAAGGAAATACCTCTCACCACACATCATAAGGCTACACTTCGGTCCAGAGCTTGGTTGGTAATGACAACATATATATGAGCTTGGGCACCTCATGTCCTCTCTCTGGGCTGCAGTTTTTCCAAATGAGGATTTTGAATTAGAAGATTGATTTCTAAGGGCACCTCTTGCTCTGACATGAATAAATAATATAAATGAAAAGCCATCAAATTTTTGCATTCAAGTATGAAGAAATAAGATGTTACTATAACGAAGATTTACTCTGATACTCAGACTTCTAGAAGGTCCTCACCTTACCAAAAGGTTGCCAGAGGATAAGACTTGAGCTGACACATTGCTTTCTCAGCAGTTCCCCTGGCCTAGAAGAGAAAATATACACATACAATATTTTATAAGCAAAATGGAAGCAAAATAGTTAAAATTCTACAGTATCCAGCCCTAGCCCCAGCACATGGACTCCCCTGGAGTTAAGATCCCAAGCAAAGCCCTATGAAGACCTTCACAAAAAAATCCCCAGACTTACTTCAGACATTAATCAGGATGCTTACAGCATAACAAAGAGATAAAATTCCCTTTTCTAGTACTATTTGGAAGGAGCCCCAAATGTCAAAATACTTAACTGTTTTCTGTCACAGAGTCCTACGTGTAAGTAGAAGGAAGTTCTAAGTGTAAGGAGAGGGAGGTTTTGGGGGAAAACAAAGAGAAAAGGAGATGGAGTTTGGGGTTTTGCGTGGCAGGAAAAGTTATATCCATGGTGGGTTTCTGGAATACTTCTGTTCAGCTTGTTAAAGGATAAATAAGGACTTTTTCCTTGCCAAGCTGTAGCAATCCTAAAGCTTGAAGCAGTGATCAGGTCTGAATGGAAATGATAGTTTCCCACAGGAGACAGAGCTATTTTGGTACCTTATATTCATCCCATGACACTGAGGAATTTGAATTTGGTTTGAAAAATATCCCAGTCTCTGAAGTAGGGTCCTTCTGCTGGAGGTTGGTGTCAGCAGAGTCTGGCCCTTGGATGTGCCCTGACCTGGTCCTGGGGGCTTCTGTGTGAGGTCCGATCAGCAGGGAACAGCCTGTTGTTCTGCTAAGCGCAGGGGACTGGACTTTTCCTTCAGTTGCTATTCTGACTTCTCTCTCCTCTCAGTCTCCAGGGAGCCCTGGGCTGGGATGTTCTCAGCCCAGCTGCTCTCAGGCTGTTGGAAAATTAAGTTGTTTAGGGTTTTTCTCTTTCCCTGGGCTAAAATATTAAACTTTTAGCTTGCCGCTTGTTGTCTTGGAAAAACAAAACAAAACAAAATTTGGGCTTTTAAACATAATCACAAGAAAGCTGGGAGGACGGGGGGTGTTCTTGTTCTTACATATAATTCTTGAGAATATGAACCTGTAAAATTATTTAATGGGCAAGCTGGCAAAGTCAGTTGTATAAATTGTATTTATCTTCTGGCCCAGTGATCCCATTGTCAGGAGTATGTACTAAGGAAGTAATCATAATAAATTTGTTAAGTTATACGTAAAGGATATTCATTGCAACATGGTTTATTCTAGTAAAAGAAATTATAACAACCTAAATGTTCATCATCAGGAGATTGGTTAAATACATTTAGCACTGCTACACAAATGTAATATTGGTCAGATCTTAAAAATTCAAAATACTTGTTTATATAATATGTGTTGGTTATATTAATGCTTATGTAAACACCTATACAGAAAGAGATTTGGAAAGATGTTTAGTTTATAATTTTAATTAAAAAGGCATGTGAGGCAACAGTAAGTATAATAATAAGACATTTCTATAAGAAACGCTTATATTTCTCTATTAATTAAAATAAGGTTAAAAAGTAGTCTCCAGGGGCACCTGGATAGCTCAGTGGGTTAAAACCTCTGCCTTCGGCTCAGGTTATGATCCCGGAGTCCTGGGATCGAGCCCGGCATGGGGCTCTCTGCTCAACAGGGAGCCTGCTTCCTCCTCTCTCTCTCTCTGCCTGCCTCTCTGCCTTCTTGTGATCTCTCTTTCCGTCAAGTAAATAAATAAAATCTTAAAAAAAAAAAAGGTAGTCACCAAAATGTTAATCGGATTAACAAAAAGTAATAATTACATTGCAATTTCAATTAACAAAAATTATGGTAGTAGTAATAGATCAGTCAGTTACATCACAGCCCTCAGTCCTGGAAGCAGAGCCCGGTTACTGGGCTGGAGGGGCCTTGGGGCAGGGGGTGGGGAGGCTATACAAGTCAAGTCCCCTGAACAAAGTTTAAGAAATAAAGGAGTACAGCAGTTCCCAAAGGAGAGGATGTAAGATGTAAGATGGAGCTTTCGCAACCTGCCAAGGGTTGCAAAGGAAGGAGACCGACAAGGTTCCTACCAAGTTTGAGGGCCCAGGGGCTGGTGGAAAAGAAATGGGATAGGGCAGGGCTTGAACTCTCTCAGAGGCAAGAAAGACCAGAAATATTTACACATTGGGTTGGAGTCTTTTTTGTTCTTATATCTCCCAGATGCCTTCACTTTATTTATTTATTTACTTACTTTACATTTTATACTTGTAATCGTGATGGATTCAAAATACCCAGAATTCTTCGCCACATCACCCATCCGGGGATAAAGTCTACGTCACCTCCCACGTGACTCGGAACTTGGCCACGTGACTCACTTTGGCCAATCGGCTGCGAACAATCATGACTCAAGCAGAAACTCAATAGACGCTGACACACCGGCGCTTGTTCTCTTGGAGCTCTTCCTCGAGGCGGCCGTGCTGTGAGGAAGAGGATTAGTTCTCCCAAGGATGAATGGCGGAGCAGGGGGAGATCGAGCTGCTCAGGCTGATAAGCAGCACCAACCCCCAGATATCTGAGTCAGGTCACCTTGAACTATCCAGCCACTCCGTTCCATTCTTCAGCCACAGGAGCGAGCCCAGGAGACACCAGCAGAGGAGCCACAAAATCCTAAGCAATAATTTTTGTTTGAAGTTTGAGGTGTTTGGTTACACAGCCACAGATCACTGACACAGCGGTCGCTCGTGTTCCTTTTGCAAACTCCAGAAAGTCTCAGTTGTGCTACAGAGTCACACCATGGACGGTAAACGCAGAGACTGAAACAGAACTAGCAGGACTGAGGTCAGGCCATTAGTCATTAACCACCATCTCCCAAACTGGAAACAGAACATCTTCCAGAGCAACGTCCTGCGGAAATCTTGAGACTCTTTAAAATTACCTTAAAGACCATCGTACCCTGTAGGGACTCAGAGGACGAGTTTACCTGATTCATGAGCAGAGAGAAAAATCACCGTCATTTAATAAGAGCAATAAGGGGGTTGGATAACATTTCTGGATGTCCTGCCACGCAGGCGGCCTGGAATAGGTAGCGGGATTATCTTCCCGTTGCAGGTGGAGAAACTGAGCCTCTGAGCAGCTGAGGGACTTGCCCAAGTTCACACTGCCCGGAAGTTGCCCAGCCAGGCTTCCAACTCAGATTTGTCTGAGCAGAAAGCCCTTGTTCGTAGTCATTATTCAATACTTCCTCCCAAATCCTATGCTAATTTCCTTTTCTTTTCCTGAGCTATCTACTCAGATGGGACATGAGTCATCTAAATTTCTGAGTCTCAGTTTTCTCCTGCGGACAGTTGGAGGGATGAGAGCGCCCTTGCCGACGGGTGTTGAGGAGGATTCAGGGAGATGGCGTGTGAAAAGCCTGTAGACATGGTGCCTGGCCTCGAAGGAGCAGTGGGAGCCGCCAGTCCAAGGAGTAAAGACAGCAGAGGAGGAAGCTGCAGCATCAGTCCTTTTGAAGGGAATATAACTCGCTGGTCTGGTGCCATTAGCCCCTGCGGGGAGAGCCATGTTTCCGTCCTTGACTCATCCTAGGGATCCAATCGCTACTGCAGCATGCCTCAGAGTTTCTAGATGCAGCTAAGCGAGCTGCACTTCTTTGCTTCCCTGGGCCCTTGTCAGCAGCTGCAGGAGCTAAGTTCAGGGAGTCTGGGTTGCTGAGAAAGTTGAACAGTCCCCTGCAGTCCCTCCTCAGCCTCCGCGGGTCATCAGCAGCCAGAAACCCTCACTTCCTCACTTCCCACCCCCTTTCCGTTCCTGTTGGGCAGATGAACAACCACCTTAGAACGTGATAGGCTTTTGTTCTCGAGATTACAACATGCGCATTGTCACCTATCTCAGACCTGGGAATGGTTCTTTGAGGGAGACTGATGCCCAGAGTTTGCTAAGAGGCATCAGAACACCCATATGTCTGCTCTGGGGACAAACCCATGCATTTTAAATGCCATCAAGTTTGCTCTTCAGCAGCTGATGCAACTGTCATCATCGGGAAAGCTTTCAGCAAACACCCTCTCTCCTCCAAAATGTGGAAGGACTTTGGGAAATGGAAAGACTCCTTTTTCTTTTTCTTTTTCCATAGAACATCGTGCTCGCTTGGTCATCCACCTACGGAGCCTCCTTCTGAAAATGTAGAGAGTGCTGTTGTCAATCTGTTGGCATCTGAATGTCTGTCAAGGTCACCTTGACTTGGAAGATATAAATGAAAATAGATGTAATCTCTGGCCTTCACCTGGGGGTGGTTCAAAGTTCTCCCCAAGTCACTTGCAAATTTCTGGGGGTAACCTTCTCATGCCCCTCCTATTCTAATTTCCTTGTTCCTGTGCACCTTCCCCCCCCCCACTGCCTTCTGATATATCATCCCCTGCTCTTCTCAAGTGAGTCCCTTCCCTCTGTTCTACCGACCCAAAATACAGATCACTACCTTACCCTGACCCCTGAGACTGTTGTGTGTAGTGACTTTTCTTAACCAGCTGAACCAAGGATAGGAGATCACACATAGACGGAAAAATGAAACCTTCCTGTTCAAACTCCTCTGTCCAGCCCTCCTTAGAGAATGTTTCACTGGTCATGTTTATATGTAATTCTTCCCTACCTTTTGCAAAACGTAGTCATCCTTTTCTTTGGGGTGGGGGTGGGCAACTCAACTGCAAATTCTCTTCAGTGTCCTATGCAAGAAAGTCAAGTGCTCTTTTTTCACATAGTCCTCCCTTAACTCTGTGATCCAGAGAGCTCAAAATCAAGGTCATGCAGGAGTGTTTCCCAACAAAAACATATCTACTGGAGAGAAGAGCTCTAGGGTAGGAAGTTAGGGGCAATTTCTGCCATGGGCAGCTGCACTGGGGAGAGGGAGCAGCCCTGAACTAGGACCCAGAGACCCCAGTTTGAATCCTAGCTCTGCTGTTTCCTGGCTTTTGCCTGGAGGGAAGACAGTTTCTCTGAGAGTTTCCTTCTTCTGAAAGATACATTTAAAGAATCCCTCCCAGGGATCACATTAGGGCAGGCAAGAGAGTGGAATTCAGAAATGACTACTGTATGCCAGGCAGTTTGGGTGACACAGTACAACTGTTGAACAGCCTGACCCTGCTCTCAGGAGCTCATGCTTCAGTTGAGAGAACAGGAGAGGCAGATAGCGAGGGGACCAGAGCCAGAGGTGGGAGGGATCCCTGCCGACTGGGAGGGAAGGGCAGGGAAGGCTTGGGGGGTTGCGGGGGAGTTGGGCTGGGGCTCAAACTGAGCTCTGAATGTATGGTGAGGGGACCAGCAAGGTGCTTCAGGCAGCAGGGAGGGTGGGAAGATGAGGCCAAATTTCTGGTTGTCAGGAGATAAGGTCTACCTAAGGCCCCTTAAAATAGAGGTTCAGCAACTTTTTTGAGAATCTGATGAAACCTCTCGATCCTGTACACAGAACATGTTATACACAATTTTAGGAGGCTAACTGAGTCTCCGAGTCCAAGGAAAATCCTTTGTTTTCAAAGCTTTATTCTGTTTCCAGTCTTGAATTTCATTTCCCCCCTTGGAGCTAAAACTTTTCAACCCACGATGTATCTATGTTGATTTTTCCTGGATTCTCTCTATGCATAAGAACTACAGGGGTTTTAGGTAGCCAAAGAAATGAGACTTCTGTTTCTTGCCTGTGTTCAAAATCAATTAAAAGAGAGAGAAAAAGGAGCCAGGTAGATGAGGATCAAAATGTCATCTTAGGGGTGCCTGGGTGGCTCAGTGGGTTAAAGCCTCTGCCTTCGGCTCAGGTCATGATCTTGGGATCGAGCCCCGCATCGGGCTCTCTGCTCCGCAGGGAGCCTGCTTCCTCCCCTCTCTCTCTCTGCCTGCCTCTCTGCCTACTTGTGATTTCTCTCTCTCTGTCAAATAAATAAAATCTTTTAAAAAAAATGTCATCTTAACTCCTGATAAAAGTAATTTTGGATGGTATGACTTAGAATACCATAACTAAGAACTTCCTAATACTCCCTGTGCCCAAGTTAGAGCTTGGATTTGTGCACTGGAAGGAAATAAGGAGTCTACAGAGCAAACATGTGTAATGAGGATCACAGCCATCACACTGCTCAAGAAGAGTGGATTCTATTTTCTTAGTTGATTCTATTTGCCAATCACTGTCTCCTCTTAACAAAGAAATTCACTTGACTTCATTAAGGAGGATTAAGCTCCAGAGTAAGAGACCAAGAACATTTCGCATAAATCCCTCCTCATTAGACAGAGGAATGGAGAATTAGATGCGTGTACTCCAAGAAGGAAATATTCTTTTTTCCTTCTTCCCTTCAATTATTCAATCATTCAGTAAATATGCACCATGTTCCTAATATGTTCCCAATTATTATGCTTGGTTCTAGGGATACAATGATGAGGAAAAGAACTAGTATCTTCCCTTCTAGAGTTTTCTTTCTGGAGAATAAGCTAGATATCACATAATCAATCCTATTAATGATACCTAGTATTCACTGTGAGGTGACAGCAATGGTTGATGGGTATCTGGTGCTATCAGGGTGTGCAGCAGGTGGCCTATCCAAGTGAAATGAGTAAGGATATTCCCAAGCAATACTTTGAAAGACAAAGTTTTCTAAGTCTTTACCTTGACTCCTCTTCTTCCTTACACCATCACTTGGAGTAGGCTTGTGGTCCTAGTATATGCTTTGGCACATCTCTAAGACATAACATCTGGCATTCTCCCCAGTTCCAAATAGGTGACCATCTTAAATTTTAAAGACTGTATTTATAATGCCCAGCTCTTAATGGGCAACAGTCAGATAAGATGGGGAACTTTCCTCGATCTACCTTCCAGAGATGGTTTGCCAGAAACAGTGACATAGAGGTACTGGGATTCTGGAGAAAACAGATTTTTTTCTGTCTTAGATGCAACACCTTAGTCCATAGACAAAGTCAGAAGACAAGCACTTTACAAAGTCAGAAGTAAAAGTGAGTTAATGATACTTGAAAATAAAAACTATAATTGATAAAAAAAAAAACACACACATGATTATAATGAATATTTGCTGGCTAAGAAGCTATCTGTGATTATAAAGACCAATATAACATAAATAATTATCTAAAATTATTTTATGCCAGCAGATCAATAAAATATAGAAATTGTGAGTCAATGAATGATATGGATGTGAAACAGAGTATGCATGGAAGTGTCGGTTGGGTTATGAAATCAGAACACAGATTAATTCTGAAAGAGATGCTTCCCAAAAAATAGAAAAGAGATCCAGCACACAACTTCCCCATACTTCCTCTAAATGGCAAAATCAAAGGTAAACAGAGAACTGAGAACCAAGGGGAATTGCCCCGTGTAGGCTAGACAGGGCTGAGCTGTCCTGTATTATGAAGTCCAGACTCAATGAGACAAAGACAAAGGCACTGAGAAGGCTGGGTGGGAAGTCAAGTGTGCCCATTAGAATCCAGGGAAGGATATCAGGATGTCACACTACAGGTGACCTCATGCCACAGGAAAAATTCAAGAAGACAGAGAATCCATGGAACAGTCTGGGACCCAAGATGAGCAAAAGAAAACCAGTAAAGTTTGGGAGTTCAAATTCAGATGCAAATGGTCCTGTGCAGTTTCATTTGACAGTGTTTGTTTATGTCATCGCTCTTCCTGAAACCCTCAGGCCCTTCTTTACATTCCCCCAAGTACATCTGTAATATTTTTAAAAGAAAAACACATTGGTTCTGGAGCCTAACAGATACCATGTGACAAGATACTGGGAGAAGGCACTCTGGCTTGTCAAACAAGAAGAAGCAGATGCAAACAGACCTTGGGATACAACATAAAAGAAGATGCAGGGAAACAGAATTTACTGAAAGCATTCCATTAGCCATGGTTGTAACCAAAGCAATAGGAACATCGCTTTTCTAGTTATACCTAAAGAGGGAAACTGAATCAAAGAGATAAGTGTGAGATAGTGAAGAGAATGGCAATGGACAGGGAGTAGAAATGAAACTGATTGATCAAAAACACAAAGAATTCTCTTAAAAATGATTTATCCCACTAGGGCAATGAAATGCAGAATTCTGAGTCACATGCCTTTGCCACTAGATCTTGAAAGTCTTTAAAATTTCTTTTTATCTACTAGCCCTATCTTTCAGCCAAATACCACACTGTAAAACACACACACACACACACACACACACACACACACACACACACACACCTGTATATTTTAGTTTGGCAAGTTCTCAGTTCTTGGGCAAGTAAAGCAAATGTGGTTTATAGCTTCTCAAAACCACCAGCTCAGTCATTATTCAGAAGTAACAACCAGGATATATTCTACTGTTGAGACATAATGGCTTTTGAAAACCCAATCACATTCAATGACCAAACAGCTGGGATGTTTTATAACTGGGGAATAAAAATATATATTACTTCCCTCTAAGAGATTCAGAAGTTGTATATATTGGTATATATTCTTGGTATCATAATATGAAACTACTTTCCTGACTCCAAATAAGTCCAGAATACATATCATAGAAACAAAGAAGACTTAAGTTCCAGGGGTCAGAGACCTCCTACCTCAGACTCCCACAGTTTAGAAGGCGAAGTCAAGAACTTCTATATGTAGACTTTGGTAAGCCCATAGTGTTTAAGAGCCCTCCAGATTCTCTAAAAGAAATGCAACACATTTTAGTGTCTGATATTTGTACTTTCTTTGGGAGAGAAAAAGAAATGGTTGTAGAATATCAGTTTTCTCCAGGTCCTGTTAAACCATCTAAGTACTTTAAGATTTCCTTCAACTTTTCACACCCGATTTATTCTTAAATTAAAAGAACTTTCAAAGAAATGCCTTTGTACATATTTATCTTGAAATTACACACAGTTTTTAAATGCTGACAAGGATACAGTGGAATTAGTACCTCGGCCCACTGCTAAAAGCAACTTAGATATGCATGACTATATCCTACCTATGAGACTGTTACCTTGTCCTCCTACTACCTCTGGTTTAGAACCTTCTTTTGACTTGGAGGGCTTGGAAACATCTGCAGTGTCCCCAATATTTATAGGAGATAAGATCCTCAAAATGCCACTTTATCTAGAAGTGATTTTACACTAGAAGTGAGAGGCCTGGGGACCAAATCACAAGGCAACACAAAACTGCCAGGCAAATAAAGAAGGTCATGGAGAAAAAGGAAGGGTGAGGGAAGTGAAGTGGAAAAAAAAAACACAACATGACAAGAAAAACCACAACAAAGTTATAAACAAATTGAAGAAATCTAATGATACAAAGCCATCAAAATCACCAATATGAAAATTAAAATTTATGCCAATTGAAAAATAATCTACTCCAGTTACAACAAAATTTATTTATTTAAACTAGTCCAAAAATATTAAGATGCATATATCTGGGATGCTTGAATTTGTAACTAATGCTCTTGTTATCAAAAGTTTGTCTTTCTATTTAGAAAGGAGAGGAAGAGAGGAGGGAGGTAGGAGGTGTGGAGAGCAAGGGAGAGAGCAGGAGTGGAAAAGTTTGGGAGAAATACCCTACAGGTAAGGCTGTATTTTACTTTGATGATGGGTAGTGACTCCTGATAACTTACTCAGCAGAATGATTTTGTACCTTTCTGGCCAGAGAGAATCCCGGGATAGAAATGTCTGAGATGTATAATTGTAACAATGAGCATATGTTCTGAAATTCTAGATACTGCATGTTATTATTTCATTGCATACATAGGACTCTGCATTTAAAAAGAAGTTTCTTCTAGAAGCTCAAGACATTTTATAAAATCTAATTCCAATCAACCAGTCTAGTAGGCATAATAAATCCTTGTTAATAGAGAGTAGTCTCAGTGCGCAGGTGGAAATTTATTTTTTAATTTTTTTTTAATTTAAATTTTGTTAGTTACCATACAGTGCAAATTGGTTTCTGGAGTAGAATTCAGTGATTTGTCAGTTGCTTAGAACACGCAGGGCTCATCACAGCAAGTGCCCTCCTTGATCCCTACCACCTTTCTAGCTCATCCCCCATTGTCCTCCCCCCATCAACCCTCATAGTTTGTTTTCTGTCATTAAGAGTCATTTATGGTGCACCTGGGTGGCTCAGTGAGTTAAAGCCTCTGCCTTCGGCTCAGGTCATGATCTCAGGGTCCTGGGATAGAGCCCTGCATCGGGCTCTCTGCTCAGTGGGGAGCCTGCTTCCCCACTCCGCCCCCGCCCCGCCTGCCTCTCTGCCTGCTTGTGATCTCTGCCTGTCAAATAAATAAATAAAATCATTTTTTTTAAAAAAAGAGTCATTTATGGCTTGTTCTCTTCTCTCCTTTTTTTTTTCCTTTCGTCCTTCCTATTTGCTTACCTGTTTTCCTTTTTAAATTACACATATGAGTGAGATCATATGGTGTCTGTCTTTCTCTGACTGACTTATTTCACTTAGGATAATACACTCTAGCTCCATCCATGTCATTGCAAATGGCAAGATTTCATTCTTTTTGATGGCTGAATAATATTCCACTGAGTGTATATGTGTTTGTGCATGTGTGTGTATACATCACGTCTTTTTTAATCCATTCACTAGTTGACAGACATTTTGACTCTCTCCATAGCTTGGCTATTGTGGATAATGCTGCTATAAACATCAGGGTGCATGTACCCCTTCAAATCTGCATTTTTGTATCCTTTGGGTAAATATCTAGTAGTGCAGTTGCTGGATCACAGGGTAGAAATTTGTTTAAAACCTTGGTAATAGATATATACTTCTTTTACTAAGTTTTTCCAGAAAAGTGCTCTTTAAATATGAGACTATTGCATAAATGATTTTGCAGAAGACATTGCAGATTAAAAAGAAAAAAAAAATAGAGGGCACCTGGGTGGCTCAGTCAGTTAAGTGTCTGCCTTCAGCTCGGGTCATGATCTCAGGGTGGGATTGAGTCCCACATCGGACTTTCTTCTCAGTGGAGAGTCTGCTTGTCCCTCTCCCTCTCCCTCTGTGCTCTACCTCTCTCTCTCTGTCTCTCACAAATAAATAAATAAAATCTATTTTTTAAAAAAGAAACAATTGGGTTCTCTTCAGACTTCCTACTGGTTGGTTTTCAGAAATACTGGATACAGCAAAGTATCAAATATCTACGTAAATTAAATGAGAAGCAAAATTTTTAAAAACAGAACGGACTATACCAGATGGTCTCTGTTTGCACCCCCAGGCCTATTTTTCGTCCCCTTCCATCTCCAAGAGGCCAATTCCAAGATACATGTCTGGACCCCCTTGCCTTCTGGCTTCCTGATGGGTTCAGCCATGAAGGGGAGAGCTGCCAACAGGCTGTTGGAGGGTGGAAGCAGAAGGAGTTGGGGATAGTTATTTCCCCACTGCCTCCCTACAGCTGCAGCTCCTGTCAGGTGGCCCCACCTGTGGCTTCAGTTCTTGTCTTCACTTCGTCCCTGAGAGCGAAGGTGGTAATGGCTTCCCACTGCAGCTAGTTCCTCAGTGTCAGCATCCTTTATTCGCATCCTCGGCACTGCTCACTCCTCTGCAAATAGGGTAGTTACTAACTGCCCTTCAATTACTCCTTCAAGTGTGCCCTCTGTTTCTTGTCCTGGCTCTTGAATAAAGGAGTAACTTGGATGGCTTTGATCTTGTCATCAGAGTTGTGCCAATGAGAACAGTACCACTGCTATGCTAGTCTTTCTGAGATAGGCGTTTTCTTTTCCAAAGGGTGAGAGAAACTGTCATTGTGCAGAAACCAGCAATGACAATGTCTAGTCCGGAGGGAATGTCTACAGGCTTGCCATCTGGATGTGGCTGTGAGCACATAGGAAGGGGTGGGATAGGAGAAAGGGCAGTACTGAGAAAGGGATGGAGAGAGGAAGGAAGCAGGAAAGGGAAGGAGGGAGAAAGAAAAGGAAGGGGTTTGGGAGGAAGATCTGCAGAAGCCCTGGGGGATGCACTGGTGCACCCAGTGTGCAGAGAGGAGGAGAAGTAGGTGGAAGGGGAGGTAGATGTGGGAGCTTATGAGAACCAGAAGCCCTAGAGATCATGCTGGCAACTTTATCTGCCAGCAGGAGTCTGCAAGTCCCTACCATGTGCTCGACAGGAGCAGAGACCCCTCAGAGCTGGCTCATTCCAACAGATCATTGGGGACAATGAGGAAGTCATCCAAACAGGCAAGAGGGAGGGTGAGGTAAGTGTGGTCAGCCTCTCTTGGCTGAAGGACAGATAATAATGCCTTAGAGATGAGAAAGAACAAATTTGGACTCCATTCAGTCTTCTGCAGTTCACTTAGAGGTGAAATGTCAGACATCCGTAATTAGTGAAATAATTCAATTAAATATTCAGTAAATCTAGTTAGAATAGTATCTGTAGCATCCTGAGTGAATCCTTCGCAAAATGGATGGTTGGCCTTTTTTTTTTTTTTTTAAGGTACCAAACACAAAGCAATTTATTAAAGCTATATGTTTGCTCTTAACAGCTCCCTTTTTAGGACCCAAAGAAGCTACATCATTTTTATATCTGAGATTAGCCAATGCCAGGTGGATCTGGCCAACCATGTGTTTACCTAGCAGGTGCCTCAGTGGAGAGAAACTGCCCAACTCCCTTGGCAGAGAGGGGTAAGAGATAGAGCGTTGACCTCTGAATGCAGGAAGTTATACTTCCCTGTAAAGGAAGGAAGGAAGCACAGAAAAATTGTCAAAGTTTGGAGCAGGAGGAAGCCATAAATATCTTTTGTTCTAATTTTCCTCACCCATCATTTTACAGATGAGGATATCAAGTTTCCAGAAGAATTGGGGACTCACCCACTTTTAGAAGCCCAGCACTAGTACCCACGTCGCTTTGTTCCCAGAATGTTCCTGCTCAGACAGGATAAGTGGCCAGAAGAGTATCTAATTCTGTGGGCCCACCCCTCTGGACAGCTGGCAGGTTCTCAGGCCCTAACAAATATAGAGAGCTCTCAGAAGGGCAGGTTTCCATGCTTCTTCAGTCTGCATTGCTGTGTGGGTACATTGTTAACATTTCTTCAGAGTACATCAATGGGAGATGCGCTTCTTTTTTTCTTTTTCACCAAGAAAAATCAGAATTTAATTGTAAAATCACCAACAGACATTCTTCTAGGTTTCGTTCTACACATGGACAAATAGCAATGTCTGGGCACAAACCTGCCTCCTTTCTAGAAACCACTTAGTAGCCTCGTTTGCTTGTAAGTAGTTTGGCTGGTAGAGTAGAGATCACTCTGTGAATCAGGATGATATTTAATGGAACACATTCTTGTTTCACAGAAACAGGTTCCAAAATAGCCATTCGGAAGGGAAGCCATTCTCACTGGAATGTTTACAAATCAATTTCCCCATTATCACATCACTGGACCTCCCTTGCCATCTGTGGCTCCGCTGTACAGACTCCCCTGCCCCTGAGTCTGGGAAGGGAAGACATTTGTTGCATGTGTTCTGACAGCATGTTGGGACAGCTGGAGATAGTGGATAGACTGAACTCTTCAGATAGGACATTATGGCTTCTAACAGATAACATTTATGCTAGACATTCCTGGGTTTTCTTCAAACGGGAAGAGCCATTTTAGAGAAAGAAATAGCTTTTTGTACTTATCGACTAAGCAGAAAAGTCCGAAGTTTATAAACACCGGGGGCTGTACTCCCAATAATTGGCTACATGAACCAGGTGTCTATCGGAATCAGGATAGTGAGAAAATAGCAGGTCATACTGCTGGAGTCTAGAATCAAATTTCCAGATAGATCCTTGGGATTGAGTAAAGGCCAGGGCTCTGAAAGAAGAATGGGACCAGGTAGCAAAGGAATGAGTTCAGAGGTAGATCCAAAATGCAGAATTAAGCCCCCCCCAAAAAAGATGAAGACAAATTCAACATAGATAGCAAAAATCCCAAACCAAGAGTACAAGGTCTATTCCACCCCTCTACAGGGTCATGATCAGGGAGTGTTGAAAGCACCAGAGAATTACAGGTAACTTTACAGAAAGATGGCAGCAGATAGAAGAAAATCAGGAGGCGCCTGGGTGGCTCAGTGGGTTAAGCCTCTGCCTTGGGCTCAGGTCATGATCTCAGGGTCCTGGAATCAAGCCCCGCATCGGGCTCTCTGCTTGGCGGGGAGCCTGCTTCCTCCTCTCTCTCTACCTGCCTCTCTACCTACTTGTGATCTCTCTCTGTCAAATAAATAAGTAAAATCTTTAAAAGAAGAAGAAGGAGAAGAAGGAGAAAAAGAAAACCAATCATAGGACATCTCTATACTTTGTAGCTTTCTAGCAAGGAAAAAGGGACACTACTGCCTTCCCTCCTTAGCCTTTCTTTGGCTACTTCTGTGGGTCTAAGGTTGTTGAAACAGGTATTGATTACCTGATTCCCTAGCTTAGGAAACCAAGACCATTGAGGCAAAGTGATTTACTTTGGGCCACTCGGCCAAGGAATGTCTCCTCTTGAAATACTGCCGAGGTCTCCTAATAGCAGTGAGGCAGGAAGAGCACAAGATAAAAAGGTTATTTTGATGCTTGGGTTAACCCTTTCATCTCCCTAATTCCTGGGATTTCATAGGATTGTTTTCAGAATTAGATCAAATAAAATAATATGTGTTTAAATTATAAAGCAACATGTTATACAAATATAATATTAGATTATGTCCACCTCATCACCGTAACTTTTTAGCAGTCTTTAGTGAACAAAACTAAACAGTTGACACTTGGCAGGAAAATTTTCAGAGTGTAGATTATACCAGGAACTGCCCCACATGCCATCAGTTTCAAAACTGCAAATGAAAACATACTGACCACCTACTATGTGTGGTGCCACCATGGGCTACACAAACTCAAGACATTCTGGCCAATGTCATAAATGACAGCCTTCTTATGGAGAGCCAGAATACAGCTACTGTATCAAAACAGAATGATGACAATTTTATTTTATCTCAATATGAAATTTGGCCCCAAAGTCCCTGCACATTTCTCAGAGTGATAAGAATCAGCCTTTGTCGGCATTCCCGGGCTTAGATTAGTGATTCCCTTTAATGCTCATTAGACAGAGATCTATGACATAGCCCATATACAGCAGGATATCTGTCAAGTTGCTAAAGGTTTTAAATAAGGGATCTCAGTACTTCATAAATCAAAAGTTTCACAAGTTCAGTTTATTTTTTTCCTCAAGCCACATCATCACCACTCTCACTATTAATCATGGGCATCATATTGAGATGTTCTTTGTTTTTTTTTTGTTTTTTTGTTTTGTTTTGTTTTTTTCACATAGGGAGCTTACCCAGTTCTAGTCATCAGAGAGCGAAAAAACAGAGTGGCTTTGGTATACATCCAAATTTGTATAGCAAAATGGCTTTATTACTAGCTTGAGGATCTGAAGACCAGCTTGTCCGAATCTTCCAGCCTCCCTCTGTGGCTCAGTACCATTGAGTAATCTCAACCATAGGCACTTCAAAAAAATTTTTCAAAGGTCAAAAAATAATTGGATACCATGTACAAAGGGAGAAACGATGGAAGTTTTTACCAATTGCCCATTCTTTTATTCGCCCATTCTGGACTCCGGGTTGGAGGATACATTTATGCTCCGAGCATTTCTCTCCTCCTGTGTCAAAGATTCCGGTGACAATAATGACTCCCTGAACTGTGATTAGATGGTTTCTATATTTCCCCTATATTCTATATTCCCCTATATTTTTAGGCTGCTGATTCCCCAAGAGAAGCCACGAGAGGGCCACTTATGTCCCCTATTTTTCCATGAACAAGCGGAGCCCTGCCTTGGCTTCTCACCATGTTCCTGCTCCCACCCCTTGTTCCTACATCAATCAGTGTCTCTCGTTAGATCAGCTTCTTTGAAGCCTCAGCCAGAAGAGGAGGGTCTGATCGTACTGGCACAACCACTTTCTCTTAACTCAGGAGACCATTTGCTTCTAGTGATCCCACAGAGGAAAGCATTCCTCTGAACAAGTCTTAGGAAGCACCATGAAATTATCTCTAATGTATTATAAATTTTAAACCAAAACACATTTGGAATATAACCCTAAACATAAGCAGCTATAACTTTTAATGCTCTTCCAAGGGGACATAATCCTAATAACCATCTGTAGAAATTTTCCCTACACAGGCTGACAAATGCTTTCCTTCTCCCCACCAATCCCATACTACAAATGGAATTTTGGGGTGCCTGAATGGCTCACCTGGCTAAGCATCTGCCTTCAGCTCAGGTCGGGATCCCAGAGTCCTGGGATCAAGTCCCACGTCGGGCTCCCTGCTCAGCTGGGAGTCTGCTTCTCCCTCTGCCCCGACCCTCCCTGCCACTCGTTCTCTCTCAAATAAATAAAATCCTTGAAAGTTTTTTTTTTTAAATGGAAATTTATAAAACTCTCTCGGCAGAAGAAAAAAAAATGTCAATCATCACTCCTGTCCTTAGCAAAAACAAAACAAAAACAAAAGCACAATGCACTGTATTAGCCAAATTCTTAGCCCTTTTTTGGTGGGTGTACACATCAGAGCATGACTGCCTATGCCCAAGCCTGGCAGAGAGGAAGCACTCCTTGATGACAAAGGGGGAGCAGACAGTGCCATAGGAATTTCTCAAACTGGAACAAAAACCAGGGCCTCAGGATCACTGCAGTGTCTCAGACAGAACCCCAGCAAGGGTGTCTGCATGAGAGGCAAGAAGCTCAAATCAGGGGCACCTGGGTGGCTCAGTGGGTTAAACCCTCTGCCTTCGGCTCAGGTCGTGATCCCAGGGTCTTGGGATCAAGCCCCACATCGGGCTCTCTGCTCAGCAGGGATCCTGCTTCCTCCCTTTCTCTCTGCCTGCCTCTCTGCCTACTTGTGATCTCTGTCTGTCAAATAAATAAATAAAATCTTAAAAAAAAAAAAAAAAGAAGAAGAAGAAGCTCAAATCACAAATGGGCCCTCTTAAGCCCAGAAAAGGTGTCTTTTTAAATTCACTAAAGACCTATTTATTTGGCAAACCTTATGTCCACAAGATTGCCAGACTATCCCCATGTGGGACCAAGAAAATATGTAACCTGACAGGATGAGAGGCTCCCAGACCCCTGCCAGTTGTCCCCACTCAGCTCAGCCACCTCCACATTAGTCTCTCCTGAGGAAGAAGAAGGTCAAGAGGAAGGAAGAGGAAAGTAAGGGAGCATGGAGTAGAGGGGGAAAAAATTTTGCTCAAAACTAATAGGGATTAGGTCCAGCTACATGCAGTCCACTGGTCAGTTTCCTGGAATGTGTCCCCTTGACATTGGCAAGCCAACTGTCAATGTTGTCTCTGTGGGATACGGCTATCTCCAACTGTCAGTGTCCAAGCCCAGCTGACCAGCTTAATGCTCTGTCCCCAACATCCTCTGCTCCACTCCCATGCACATACACAATTCCCTCCTCCTTCTTACCTGTAGATCCAATGTGGAAATTCAACTAAGCTTGTGGAAAAGTTCTATCTAGAGGGAGAGCAGAAACCCTCTCATGGATACAGTATTCTTCCCTATCTGTAAGAGGTATTTGTAAATCTGAGCTCACCTCTCTGTTTTTCAGGGAGTGATGCAAGATATGAATGTGTTTCTTTGATCTACACAGTCTTCCCTGATCTGATACTGCCATTCTGATTCATCAGCTTTGCTTATTAGTGTGGGCAGTGTGAACAGGTACAATGGGCCAAGGTCACTGGACTGATAGTAGGGGCCCCCACAGGTACCCACTTGACAGCAGCCCAGGATCTTTCACTTTGACACAAGAATTAATATTAATCATTTTTTGGAAACCAGCAATTTGACTGAAAATTGACAAACCATGTTAAAAATGTCATCTGTTTTCAACTACACTGATAACACTGGCGTGAAACATACATTCATCGGAATGAAAAGTTCTCAGACATTTTAGTCCTAGGGACTCCCTCTCACATCTTTGCTGTCTCTTTAATGTGTAGATTCTCAGCTAGCTTGGCCTGAGCTTGCATTTAGGGCGGCTCCTGGCTTTTAGAGATGAGGAACTAACACCTGCAGGGGAAGAGATTGGAAGAAGATCACAGAGCAGGTGAGCAGGAGACTGCGAACTGGGACCCCATCCTGATCACTAACTCAGTCCTCTTGCCACTACAGTGTGTTACCACTGGAGAGGAATAAAAGATCCAACTCTGCAGAAGCAGCTTTTCTCCCAGGTAACTTGACAGCAATAATGTTTTCCATTACTGCCAGGCACAAATACAGCTCAGATAACTCCTTCAGTTTATTATCTTTGTCACTGTGAGTGTACTAAAGGTCTTTATTGTCCATATCACACACTGATACATAGCAAAATGCCATGGCACAACCTGAGGAATACCTTTATTCTGACATCATGTGTTCTATGGAGTAGTTTACAAGCTTACAGCAGCCAGACGGTCTCAATTTCCTGGGACGCCATTATCTTCAGTATCCAAAACATGACCACCCGGTATTGTGTATCTATCTCCATGTAACTATTTTCTATCCACATGGTAATTTGTTAAAATGATAACGAAGTGGTTTAAATCTGCATCTTCAAAGACTTTTTAGGTAAACCAGTCACAAATCAGAAAAATGATCCTTTGTTAAATAAAGAGTTCCAATTTGTGATTTTGGGGAAATGATCAATAATATAACAAATCTTGTTTTCTCTTCTACCTTCCAGTTAAATTTAAGCCTTCTCTGTAGAAATGAAATCATTGTTCTCCCAAAACGTGACCAAGAAGAAAATGCTTTGAAGATGGAAGTTTCCGAAGGAATGGTGATAATAATGTATATTTCAGGTTCTATGGTTGTTGCATGGTGGTGGGAAGAACAAGGCAGAAACTGGGAAGAATTTATTTTAGTATCACTGCTGCTTATCAGAATCAGACATTCCAAAGTTGGTAGCTCCAGGGGATCACCAGAAGTTGTTTGTTTAAAAAAATAAAAATTTTTAAGATTTATTTATTTATTTGGGGAGGAGGGAGTACACATGTAGAGGGGCATAGGGAGAGAAGCAGACTCCCCACTGAGTGCAGAGCCCAACATGATGCTGGGCCCCACTGGACAGTGGGCTCCACTCAGAGTTCGAGGCAGGGCCCAACCCTAGGCTGGTCTCCAGGACCCTGAGATCATGACCTGAGCTAAAACCAAGAGTCAGATGTTTAACTGACCGCACCACCCAGGCACCCCAGCAGAAGTTGTTTATAATTGTGCTTATGAATAGATGTATCACATTTCTCAATACTCTTCTTGTTACAACTCCTGCAGCAATTAAGATTAGATACAACTAAACAAAACAGAAGCAACAACAACACACAATACAATAACATTCAAAAAAATAAAACAAATAGTATTTTAAACAAAATAGCAATATTTGTGAAGTTTAAACCACAAATAATCATTTTTTAAATAAATTAAAGGAATAAAGATTGAGTGTTAAGAGCAGATTATCAGGAAGAAAAATCAGCCAAAATATTTAAATGACACAATCAGCATATATGAACTAATTGACAGAACTGTGTCCCCAGTATCCACAGTATGCACATTTCTTACAAATGCCAATGGAGTATCTACTAAAACTGTCTTTATGCTAAGTCATATAGCAAGTACCAACAATTTCAAAGATTAAAATCTTTTAGTGTCTGTTTTTTCACCACAATTAGAAAGTTGAAGTAGAAATCAATAATAAAGTACAAGGAGAAAAATCCCTAAGTTCTTGGAAATTAAGTGATACACTTCTAAATTCATGGACCAACGAATAAATCACAAAAAAACTTACAAAATTAATTTGAATTAGATGATCATGAGAACCACAAAATATAAACATTTGTGGGATGTTGCAATTTGTAGCCTCAGTTATATATATTGAAAAGGACACAATACTAAAAATCAATGATGAAAGCATTCCTCTCTAGAAAGTTAGAAAAAATACAGAAAATTAAATCCAAATATAATTGAGGATAAAAATAATAAAAATAGAAAAAAAAATAACAAAATGTAAAACAAAGAAAGAATAGAAAAAATAAACAAGGGCTCCTGGCTGGCTCAGTCAGAAGAGTAGGTGACTCTTGCTCTCAAGGTCATAAGTTTGAGCCCCATTTTGGGTGTAAAGATTACTTACATAAATAAAACTTTAAAAAATAAATAAATAGGCAATGCCAAAATGTGATTCTTTTAAAAAACTAATAAAACAGATAAACTTGGTAAAACTGATCAATAACAGAAAAGACAGAAGACACAAATTACCAATATAGAAATGAAAAAAGGCACAGCATTACAGAAATTTGTGCAGAAATTCTAAAGATAATAAAAAGATATTCAAAATAATTTTATGCAAAAACATTTTGAAAATGTAGAAGAAATGAACAAATTCCTAGGAAAATACAACTTGCTACATGGATACAAGTTGAAATAAGAAATTTCAATGGTCCTATATCTATTAAAAATGTAACAGATAAGTGTCCATTAACTCATGAGTGGATAAAGATGTGGTGTATGTGTGTGTGTGTGTGTGTGTGTGTGTGTGTGTTATACATGTGGCATATACATATACATATGCATATATAATGAAATATTATTGAGCCATAAAAAATAATGAAATCTTACCATTTATAATGACATGGATGGAGCTAGAGAGTATAAATGCTGAGTGAAATAAGTCCAAGAAAGACAAATATCATGTAATTTCACTCATATGTGGAATTTAAGAAACAAAACAATCAAACGGAAAAAGAAAAAGAAGAGAGGAAGTCTAAGAAATAGACTCTTCAATGTAGAGAACAAACTAATGGTGACCAGAGGGGAGGTGGGTGGGGGGGATGGGTGAAATAGGTGATGGGATTATGGAGTGCACTTGTGATGAGTACCAAGTGTTGTATGGAAGGGTTGAATCACTATATTGTTCACCTGAAACTAATATTACTGTATATTAGTTAACTGGAATTTAAATAGAAAATTTTAAAAATAATAAAATAGGTAGACAGATGCTAGATAGATAGATAGAAAGATAGATGATAAATAGAGGTAGATAGATGACGGATAGATAGATAGAAGGATAGATAGATAGATAGATAGAATAAACATTCCTCTAAAAAGATCTTAAGGGAAAATTTCAGGACAAGATGGTTTCATTGAATTTTTCCAAACACTTAAGGAGTAAATAAATAAAAATAATCTTGTGCAAATTCTTTCAGAGGTTAGCACAAGAGGAAGCACTTCCCAAATCATTTCATGCAGCCAACATAACCTTGATAGCAAAAACTAACAATGAAATTATAATAAAGGAAAACCAGGTCATCTCACTTCAAAGCATAAAATGGAAAATTCTAAACAAAATATTAGCAATTTATATCCAGTAACACACAAACACACATAAAGATATACATTCCATAAGAATACAAAAATGATTTAACTTCCAAAAATAAACCTATGTTTCACAAATCGTTCCAAAACAACTGGATATCCATACATACTATACACAAAATTCAACTTGAAGTGGACTCAAGACCTAAATGTAAGAGTTAAAACTATACGACTCTTGGAAGACAACATAAGAGTAAATCTTTGTGGAATTGTCTATTGGTCAGGACACCTGAGAGGCTCAGTCAGTTAAGCATCTGCCTTCGGCTCAGGTCATGATCCCAGAGTGCTAGGATCAAGGCCCACATCTAGGGACTCTGCTTCTTCCTCTACCCTTACCTGTGCTCATGCTTGCTCTCTTTCTCTATCAAATAAAACCTTAAAAAAAAAAAAGTAAATTGGCCATTGGTTTCTTTGATACAAAACTAAAACTACAAATGAAAAGACAAAAATTGATAAATCTGACTACATCGAAACATAAAACCTTTGCACACTATACCATCATAAAAGTGAAAATACAGTCCACAGAATGGGGGGACATTGCAAATCACATATCTGATAAAGAGTCTTATATCTAATATATATAAACTATTGTAACACAATAATAAAAATACAGATAACCCAATTTTAAAATAGGCAAAAGTTCCAAACAGACATGTCTTCAAAGAAGATCCACAAAATTCTGGCCAGAAAGCTCAAGGACAGGTGTCATTAGTCATTAAGGCACATCAAAACCATAAGTGTATGGACCTAAAGGGTATTACACTAAGTGAAATAAGTCAGACAAAGAAAGGCAAACATTATAATTTCACTTAGCCATGGGATCTTAAAAACAAAACAAATGAAGAAACAAAAACAAAACAATAAAACAGACTCAAATACAGAGAATAAACTGGTAGTTGCCACAGGGAAGGTGGGTGGGGAGATGGGTGAAAGAGATAAAAGGGATTAAGAGAGACAAACCTCCCATCATAAAATAAATCAGTCACAGGGATGACTAATACAGCACAGTGTATACAGTTAACAATATTGTAATAACATATAGTAACAGACAGTGACTACACATATCATGGTGAGCCTTGAGTGATGTATGGAATTGTTGAATCAGTAGGTTGTACACCTGACACTAGTATGACATTGTATGTTAATTTCACATCAATTTTTTTAAAATGAGATACCACTTCACATCCTGTATGATGGTGTATCCATTTGCTAGGAACCATAACAAAGGATCCCTGACTGGGTGGCTTATACCCAGTCTCAAAATTCTAGAGACTACAAGTCCAAGATCAAGGAGTCAGCATGCTTGGTTTTTTCTAAGACCTCTCTCATGGGCTTGTAGATGGCCTTCGTCTTTCTGTCTTCACATGGTCTTCCCTCTCTACCTTTCTGTGTCCAAATTTCCTATTCTTATAAGAAAACCAGTCATACTGGATTAGCACCCACCCTTATGACCTCATTTTTACTTAATGACCTTTTCAAAGACCCTCTCTCCAAATACAGTCACATTCCCAGGTACTGGAGATTAGGATTTCAATATAGGAATTTGGCAGGGGGAGACATCATTCCATCCCTGACAGATGGCTGGAATCAGAAGAACAATAACAAGCATGGTGAAGATGTGGAGAAATTGGAACCCTCATACATTGCTGGTGGGAATGTAAAATTGTGCAGCTGCTTTGAAATACAGTTTGGCCATTCCTCAAAAAACTAAACTTGAGAGTTATTATAAAATCCAGCAGTTGCCCTCCAAGGCATATACCTAAGAGAATTAACAACAGACTGTTCAAAAGTTCTACATGAATGTGCATAGCGGTGCTATGCCTAGGAGTCAAAATATCCACCACCTGACAAATGGATAAATGAGCTGTGTTATGTCTACACAATGAATTATTATTTAGCAATAAACTAAAGGAATCAAAAGCAAAAGGAATGAAGTAATGATAGATACTACAATATGGATGATCCTTGAAAAGTTTATGCTAAATGAAAGAAATTAGTCATGAAAGATCACATACTGGATGATTCCATTTATATGAAATGTCCATAATAGTCTAATGTACTGGGACATAAAGTATATTAGTGGTTGCTTAAGGATAGAGGATTTTGTGAATATTCACTTAAATATACGTCTATGATTTATACAATTTTTTACATTTTATGCTTCAATAAAAATGTTTATTGAAAGAAAATTGTATAAATAAATAAAATGTAAATCCTGCTCTGAAAAAAATTATGTTTCTATGTATATATACATATACAAGCTTCTGTGCATGGGAGCACACAAAGGTGAATCAGATACCATTTCTCCTCTCAAGGAGATTGTGACCCATTAGAGGACTTTAAAACCAGACCAGGGTATAAGACTCCTAGCCTAAAAGGCAGAAACCTTGATGTGGGTCTGAGAATCCAACGAGAAAGATAAAACCCGGATGCAGGATTACACAGCAATTTCCTAGAAGCTCTTCTTCGGCAATGAACTAAAAAAACAACCAGTGTGCCCCACATGACCTTCAGAGAGGCAGCCTGCCAGATGGAGGTGACCTTGGCTTATGCCTAGACAAAAGGTCATGGCCTTGACCTTGGATCATGCAAATGCTCCAAAAGACTCATAAGACTGCGTCCCTCTAAGGAGGGCCCTGGGAGCTTGGAAACCCCTAAGAATCCCAGAAATCAGGAAGGATCTTGGAAGTCATCTGGTTCATCCTCTCAGAAGGGGAAGCTGAGGAAGAAACCTGGTGAGGGTCAAAAGCCCATCCCTGGTACTATATTATAGCAGTCTTCTTCTCCAGGACACATTTTCCATTTGGAATAAGCTATAGTCATTATAAGTTGAAGAACAATATGGCAATGAATTCAACTCATATCTGTGGTTTAAAGAAACAGCCTATTTGATGTTTTATGTTTCAATTTTCTGTGCACTAATAAAAGTGCCTAACTACAGAGAGACTCTATATCGCTATATGTGGGCACAACAGAGATTTATAGTCTGTGAGGGAGATACTTAGATTCTCTGACACAAGAAAGCCCAGCCATTAAAATATCATCAGCAAAATCAAACAAGGGGGAAAAAAAGTCCCCACTTTATTGGCCAATCAAGCAGAAATTGAGATGTTTCTGAATTTATTTTTTTCTGATTCTTTAATCCAGGACACCAAGAATACATTTATGAAAACTTGTACCATTCCATGTCCTCCTCTTGTTGCCTTGGTTGTGCTTTCCAGAACATGGAATTGTGTGATTAAATCCTCACTCTGGTGCTCCTGCATCTAGAGATTTTCCACGCTGGAACCAGTGCGGACCAAACTTAGTAGGTTATTTCTGACAGAATGGAGAGTGATGGCCAGGTTTCACTCTGCTCCTGAGTCCACAGAAGGCTTTCTTGCCCTTGACCTCTGCTAACTGGGTAGTGGATTAGATAATTCATTGTGTAGGGACTGTCCTATGTAGGATGGCTAGCCTGGCCTCTACCCACTAAATCCCAGTAGCATTCCACCCTCCGTTGTGACAACCAAAAAGGTCTCCAGACACTGTCCAACACCCCTTGGGGCCAAAGCCACCCAGTTTTGAGATCCCGGGTCTATAGTACAAGCCTGCGGTTGAGATTTGACTTTCACTTATGAATACCCCAGTGACACTGAAAGAAAGGGATAGTAATCAAATAAGCATTAAGAGATACAATTTGCTTAGTGCCCACTATATAAAAAGACCTTTGTGAAGTGCTTCACATATGTTATCTCATTTTATCCCCGGGATACCCCAAGAGGTAGTGGATCAGTCAATGCTCTCAGAGGCTACAACAGTATATTCTAGGTGGTTTAAACAGAAGTGGAATTTAATTTAGGACATTAGGTAGCTCACTGAATCTCCAGGAAGGCCAGAAGGTCAAGCTAGAGCTGGGAAGCTGGGAACCACGCCCAAGCCACCACTGCAAGAAGGCTCCAACAGTGACCCCAGCGCAGCCTCCCTGGGCAAAGGCACCTACCACATAGTGACATGAGGCCCCCATTCCACTGATGTTGGGCTGGGACAGGAGCAGTGTGGCCTCCATGAGCAAAAGCCACTGACACCAATCTCTGGGAAATTCGATTTTCCTGAAGCCCTTTTCTTCATGAGTATATTTTGAATTCCATATGTCTATCTGGCTATTTCCTTGGCAGAGCCTGTTTCCCATGCTTGTGCCGGAGCCACAAGGAAGGCTGGGATAAGGAGTTTCTCAGGGGATTAGGAATTAAGGAAATTCTCAAGATGTGTGTCCAAAAGCTCATGAGAGGCTACAAGGCACAAGAAGTGACAACACTCCAGACAGATGCCCATTTTATAGATGAGTTTGTTAACTCTGAGAGTTTAAGTAACCTGCTTAAACTCATCCCTATCATGTGAAAGCAGACATAAGTTCTCCTATTCTTTAGACAATATTCTTTCCCATGTAATAGTAACAGCTCAAGAAAATGTGTAGCTCCCTATCTGTCCAACCCCTGTCCTTGAGGGCGGCTTCCTAGAAGGTCCTTAGACAGAGATGTTATGAGATTTACCTAACCTAGATTTTTCCGGCCAGGGCAAAATCACTGGTTAGTACCTCCTAAATGTCCCACGGAGGCTGTGATGAAGAACACGTAGGCTGTAGTGGAAAGGGTGGCTCCCAGAGAAATAGGGATGGGTTCCGTCTACTTCCTGTGCCTGTGGCCTTCAGAGAAGTTCTCTATTCCACTGTCTGGAGAAAAAAACGGGCCAGTAAGGCTGCCAGGCTGTGGTGGGCAACCTCTACTGCCTCCTGGTATTCACATCTGGTATACCCTCCCTGGAGTATGGGCTCGATCCAGTGGCTCATTCCTAAGGAATTAACGTAACAAAGGTAAAGGGAGGCCACTTCTAAGATTAGGATACAAAGAGACTGATTTCTGTCTTGAGTACTCTTTCTCTCCCCGTCGTTCTCTGTCTTGCTCTCTCTGAGGGAATCCAGCTGCCATGTTGTCAAGATAGCCTCTAGAGAAGCCACATGGGAAGGAACTGAGAGCCACCTCCAGCCAACAGCCAGTGAGGAACGGAGGCCCCTCCCCCTCCTCTTCTTCCTCTGAGGGCTGTGAAATGCACAAATTATTATCTGACTGTTCTCTGATTCATATATGTGCTAGATTGGAAGTTCCTTAAGGGAGTGTTCTATACTTGTACCCTGCCCCCCACCATGTCTCTGCACTAATATTTGGCGAAGTACTGGGTGCTTGGAGCTTCAAAGAGTATTTTGGAACAAATGAATGTCAATGAGCCTTACAAGAAATACTCTTAGTCAAATTCTTTCCTTCCTTCCTTTCTTTCTTCCTTTCTTCCTTCCTTCCTTCCTTCTTCCCATTCAGAAAACATTTACTGAGCTCACACATGTACTCATCAGTCTACAGAAAATAGAAAGAAGAATCAGGCAGTTTCTTCTCTCACACTGCAATAATTTTCGATACCGCTGTAACAAATTACCAAGTTGGTAACTTAAACAATACAAGTTTACCCTATCATTCTGGTATAGTTTAGAGATCTGACACAGGTCCCATTTGGCTAAAATCAAGGTTTTGGCAGGGAAATTTGTGTGCTTGTCTTTTCGAACTTCTAAAGGCTGCCTACACTGTTCGGCCACATTTGCACTGCCAGGCATGGCAGCCCGAGTCCTTCTCAGTCACCACTTGAGGGCATCTCTTTTAATCTCCCCATGAAGGATGCTACAATATTTTGATCTAGTAACTTCCCAGATTCAAATATCTGATTTTTAATTCCCTGGAACGAGAGGACCCACATCTATGCAGGCTGCTCATACGTTACAAAAATGTTGCTAGGTTAAGTTTTGCACATTCAATGAATGGGCCCAGTATCAGGCTCCTAAGCATTCAGACTTTCTACACATGCTTAGACTACTTTGATTCAGTCAATAAAGAAGAAGAAACCTGGAGGAGCTTGGGTTAGGCTTATGTCACCTCTATGTCCTAAATCCCTCTCTCTCTCTCTGCCCCCCCATATTCAATTAAAAGCTATATTATTGCAGCAAAAAAAAAAAAAAAAAAAAAAAAAAAGCCCAGACTTTTGTATTCATAGTCTGGGTCTCATCTGAAACACCTCCTAGCTATATGCGATCTAGTGTAGCTTCTTCTCTTATCAGGTGAGGTTAGAAATACTAATGGCACTAGTTGCCATGATGGTTAATGTAAATCATAGATAGTAAACACAGCCACAGTACAGGCACGTGGTGAGCACCTTCTAAATGGTAGCTATTATCAATATTGATTACTTTGCTTCTGTGGTGCTGGAGATCCTAATGAAGCCACCCCACCACTCAGAGCTCAGTATATCTAGGGAGGGATATGACAGGGCCACCAAAGAACACCAAGGACTCTAGATGTTGTTTTCCAAAAGCCTAAGAAGACTTGGAGCAAGGCAAAGTCTGGCAGAAACATTACAATAAGGGATGGGCTCTCAGCCGCCATCACCCTGCCCCACCTCCAAAATTAGAATTTCCTCCTTAGCGAAGCACAAGGTGGGCACAATGTGGAAGAGTGAGAGTGAGGAGGTCAGCGAAGTTCAGAGAGAATGAGACCAGAAGGGGGCAAATGGGCAGGAGAGAAGATAGAAGGAGCTATCTTCTATCTTCTGAGTTGTAGGTCAATCACCACTGGGTGAAAGCCATCTCCAGATAAAGGGGCCATAAACATCCCCCAGTTAATGTTTCCAAAGATGCCCATTAAAGTGTCTGCATGGAGGCAATGAGAGGTGTCTGGTCACGACACCTGAAGACACAGAGCTGGGTATCTGGGGGGCAAAGCTATGTGTGTCCCAGGCAGATGGTTACACTTGCAAGAGAAAAATCATTTCTCAGTCATGATGGCTTTTTCCACTCCACAACTGGGCCAGAAAAACTGGAATTAACCCAATTCATAATGGCAAACCTTAAAAGAAACAAACAAACAAAACTATTTTCTTAAGCCCCAGTCTTTCTGAGTCTTACCTGTGACCTCAGAAAAGGAACATAATTCCATGGGCCTTAATTTCGGCATGTGAGAATGGAGGGTTGGAGGAAGGTGATCCATCCATCTCTGAAATAATCCTGGCTGTAGTCATAATCCTTACATGACTTGGGTTTCTAGGTGTGATCTTAAAGTCTTTCTAATAGCCCCATTTCCCCCTGAGGAGATTGAGGGCAAAGATAATATAAGGAACCTGCCAAACCCAGACAACTTAAACATGGCAGAAGTGGGAATTGAAAAGAGATGTAGCTGACTCTGAAGTTCTGGTCTTTTTACCCCAACGGCCCTGCAGTCCTGTGGCCTTTTCAGACTCAAGAAGTGGTAGACCCAGGGGGACGCTAGCCCCATCCTGGAGCGAGGCTGCCCCCTTCGCTCTCAAGGGAGAATACATCTGCTGTGCCTCACTCTCACACAATGTATGCAGACTCATCTGAGCTGCACGGGGCCATCAGGATGCCCAGGACACCCAAGAAGTCACCAGCAGTGGCAAGAGAAACCTGTGACATCCAGCACTTGTGGCTTCCTAGTTTCAACAGAGCAGAATGATTCTCTAGGTGTCCCTGCCAGACCTCCCTTCTGCCTCTGAATTTATAGTTTCATACTAGGGAGCAAGGCTATGGCTTGTGAAGCCTTCTCATAGTAAAATTAAAGTGTGATTGTGTGTGTGTGTGTGTGTGTGTGTGTGT